>NC_057885.1:18957756-19294756 GCF_019740435.1 Gambusia affinis
CCACCTTTTCTTGTTGCGCGGGTTTTGAAAAATGCATGGGAACAAAGAGATGCATAATGCATGTACAGACACCCTGACAACCTTATTAACGCTTTCAACTCCACGATCACACTCCGGCCTTGTTCTCCCAGACACATCAGTTATCATGGGTTTTAGATCCACAGGTGCTGACAAGCTGCTCCCTCTGCAGATCCCTGGATGTTTTTATTGTTGACTTGCCAGCAGGTAAGTCCGTGGGTGAATAATGTCTTGAGTGTCTGGCCTTCTAACTGACACACCGTAAAGACCTCTTAGTAACATAATGGCTCACTTCCACTGTTAAAACTCAGCGACCCGTGTCACCTGTCAGGTGAATGTGTTGCAAATGTTTGCAAAGTAATCATGTGGTTAGAGGCAGATGTGACAGCCTTACCTAGTCGTAGTTTGAATATTTCTCTACTTCTTTATCATTTCCTTGAAAATAGACAATTTCTTCTTAAATAGTGGTGATTAACATTTTCACACCCGCCATATTTAGTCATTTTAAATCAAACTCCAATTTGTTTGCCTAGAAAGTCTCGTTCGTTTGGAGAGGTGTAAATGTGCAACTAAACTCTGATGCAAACCAAAAAAAATAAAAAATAAAACTCAGTGAGGTTGAAGTGAACTCTAGTGCTGTTCGAATTCATATGTGAATATCAAGCAGACCGAAGATCGCTCCAAAAGCAGAAAGCAGACTGTAGCGCAGGGCATTCTGGGTAAATACAACCAAAACAAATGTGTTAGTGTAGCGCTAGTGGGAGAATATCCCTGTAGTCTTTTGCCAAAGACAAAGAGAAATCCTACAACTGCTAAAATCTGACACTACTCCATTTTTGTTTACATTTTGTTAAGAAGAAGTTGCATTCAGTGTCTTCTTCAGAAGTTCTTGTGTTGTTTCTTTCAGTGGTTCTTGGTGCACCGCCACCACAAGTGAGCAAAGAGAGGATGTTTTTCAAAGGGCTTGGATTGTTAACCAGCTGAGAACGAAACAAATGTTGAAATTTTGGTCCCTCAGTTGAACAAAATCTACCGGAATATAAGTTGTGAAAACTCTTAATGTTCCTCTTTGGACACCGGAATATTTTTTCTACTAATTTTCTGTCCAGGATTATCTTTTTCTTTAACCAACTAAAACCTATAAATTAATGAGTCATGTCGTCTCTTCAATAAATAAGTAATTGTTTAAGGAATAAATCATTGTTGTGTCAGCACAAAAGAAATTAGCAATGATCCACTTTTAACTTGGATCTTTTGCCAATTTTTCACGATGATTTCATTAGGATTTCCTCAAGAAAACTTACTAAGTCTGGTGGCAGACTAGGTGAGTCCACCAGTGAGCCAACATGTTTTTGAGTACAGAAAAGTTGACAGGAAATTAGAAAATTTGACTATTTAATTGATGATACTTGATTTCTAAATGGTGTCATCTGGCTTGTGTGGCTTACTGGTTAGGTTATTATATATCAAGACAACCAGTCCTGATGAACACCCAGAATGTGACATCACACATAACTCAGGGGTTTTCTTCATTTAGTGAGCTTCACTCACTACATCGTCCATCGGACGCTCCATCAACTGCCTGTATCAGAAGTTATGAAACTGGACCTGCTCAGTCTAGACATGCCAGCAATCAGAATGGAGTGTTTACTAAATTACAGCCAAGTCAAACCTTCTGGATGTTTAACTGGGTTTTTCAGAGAAGGCAGTACATGAGGAAAACAAAAGACAAGGCCCGCAAATCTACCCAATCAAACGATAGTGTGTCAAAATAAAATGCTTCATGTGTGATCAACTGGATCCTTTTCTTTCTCTGTCGCCTATCCCATCACCCTTCGCTGGCCTCTCGCACACAAAGGCAGGGGGGGGGGCGAGGCGAAGGAGCACAAAGGACTGGGAGCTGTGGGCAAGCCCTGGGGAAAGGGAGGAGGTAGATGAGGGGGTAACACAGGGTCAAAGGGGGGCCAGGGGTGTAGGGAGAAACCTGAGAGGCAGAAAGCCAGAACAGGAGCTTTGGGAGGGGAGTGACTGAGGGAGGAGGGGGGTTCAGGGGTGAGAGAGTCCAACACGACGAGGCCTGGATTTGTTCAAGAAAGGGATTCGGTTGGAGAGAAGCTGGGATTTGATGAGATTTGCACTTTTTCCTTAGAACAGAGAAGCAGATCCTCCGACCACTAAACCTGCGTAAGCCCGTTTCAGACACTTTCAGTTTCACTGTTCTCTAGCCTCTTTTTGCTTAAAAACAAAACTAGTTGCTAGACCTTCTTCCGTACCTAAAACCAAGTGTGTGAATAGTCTCTGCTATGAAGGATCTTCACAAAAAGGGTGAAGATGAAAACGTGTCTGCAGGAGTGAGTGAATTCTGAAACATTTTAGCCAATAAAAAGACATTTTCATTGTCCTGTTCTTATAGCTACAGGGAAAATAAAACCAAGGTCGAACGTCATTATGTCCTCATGGATATAAAAGTAACAAGAAATATTTTCTCAGATCCCGGTTTCCATGGCAGCTCGTCTATCGAGAACAACAAACATGCCAAGAATCAACACCAATGCAGCAACAAATTCATTATAAAAGACCGTCGCAGCAGACTGCATGTCTCTGTGACTAAACTCCTCATGGAGGGCTTCAACATTCAGGATTCACAGGGTCCAAATCAGAGTGAGCCCAACACACTGCAGTGCCCATACATGTACGGCACAGTGGAAAAAGTATTTTCTGACTGGTTTCCTCTGTTTTTGTCTTTTTTCTCAGCTTTTGGACAATTTTAGAATCAAAGAGAGACAATCTGAGGAAATAAATTTGGCTTCTTTCATGATTTCATTATCTATGGTGTTTTCATAGGATAGTTTGGTGGACTCAGTTCGATTGGGAACTAAAATCACACATTTACAGTTTCGGCTGCATCGTTGTTGGAGTCATGTCACAAACTGATGATTTAAGCAATTACAGCAAATTGTCCAGGTCTTGAAGCAACAAAACACTCCAAGTCCATCATACTACCACCACCGTGTTTGACCACTGGTGAGATGGTTTTATTTATTCATTTATTTTGATGAAAAGTTGCATCAGTTTTACTCCAGATGGAACAGGAGACACGTTCAGCCTTCATTCCACAGATACATTTCCTCCCAAAGGTTTTGGAGATCATAAAGATGTCTATAAGAATGATTGTTATGTTCAGTTTGGGCAGCAGCGGCAGCCATTTTGGCTCAGTCTGCAGAGGTTTCCAGGTTGTTTTAGGCTCTTTCATGAATAAAGGAGTAGCTCCAAGTTATTCTGAAAGACCACAAAGGTTCACTGATGCTCTGTTTTCTCCATTTGTGAATAATAGATCTTACTGCGGTTCGGAATCAGAACCACCAAGAAGTCACTGGAGCTCCAAAGAAATCCACAGCTCAGAGATGAACTATGGTCCTTTCTGCTCCTTTTACATGTGAAATACAGCAGGACTGATTTATCTCTAAATCTAATTTACAAGCATTTGAACTTGATTCTGTTTCACATTTTCAGCACATTTCAGTGTGTAAAAATTCTAATTGTGTAACTTGCTCAATTAAATAAGCATATGCACTGAATGATGACACTTTTTAAATTTTGTTGTTCTTGTGACAATGACAATATAGCTATTCTATCACATTTTCAGCACATTTCAGTGTGTAAAAATTCTAATTGTGTAACTTGCTCAATTAAATAAGCATATGCACTGACTGATGGCACTTTTTAAATGTTATTGTTCTTGTGACAATGACAATAAAGATTTATCTATGTATTATTTCTGGACACATGTTTTGCTGCCTATCCCAGCCAGGTTTCCAGGTTAAAAAAAAAAAAAAAAAAAATGTTTTCACAATATCTTGTCATTTTAGTAATCTTTGATGCTTCACACATTTCATTGTTAAATAAAGTTTAGAATAAAAAAAAGTAGGAAAAACCTTTGGATACCTAACATGACAGGAACGTTATATAACCTATCTGCATCGCACTTTCATCACGCCTTTAAAATTGCTCTTATGTTGTGCTTCTGTTATTTATTTTACTAAAGCCAGTGTTCCCACAGCGTTCCTGAGCCAGCTGTAGTTTGGGACCATTAAAGGCCTCTAAAAGGCAGACAACCACAATACACCCTCGAGGCCCTCCAGGAAGTGAATGATGTCAGCTCCACCTCTCCCTTCGCCACTCCTGCCTCGCTGACGATGACGAGGAGAAAGAGGCCGGTGAAGAGGAGTCTCTGTCTCCCTCCGTCCTTCCTGTCCTCCATCTCACCCACTGCTTCCTGCTATCCAGCCTCCAGGCATCCTGACTCAGCTCCCTCCACCTCTCTTCACATCAGCTCTGGCTGTGCTCGCTCTTTTTTCTTTTTACTATCTTCATTCTCAGGCTCTCAGACGGTCTGTTTTCATTGGTAGGTACAGTAGAAAGGAGGGAACAGAGAAAACCAAAGAGGAAGCAAAGGATTTAATGTAAAAACTTAAATTACAAAACAGGTTGAAGCCACTAGAGGGGGTGAAAATTCTCCAACTTATCGAGTTATGAAATCAAAAACTGATTTGAAAGGTAGAGAAAGAGAAGGATGAAAAGCCACCTGCTGGACAAATAAATCAATAATCAATAGTTATCGAGTGAAACAGAAAATAAACTGCATATTATAGTTTATGCCCTCAAATACAGTCAAAAGTATTTGAGGGCATAAACCACTTGGTAGTTAAATGTGGCTTTAACTACCAAGTCCTTAAACGGAGCATGTGCCACTCATCTCTCGAGCCTTAAACTAGAACCCAGTCTAAATAAGCCATCTGACCAAACTGGAACCAGGTGCGCCACATGGAGTCGTTTTACTTAAAGCGAGCCGACATCAAAACAGCAGTGTTAACGGTTCTGCCAAACTCTGGAGAGTCACGTGTTTAGACACAATCTGAGCTCCACTGAGATCACCCCAAGCAGAGAGGAAAACCTGCGATCGGACACAAACCCACATTATTTATGGCACGTTCGACGGACAGCATTGTTTGACTCAGAGTCTGAAGTTATGTTCATACTGAACGAGTAAGCCTGGAAATGTTCTTTGTCATGCCGTTCAGATGCAGAACGGTCATCCTCTAAAACACTCATCTTTACTTCTGTGCCTCTCTGCTACACAAACACACATTTTAAAAGTTCCACTTCGCCTCTTGTCCCTGACATTTTGCCATTACACAGAATCTACAATTAGGTATAACTCCAGGAAATTTATTTTGTAGTTTTAGGATACATGCAGTTTTAAGTAAATAATGCTCCAGCATTCCTCTTTCTATATGTTTAATAGACAGTTTGACACTGACCTCCTAAACACGACAAAATAAATAAATGAATAAATAAATCGCGTAGCACAAGAATTGCAAATTATTAACGTAATTTAAACTGAAAAATATACTCCCCTGATTCTGAATTTAAGCAAATGTTTATTGATCTCATCCTGCACCACGCAGACTCTTTGTCTGCACCAAAGAAAATTCACCTCAGCAGGGTGAATGCTTCGAGTAGATAACACAGCAGCGCAGTTAGACCAACACATTTCAAGACAGCCAGACTCCGTTCACTCTTAACAGAGCATTGAACTTTCAATGCCTTTACGCAATTAAACTGTGTACATTTTCTTTGCATCTCAATACAAAATGAGACAAATCATTTGTATGACTTGTCTCATTTTGACTTCACAGGACTTGAATTGCTTCATTTACTTGAATAAAAAGTATTTTTATATGACAGCCACCTTTATCACCATTTCCCTGTCCAGTTTCTAACCATCAGTCTGGTGGCAAAAAAGCCTCACAAGGCTTTACAACAAACCGTCTTTTACTGTCCCACCACCAGCTTCTTTTCACACTATCAAAAAGGAAAACACTTTTTTTATCACCTCCAGTGGAAATAAATGAGATGGAGCCTTGCGCCATAAGAGTTTCCTATAGTTGATATTTTTCATTATTCCAGGAAGAAAATCAGTTTACAACCCAGACATCCCAAACAGAGAGTGCAAAGCAGACAGCATGCCACCAGATTGAAGCTCATCATTTTCAGTCCACTGCGACAGACTGGCGACCTGTCCAGGGTGAACCCCGCCTCTCGCCCAGAACGTTAGCTGGGGATAGGCACCAGCAACCCTCCCGACCCCATTAGGGACGAAGGGTGTTAGAAAATGGATGGATGGATGGATGGATTTTCAATCCAGCTGTTTGGAGCTGAATGGAAACAAATTTTCTGACAAAGTCCATACACTCATTAAATGTGGTAGTATTTATGTTTTAACATCTTAACTACTCTAGTAACTTCCTTCACTAGAGTACTACAGGGAAGGACGACGAAGGAGTTCTTAAAATGTGAAACTATTGCAAAATCTCAATAACAGAGATCACACTAAATCTGGGCCACATTTTCCGACTTGTTTTGTTTCCATCTCATTGTCCCCAGTATTTATGTAATTTTGTAGCTGGCACACTGAAAACGTAATCTTTAAGACGTTCATTATGTATATTTTATGGTTTTGTTGGGATGAGCCCAAAGAATATGAGAATTTGTAAGCATGGCTGCCATTTTATTATTACAAAACGACCATGTGTGTGTGTGTGTGTGTGTGTATGTGTGTGTGTGTGTGTTTCTGCATCCGTTCGCATGTGTAATTGATCTGATTTGTGGCCGGCTGTGGATGTATGAAACAAAGCTGCAAAGCTCGTAACAAACCCCCTCAGGTGTGTAAGACTTAGCTGCGTCCTGTGAGACACCGGATTTAGAGGAAACGTGCGTCTTTGTCCCCAAGCGGCGGATCAAAACCGTCAGCGAGAAGAGAGAGGGGGTGTTTGAGACAGATGTCAGAAGGTGTGTGAAAACGAAACAGAGCTGCTGTTAAGTTAGGTGTGTAAGCACCTCTGTAACAGGTTGGGGGTGACAACCTGTTATAGAGAATTACTACTACCAAATTAGAAATATGTGCATATATATCCACAAAAAATTAATTTTCTTTACAAGTTGTGGCAAACTCATGAGTTAAGAGATTTATTTATTTTTGCTTGAAAATTGAAAACACACCTAGAAATTTTATTTTTGTCATTTCATTAGGCAGTAGATTAATAACAAGGCTGAAAAATGGAAAAAATAAAATAAAATAAAAAACGCAATATATGTAATGTTGCATAAGTTAATAGCTTTATAATAATTAATAAATTTTTTTTATAGCTGAATTTGTAATAATTTAGTACATCAACACCCCTTCCACTATGTTTACTTAAATAAAAATTCATTTTTGTTCATTGATTTTTCAAAAATATTTTGTGATTTTTTTTCTTTTGTCTTCAGGTATTTTAAAAATTCATTTTATTGCGCAATTTTTTTCTTATTTTTCCATTTTCCCCTTTTAATTATCATTCAGTTTAAATGTCTACTTGTTGTTTTTTTTTGGACTACTTTGGATTTTTTTTCTTACATTAATGATCACAGCAATTAATCTCCTGTTTATTCCTGAAGTTACTCTATATTTTCTGGCAGTATTTGCACTCCGTACGTCTTGAAAGCCCTTCAGTAAAAGCAATAAATAAGGAAAAAAAAAAAAAATGAAAACATGTTGCAGGTAAATTGTTTTAAATCTTCTCAAGTTTAAATAAACAGTGAAACATAAACTGAATCCAACGCTGTGTACTCTTGATAAAAGGGAACTCGTTACAAAACCAGCAGCGCGGTTAAAGGCAAGTTGGCAGCTTAACAAAAGCAATGAAGAATAAAATGTTTTAAAGAAATGAACCAGTCGGACCGGCTCGTGATGTCTAAACAGACTCGCATCAGTCCAGGAAAAACAAATATGTGACAACTTCAAACAGATCAGCCTCTCTGAGTGGATCAGCTGAATGTTAGAGGCTGCTCCCACACGCAGACTGCTTTCGCACTGAAACAGCCCAATTTCCTCAACCGTGCCATGTTGTGCACAAATCTAAAGGTTGTATTGTTGTCCGATGAACTCCGACAAACATTCTGCCGTTCCCACCTCCCAACAGAGCTGAACCGTGAAGTCACGCGTGTCTCATTCATCACCGCCGACTAGTCAGGCAGGTGGAGATAAGAGGTCAGGAGGTCTTACCTGAGCAGGTACGCTCTGTTCGCGTGCAGACGGATGCAGGTCAGAGCTCCTGTTCTGCAGCAGGAAGAGAAAATAACACACCAGTGAGTTTGATAAGGATCTGCTCAATCTGTCTGCTGCTAGCATGTGGATTACTCAACAAAATGTTATATTAGTGGGAAGAACAACCAACTGTCTGCTTGTCATCATTCCGACTCTTTTTCTACACATTTTCAGACATAAATTTCCAGGATTTTTCTGTTGATTTTTTTTAAATTTTTGCTTCAAACTAGTAAAAACAGAAAAAGCTACTGATTGTTGGTGCAGAACTAAGCTGTGACTGTCATGTTTACAGAGAAGATGCCAAATGTTGTGCATTTGAATGAATATTTTATGAATGCATCAGTAATATGATAAGCACTCTGCTTGCTTGAGAATCTCTTGCTTTTAATTTCTGTGTAAAAAAAAAAAAAAAAAAAAAAAAAGTATAAAATTTTAAAATCAGAAAATTCTACATGGTTAATAAAAATAAGATAATTTAAATTTGAAATAAAGTCCAATCAGTGGAAATGTATAATTTAATAAAAACATTTAATCTTAGATAAATTCTAAAAAAAGAAATACATTTATACATATTTTTAACTTTATAATGTTTTTATGACAAACAATTATTTTGCGATAAAACAAAAGGGCAGCTTCAGCCACTTTACCATTACATGGAGGATTTTTCCAGCTGCAGGTGTCGAGGTGAATCTCATCCATCTTCCTCCAGCAGCCTGCAGTGATTTCTCACGGCTTCAGTCCGGCGCTGGCGGTTCTTCAAACACAGCACTGAGACGCCTTCCCATCCTCACTCCGCTTCTGCAAAGAAACACAGAAACTTATGAAGGTGAAACTTTTTGTCCTAAATCAGTCGAAAGTAAAAAGAACAAAAAAAAAAAGAAAAAAATCAGCAAAAAGTTTATTACAGCAAACACAGAACAAGCAACAGAAAACATATACACAAGCAACAGGAGTCAGAGGATCAGAAAACCCACTCGCCTCTGTACTTGAATCCTCGTAGAAAGCAGGAAATTTATCAGATCCCCACAATCTCTAATCTGGAGATAAGGGTTGCATGTCAGATCATTTCCCTCCTGTTTCCAGCAAACATCTTAAGTTAGTCTGCAATCCAGTACTGAATCTAAAGTTTATTCTGACAAATACAACCTGCATGCTTGCAGAAGAGTACACCAACCATCCATTTTCTTACACCCTTGTCCCTAGTGGGGTGCCGATCTCCAGCGAACCTTTCGAGCGAGAGGCGGGGTACACCCTGGACAGGTCGCCAGTCCATCGCAGGGCAACACAGAGACAGAAAGGACAAACAAGCCGGAGTACCCAGAGAGAACCCACGCATGCACAGGGAGAACATCCAAAAACCCAATACAAAAAGACCCCAGGCTGGGAATCGAACCCAGGACCTTCCTATTGCAAGGCAACGGTGTTACCAACTGTGCCACTGTGAAGACGCTGAAGAGTACACATGAATAATAAATTACGTTTGAAAGAAAAACTTAACCATAAATGTGATAGTTTAAAGCTTTTACTGACTTCTTCTCAAACATAAACCATTAATTCTCCAAGCAAACCCGAATAACACTCAGGTGTAACTGTAGACAATAAAGAAGCTGGAGTTTGGGCGTGTCGCCCTCTAGAGGAAAGAGCAAATCCCTGCAGTTAAACTAGCCACACAGCACACGTTGTTGATGGAGAAGGAAATTTTGCTTTTAATTAAAGGTAATTACAATCTTTTTACAGAAAACACAAAGAGGTTTTCTGTGTTGTCTTTAATTAATTCGTAAATATGACCTCGTTTATCTAGTGACATCCACTTAAAAACAAACTTTTGTAGTTACTTTGCCAAATTTCTTTTTTACCAATACAGCTACAAAAATAGTCAATGATTAATTTCTTTAGAATAAAGTGAACAAGCTAAACTTGAAAAATTTAGCTAAGTCCTGTAACTGAACCACGGCGGAGTCCCGACCCAAAACTTTAGAATTACCACGGTGGTAAATAAGCCAACCAGGTGACGTCCTGTCTGATTTCCTGTCCTGTGTCGCCATCTAGTGGCGAAGAAGGCAAATGTCAGATGGAGAAGCAGCATGAAGAGGGGTGGAGACAGGGGGAGAAAAAAAATCCAAGGGGAAGAAAATTCAAACGCTCTTCCTGGAAATAGTAGAGAACCCGCCACAACTTCACCACATGACATTTCAGAAAGAAAATGCGACACCCCTTTCCTCTAAAAAGCGTAGAGCCCGCATTTCACCCCATAAACCAGCAATTATAGCCGCATAAATGAGCCAAACAGGACGGCCGCGCCAACCCACTCCATTTATCGACTCTTTTTTAAATCTGCGTATTATCGTGGAAACGTGGGGTCTACACAAGATGATTGCGACATCAGCTTCATTCCCGTAAACTATCCCCTTCCTTTACTGTAGAAAACGTGACATCATTCCACTTTCACTATGATGTTAGGAGGGGAATAATCCCGCAAAACAAGACAAAACCAGCTCAAACTCAACACAAGCATGCATGCAAAGTTAAGACATTATTAGTAATTATATAACGTCATGAAAATCCTCCATTTGTAACAGGAAGAAGACGGTAGCTCTGCTATATTACGTACAGGAACGGCTTACAATCTGCGCTTATTCTCACCTTTTTAGATGTTAGTCCCAGAATCAGCAGCGAAATCCAGAAAGATCTGCACAGCAGTCCACCTCCATGCCCATCCGGGGATGACGCAGCCCCCTTAAAAGAACCGTCTTCTCCTCTGTCATTTCCAAACCACGTATAGAGCTCCATCCAGCAAAAAAAAAACCCGTTTAGGTGCAGCGAGGGGAACAGAAAGAAAACCCACCGTGTCTGCATGTTGCACCTCTGCATAGTCGCATCGCCTTTTCTGAATGATTGCACAGCTCCTCTTCTTCCTTTGAGCTGGCACTGAAATAAATAAATAAATAAATGGAAGGCTAGAGCCAGGAAAAGGCAAGAGCCACCATCCCTGAATCATCCTCCAGAGGTGTCCACTACGCACGAACTGAACTGTGGATGAGGACTCCTTAAAAGAAACTGCGCAGTTTTTATTCCATTGAAGCAGAGGAGTCTTTCCCTCCGGTTCCCCTCCTCTCTCTTCTACCGCTGAACGCCTCTTTTTCCCCTTCCTCTTCCCTCCCTCCCTGCCTGCCTGCCTGCCTGCCTGCCTGCCTGCCTGGCAGCCTTCCTCCCTCTCTTCCAGGTTACAGTAATACACTGGAGAACCTCTGGTTTTAACCTCATACCTTTGTGGTTGAGGAACCTGCTGTAATCTTATGACGGTACTTTAAGTCACCAGGTGCTTTAAGCTTTACAAGAAACTGGAAACTAGAGGGAAAATCCATGCTGGGAAAAGTCAACAAAAGGTCACATAAGTCTCAGTTGGCTTAGTTCAATGGGACTAGGTTGAACAGTAGTAATGTAAAGTTTTTACTGTTTGAATAATCCTTACTTAATAGCTGCATACAGTGGCGGTCAATACATAAATAATGCCCTGGGCTAGGTTGTGGTCAGATGGGGGCTCCTTGTAATCTTAGTGTGTCACCAAACCAAGCAAATTCACCATTGTTCACAGTACATTGTTTTAATTTGTTCATGTTATAGTTGAAAGGGATAAAAGTCACATTGCTGGTTGATGCACCCTAAAAGGTGTTTTGTAAAATAAAATGTTTCTACCACAGCTTACCACAGTTGATGCAAGGAGCTGCCGTATTAAATACCAACTTAAAAACTTTTCAGGAAAAAAATCTAATTGGTAAATATATAACCATTCTAGTACTACCACAAAACTAATATCTACAATCTTCCTTATTTCCACTCTTGAGGGTTCAGTCAATCAGTTCAAAGGAAAATAAATGTATTTGGCTCCTTCCTGAACGCCAACAAATATGTCAAGTATCATTGGGCCTTGGAATTTCAGCGTCCCAAGTGGCTGGGGTTTACATTCATGTAGAGCAGAGAGTGGAGTTCAACTTCGACCCACACTTTCTAGAAACAATGAAAGCTGTACTTAATTTTCCCCCGTGACTTTTAGAAGAAACAAACTATTCCTGGAGTACGGACATCCAAAAATGCCACATTTACATTCCAGCTTCAAGTCTGATGTCTGTCAGAACCGGGCCTGAAGAATAAGCCCATTTGAATTTGAATTCAAAGCTGCCCTCCCTCCACCTCCCACTAACTGGAGACCACCAATGTGCCATCACACACACACACACACACATACTCACACACACTGACAAAGACTAGGATTTGATAAAGAGCCTCTTAAACCCAAAAGGAAGTCCGTGTTTGGTCAGGACAGTCCTTATTGCTGAATGCAACCTTGAACTGCTCCCCTCCACCAGCCCCTTCCCGGTTCCCCTCTCTCATTACTGGATCGTTCTTTCTCCAGGCTCCTTCTCTTGTTTTTTATTCTCTCTCTCCCTTTGAAAAGTTTGGGTTGAATCTATCTGGAGGGGAAATCTGGGCGTTCTCTCGCTCTCAAAACGGCCGACTGACTGACTCCAAACGTCCCGTCCATGAAGCTTCATCAGGATTCATTTGCTCTCCTTCAGTCCCTGTCTCCTTCTGAGATGAAGAGATGAAGATGAGCCTCAACTCACCCTAAAAACTGTTATTTTGTTTTTTAATATGTTTTACTTCTAATCGACTCAAACCATGCCATATTTCTTTAATATTTAAACAAATATGGCTGTTCTTTTGTTCGTACTAAGCAAGCTCTAAATTGTCTATCTTTACAATCGTAGTCAAGGTTTATTGAAATTCAAAGTATTTTAGGGGGCTTAAAGTCAATAAGCGCACAGTCAGACATTTTCTGACCAAAACAGTGACTTGGTCCAGATGTTTCAAAGGTGATTCCAATGAAACAGTGAGCGTTACTTCCCCAGGCATGTTCTCTTATCAGTGGAATAAATACTCTTGTAAAGACAGATGGAAGACGAACAGAGAGGGGAGAGAGCACAAACATCAAAGAACAACTTACATCAATGTATGCGCATCGCGCCTTTCTACTTTATGATTCAGAAACTATAAACATTTGGTAAACAAAATCTAAAATAAGAAAGGAAATATTAGAAATGTGTGAGCCTTTAGTTGTCCAGACTCATGAGGAGAGCAGTCCCTCTCTTCACCCAGTGGTCTGGAGACACAGCTCCGGATTTGAGTTCAATGGCGACCACATACGCCGGCCGTCCGTCTTTCCCAGCGCGCACTGGGAAGTAATAACACGGACACAGGTACATACCTACGGACGGAAAGGAGACGGCACGAGGTGAAGGCGTTGAAATCACAATGGCATCGTTAAACAAATCATTTCAACACATGGCTCACTCTTGGACATCTTCTTGCGGTTTTCCACTGGTTTAAAGTAGATGGTGGGAATTGGGCAGACCATCTTCATGGGCTCAGCTTCCACCAGACACGAGTTCTTCCTGTCCCAACCTGCCCCCTCCAGGTACAAGCCTTTCACATAAACTCCATCCTGAACGAGCGAGGAGACGGAGAGAAAAGGTACTAAAGTTTACATTAAGTCACCATCAGTTTCACTTGCACTGTAACCTCAATGAACTGAACAAAAGTCTGGATGTGAAGTTTAGAGGGGATATGTTGTGTAAAATTCACATTTTTTGTACTTTTATTGGTTTATTTCTACTGCTTCTACAAGCAAACCAACCACTTTAACCTCCCCGCAACTATAAGTTAATGTGTTTTAATTAAATATTAGTTGTTTCTTATATAAATGTGCATCATTAAATTACCAATATTAACACTTAACTGTTGCCCATGGTGAGTGTATGTACATTTCTGACTGGCCCTGTATATGAATGAGCCCAAAAACAAGGACAAAATGTTCTTACAACATTCAGGTAACAAAATGTTAAAAATAATACAGGATGGGTGAGAAAAATAGAAAATGGAGGCGAAATCATAACAGGAATAGAGGATAAATTACAAAGAGAACAAGATGGGAGCTGGAAAAATGGGGGCCGATGGAGATGTTACTTGATTTTAAAGAACTTCATAAAAAAAACAAAAAGAGGAAACATCAAAATGATAAGAGAGACGAATAAAATGTGCTGCTGTCAGGCCGAGAGGAAAGAGAGATTCTGATGGAAATCTGGATGATAACGGGGCGTCACCTCAGGCGGGGTAAGCAGGTTGCTGTCATCCACAGTGGACACTATAAACTCCCAGGACAGCGTGTCCACTGAGATCTGCAAATACACACATGGAATTATGCATTAATGTCTGTTTTTCAGACTTTATTTGTTCATCTGTTCAAATGTTTTGATTTTGCTTAATCGATTAAGTTAAAATGATACTGTACATAATAAAATCCCTCATATTAAAGTAATTTGGGATCTTATTAGTAAAGCAGTTTGGTCAGTTGTTTTTTTGTTTGTTTTATTTTTACATTTTCTTTTATTTGGTGAACCAGTTCTGGGTTCAGGAAAAGCTGCACTGATGTTGACCCTGTTCCATTAAGCTTCAACTCGTGCATCTTCCACACATCTAGAGACATTTAGGCCTCTGTCACCTTTTCTTGCTATTTTCATTTTTTATTATTCAACTGATCATTTCTGAACTTATCTATGTCTCCAGGTAATTGAGGTGTTTTCACACATGCTTTTATGAACAGTTGAGGGGATGAGACTGCATTAGTAGTTGGGTTTGTATAAAATATTTTTTTATATTAGTTGTATTTAACAATTTCAACTGTTCTTTTTTTTAGCTTGTTTACTGAAAAAACCTGAATAATTTTGATGTTTCTCAACATTTTTTACTTTTCACTAGGAGTTGACTCATTTTCGATGTATTTTCAGCATCATTACCTTCAGAAAATTGAGTCAAATTTATCCTCTGGGACTAAATAAGAGAAATAATATCTGGAAATTTTGATTATGAACACCAGACTGATAAAAACATCAGTCAGCAGGGTATTCAGGTACCTTAAGGAGAACCTGATAAACATCCCAGTGAATATTCAGTTTTAACTCATCTGTAAACTGACAAGGATTAATAAAATAAAATAAATTAAATGTAGTTTTCTAAAAAAAAACTGGATGTAAGTTGGTAATTATGCCCTCATGACTTCATCATCTGGGAACTTTTTGTCACATTTCAGACGTATTTCTGGCTAAGTTGACAAAAACCCGTCTGCCAAAGTTCCCCCCTTCCTTTTGCGCTGTGAGGAAGCTGCAGGAAGTTGAGATTAATTAAATATTTTTGTTCAGAAGGAGTGAGAGACATTGCGCTCACTGCAAAACCCACACAAGGAGAGACTGCAGGGTTGTTCCGACACCAGTAAACCCAAAACCGAGTTCGCCAAGTGAAAATGAATCCCTAGCTGTGATTGGTTCACGAAATCGCCACAGAGACGTCGGAGAGCGCTCACATTGTGTTGCCGGGCGGTGAATTGCAGCACGGCGGTGAGGAAGCCATTGGGAAAGGTGAAGCCGGACAGCCAGAACAGAACGGGGGGCTGGACCTTCTCTGCCCAGCGTGCGAACTGGTCCACTCGCTGGCAGAGGTCGCGCGTCCACGTTGCAAGAGGCTTCAGAGACGGATATGTCTGGAGGACAGAGACAGACGTGGGGTCAACGCTGCTGGCAGCCCCTCATAATGAGTTCAACAGCAGTGTGGCTGCACTGGACGGTTTATTAGGGCAGAAATGAGAGAAAAGTCATCTGATCACAGAGTAAACAGTGCAAACGGCTCATAACGTTAGCTTATTTTCCCCTTGCAAACAGCAAGAATTCCTTGTTATCTTTTGAAGTGCTACTTCAGGTTTAATAGAAGTATTTTAAAGGCTTTCTCAGAACATTGGCTGCTACTACCTATTTTCTATTCAGTTTTTTGCTTATTTAGCCACTGAATTCCTACAACAGAGTATTAGGACGACTAGAAATAAAAGAATTTAAGAAAAAGCCACAGAGGAGTAAAATTCAGCCCAAAAACTCTGAAATTTTGAGATTAATTTCACACATTAATGAGAAAAAGAACATGGTTATTCTCTGATGCCAAAATAAATACGTTTTATTTTCCCACATTATGTTGTGGGAATGTTTTCCTCCAGAAAGGCCAGGGAAGTTAGTCAGGGATAATGGGAAGATGGATGGAGCTAAATGAATACGGAAAACCCTTTATTTAGCTCCATCCTAAATATTTGATGAGAATGTCGTAGAAAAACATAGTGTCTTTAGTCAGAGGCTTCTTCACATTCACTGTAATACAGACAGCTACATGGTGATGGCTGGCACTCTTTAAAGAATTTTGAATTAATATCAATTATAATAATGTTAATTTCCCTTTATTTTTTATTTGAATTGAGACACTTGAGACTGGGATGGAGGTTCACCTTCTGGCAGAACAGCGTCCTCAAACACAGTCAGAGCTGCAACTGGGTGCTTTATATAAATATTTATGTACAAACCTAACTCCCACTGAGTAACTTTCCACATCTTGCTCCATCATTCATCCATGAACTTCTCCAAGTCCTTCCTTCTTTTGTTCAACACTTTGATCTTTAGTTTCCGTCTCTGTCCTTAATCACTCTAACCTGCTGCACATTCTTTCCAGCCAATCGATGGAAATCCTTTTTTGCTTCCTCGGTGTCCAGCCTCACAAACGACTCACCATTTCCTTCATCTTTTACTGCCACACAGCCTCCACGTATCGCCACCCACTTTCCGCATGTCTCTTAACAAAGAATTAGCTACAATTTTAATTTCAAACAGGATTATTTTAAATCTCTGCCCACAAACCTCACACTCACAAAAAACTATGCAAACATTCAGGGGCTTGGGGAGAAATCTACATGGCAAGAGAGCAAAAGAGAGAGAGAGAGAGAGAGGCCATGAGTCTGAGCTCAGAGCTAATGACAGGCTGTCATGCCAAGGACGGCCAGAGGAGGAAAGAGATGAAGAGATGGAGGGATAAATAAGCAGGATGGGGCTGTTGCTGCATCGAGACCTGAAGGCAGAATTGGAGCATCAGGTAAAATGAAAGCGTGAGCATCAGGTAAAAGAAAAAGAGAAACATGTAATGGATATTTTTTTTAAAAAGAGACATGGACTAAAGCCAGGATTAGAAACAAAGAGTTGTGTAGTTTACAAGCAGTCCGTTGAATAGAGACGCTCAGCTGGAAGCAGCAGACTTAATGGCTATCCAATACGCCTATAAAAGGAAACACACACACACACATAGAAGATTGAGCCATAATAAGCTGCTGCCTGGAACACAATAAGCTCAGGGTCTTATTGGGAAAGTGGAGCAGGCCTTGGAAGGTTTACTTTGCTTATTGCTCTCCGATTAGTCCACAGACAGTGGCTTTGTTCGGCCCCTGAGGGCCAAGGTGAGCTCCGCCCCACGAGGGCCCACTCACAAACCTAAACAACGCTTTTATGAGCAGCCCTTAGAAAGAGCAAAACATTGGATATAAACATGAACTCCTCTGACCCAGAATCAGTTGAAGCCCCTTGACCCAAACCGACAGCTCCCAGGGTCCCAACCCGCCCGCGACCCCCCCAGATCCCTCACTGTACCGAGTGGTCCAGTGGTAATGAAGCCAGAACAGGTCATTCACAGCTGGAAGGCTGCCAGCGCTCCATCACCGTGTGCATTTATGTCGATGAAGAGAGCAGAATAAAAAGGATTTTTTTGTGAGTGAGTCAGACAGGGTGAAGGATAGATGGATGAATATGTCTTTAATAGCAACACACCACTTTCTGCAGCAGTTTTAATGGCTGAGTGGGAACAACGTGATCAGTGTTAGACCATTAGATTATTGTGCAGAAAAATCTTTTCAGTCTAGTCATTCCAATCAAGACCTAAATTAATCATTGGCATCCAAATCTGCAATAAACCTCAACTCCAGATTCTGGTAGTCTGATTTTTTCTTGTTTGTCAGCTGGAGCCTGCAGGTCATGAAGACATGTGAAACACACATGATCTGATTTGTGTTACTGGCTTGTAAATGTGGTACATACATCATTTTGCCGATTTAATTGTTTTTCACCATCTGCAATGACATTCAAAAATAAAAAATAAGACTGTAAACTCAACTGAATCCTTCATTGATGAAATAAAATGTTTCTAAAATAAACTAGAACATACGTTTTAGGGCTGAAACAATAAATTAGATTAATCATAATCAATGAATTACTGAAGTAATCAGCAACTAATTTAGTGATTGATTAATCATAACATAGAGTATAAAGACTCAAAAAAGGCCATTTGCTGATTCAACTACATACTAAGCTGTTAATATACAACTGTACCAAAAGATATACATTTTGCATTTAAGATAAAAATAACTTCTGTCTGTAAATATGTTGTACCTCATGTGTTTGAGCTGTAGATGCATCCTTAGTGAACTTTAGTTTAGTTCACTAAACTAAAGCATTTAGTGAACGCTTTAGTGATCAAGCATTCACTAAAGCTTAAACATCTTAAAACATTTTATGCAATAAAATGTTTTTTTTTAATTATTTTAAAAACAAGACTTGAATTGTTTGTTTTGCATATTTTACTATATTTCTAATATTGCATAAAAGCCTTAGGCAGGTGAATAAAATATTTGCAGTTTTTTTTTTTTTTACTTGGTTCACAACAAATCATAACACATTTTCCAACCTTCTTCAGGAAGACTTCAAATGTTGCTAAATGCAGCCGAACTTGTGATGTGAGAACAGATGCTGCTGAGGTGAAGTGATACTGAATGTGTAAATGATACCTTAAGTGCTGAGTAAAATTTCCTCTTAAAATTTCCTGCATGACTCTAATTTCTGTGTGTCTGCACCTTCTCCCACACCGGGGGCACGCGGGCGTCGTAAATACAGTTGAAGGTCTCCTCCATGCTTGGCGTCATCACCACGAAGCCTTTTATTCCCTTCTCCAGCTCCATCAGGGAGAACCTGGAATAAAGTATGAAAATAAATGCAAGAAAAGATTAAAATATTTCACCTAGGCTTCAAAAACGTAAGCCGGGTGCTGTGCAACACATCTTGTCTAACAGACAAATTGATTGTTCATACACGATGGCTTCCAGCAGAGAGTTGTATCTCTGGATCTCTTGTAGTAAGACCACATTAAGGGGTGTGGGGTTGTCCTGGAGGATGGTCTTGGTCCCCTCGCAGTCAATTAGAGTTGGGATCTTAGAACGAACCTCTCCCAGCAGCTCCAAAACCTACACATGAAAACAAGACTGGCTCAATTACACTGAAGTGTTTCAAAATCAATAGACCACATACAGACACTGTCGGGTACTGGAAAACTTCAAAAAACAAAGTTGAGATTTAAAAAAAAAAAATCAAACAAACAAAAAAAGACTACTCACGTCCTTGCAGTTTTTAATTGTTATTTTAATGTTTATTTTCTCCTTCACCTGAATTCATTCTATCATTTGTAGAAATTCATCCCGGTCCTGAAGGAGCAAAGCAACCCCAACCATCACACTACCAGCACCATGTTTGACTGTAGTTTTGATGTTCTTACTTTTGAATTTTTTTTTCGTGTGTGCAAATATGTAGTCAGTATTTGTGTTTTTTTTGAGCAGATGCTTGTGTACATGTTTGCTTTCTGAACCCTACATCGGAGCCTGTCATGAATGCTCTGGGTAGTTAGCATGGCCACAAATGATGGCAGATGTTTACCAGTAACAGTAAGTTGCTTTTCTGTGGCAAACACAGCTGCAGCACATACATGAGCATGACTGACAGTGCTAAGACCATCCTCCTGGCTGTGATTGGTTGTTTCTGATAGAGTGGTGTGTTTCTGCAAATGGCAGTAGGACCACAGGGAGACAGACAGAGGAGTGCCAGTCTGATTTTAATTCACAGATTTTCTGACATGGAGGCAGATTTAACAAATATGTAAAAAAGATATTTTTATTAAAGCTACATTCTGCAGCTTTGATGCTCCACTGTGTAAATGCTCTTTAAATACAGCTATAGAAGGACTAAGTAGTGGTGTGTGTTTTTTAGTTTTTTATTAATGATTATCAAACTATGCAACACTGTGAATAAATATATTTATAAATCATTTGGAATTAAAAAAGGAATCAGGTCTTGATTACGCTAGTGAAATTTAACAGAGAATCTTAACCACTGTTAATTCATCATTTACCAAAAGGCAGTGTTACCTTTTCACATTGGACCCAGTTTATTTGGATTGATTAAAGATTAAACTAAATTCTGACTTTTTGTCTTTACTCTGATTATCTTTAACTGATGCTAAATTTATCTAATAATCTAAAATATTCAAGTGGAAAGAGTCACAAGCAAAATACAATTTGAAAGAGGGAACTGTACACAGCTGAAAAAGGAAGGAGAGTGAAATATAAAAAAATACATTTAATAGACTGTTTAAACAGCAGGAAAAAAAGTTAACGAAACAAAACTATATGTCTGACTTCAGAGTCTAAAATTATCCTCTTTACTGCAGTTTATATCTCTTAAAGATTCCTGGATCTGCATCTTATTACACTGACAACTGCTAACCAGACTACAGGTCGAATGTCTGGCTTCCTGTAATCACTCTTTGAAACCAAAAGCAGAAAACAGCTGCCAGAAGACACACTTGCCAAGGCCAATCTAAAAAGATCCAACTATTAACATTTAATTCAATTCTCATTCAGTTATGGTACACTCTGCGTCTGAAAATAAATAGCAGCCTTCGGATGAGCTGGAAGCAAATGTTTAACCACATCAACCTCCACACAGTCAGAAAACACTTTGTAAAGAGAAGATGAAAAATCCATCTCTGGTTTATGTTAAGATGCTGATTGGTTTTGCCACAAAACCGCCACATAGCGTCAGTACCAGTAGATAAAAACCTGAGTGAAGCCGACAGCTGAGGTTATTATTTTTGGTGAAGGAGCACCAAAGCATAACATGTTTGCTTGTTTTTCCAAAACATGCCAAACATGTATTGCAATGTGAGCATGTTGGTATAAAAACCCCACCAGAGCACTGACTGTTTCCCAGTGGCTCTGTTCCCAAAAACAAATCTTCCAACAGGGTTTAATGTAAAAGTTTTTATCCCTTGCCAGTATTTAAACCTTCATGTGAGTATAAAAGAGATGAGCTTCAGGATCTGGCAGTCTGTTTTGATAATGCCAAGCCTTCCACAAATAACACAACAGTCCACGTAATTACTGTTTACCACATGATGAGGGGTTAACTTATTTTTAACTAAAATGCAACGTTTCATCTATCTCAGAAATCAGGGTATGATCAAACTCCCCCCACTAGGAAGTCAGAAAATTAACTGGTTATGTTGTTAATGGTAAATGGCCTGTGTGAAACGATTAAATGTGATGAAATAAATGTCAAATAATTCAGGAATCAGTTAATTATTAAGTGGAGCATACAGACTCAAAAAAGGCCAAAGAATACCAGTCAGAGCAGTAATTACACCAAAACTGAACAAAAAAATTTACATTTTGCAATTAGAATAAAAAGACATTTGATATATTCCACCCAGAACTTTTCGAACTACATAATTTTAGCTTCACCTAGTTTAGATTTTGTAAAAAATGATCTCTACTAAGCATCTTTTACTATCCAATTACTAGTAGGTAAAACCAAAAACTATTCACCAGATTATCCCTGCACTCTACTGATGTTAAGTCAAGCATAAAAAGCTTTTGTTGATGTATTTTTTTTTGCTGCGGATGCATCCATTGCTACAAATGATCAAGCGTATACAAAGGGGATGCTATATTATTGCATTTTAGACAAAGTCTTGTTTTTCATTTGAAAAATAAATGTATTTGTTTATTTGCTTCTTTTAACTAATTTCTAACATTGCATAGAAAAGGCTTACGGTAAGTAGTTAAATGAAAAATCTGCAGGTGGCTATAGTACCACAGGGAGGTAGCTTGATTTTTTTTCACAAATGATCTTTTTCATATTTTACTGTCACTGCATAGTGAGAGTTTTAACAATTATGTAAAAAAAAAAGTAAAATGAATGCAGCTTTAACCTAATTTTAATCACACTGAAAACCATTATCCATAAATGGAAAGAACATTCCCAGAATTACCAAAATTACTCCTACAGTACATTGAAAGCTCATCTAGGAAGCGGCTGAGAAAATAACACAGAGGTTCACCTCCCAAGTCTCTTTCCTGCCTTACTCCAAAGCAAAAGCCTAGAAACATTGAAACAGGATGACACAGACTGGTTAGCGTTTCACCAGAGGGACATCAGTGTTCTGGTGATTTCTTTTATAAATTTTGAGATCCCAGCATCTTCTCATCCTCACTGACATACCGTGTCTTCTCGACTGGGTCTGGCCCCGGTTCCTGTCGCCACGGTCCCTGTGTGCTGAGGCTGCAAGGAGAGCAGCGTCTCGAACAGCGTGCGGGTCTCCGCGATCCGGCTGGCGATGTCGGCGTTGGGGTGCTCACCAAACACCTCTGGGTGCTCCGTGGCCGGCAGCGTGTTGATGTGTTCCTGGAACGACGACAGCGGACCCTCGCGGGGAATATAGTATGTGGGTAAACTTGATAGCCTAATAAAGAGTTGAGCAGAAAATGTGAAGATTAGCAAATGTGCAGCTCCTACAATTAATGAACCTCATACATCTCTGTCGGAAATTTACGTACACGTAAATTAAAGGCTCATGATCATTTTGGTTGTTTTTTTCTTGGATGGAAAGTGGTGTGATTTTTCAAAAAACAAATTGGGGAGAACAGATTTAAACTATTCTTGGATCAGATTTTGTCTAATCCAAAAATAGGTTCTAATGCATTCAATTCACAATTCAAGTGAGCCAATAAAATATGATAATAAAGCAGCTAATTTTTAACAAAAATTAAACTGATAAAAACTGATTTGAGTGCAGCACAAATGACATTCGAGGAAAATTCTCAGAAAAGATGTTGTTCCATCTTTTATGAACGCTTCATTATTAAAAATGACAAATACTTTGTGTTGTACCTAAGTCCAATGTAAGAACACTTTAATATCCAGCAGGTCAATTACTGCTCTTTAGAAGGACTGAATCTGTAAACCTATTTCATCTTATTCCACTTCTTTGACTTCTCAGAGTAACAACAATTGGGAAGATTTATGCAGCAAACAACCTCAGGAAAGTGTAAAAGCTCCAATTTTTGCTGTAATATTCAACCTGTCCTCTTGGTGGTGCTGTTGCTCTGTGAACAGCCAGAAGCCACAGCAGACCACAAATTACCTCTACAATGAGAAAAATGTCTTTTCAGACATATTGAATAAATGTGACATTTGTTTTACACCCAGACCTAAACGTTGAGCATTAAAGAGAAGAAGAAGGAGAATTAAAAACAAGAGTCTCACTTGAAGAAGGTCTGATTTATAGCTCCCTCGCAGAAGTAGTCGTTGATGTATGTGGTTAGGAGTCGACGGTCCCACTCGTCTGTGACGTGGCCGCCATAGTTGACACCAGCGATGAGATACTTGAGCGCATCCCAAGGAATCTCCTCATATTTATCCAGGTATAAACAGAGAAGATTCTCGCTCACCTAACAAAGGCATTGCAGATTGAGTCATAAAGTGTTGTGCTTCTGTATTCTAAACACAAAGATGTTGATGGTGGAGAAATTGAATATTTAGGGTCATGATTGGAACCTATTGTTTTGTAAAATTAAGCATTTAGGAGAGTTAGCACAATGCCAAGGTAGAAAGACAATGTGAGAAGAGCTATAGGTCCATTTACAGACAACTGGAGGTCTATGATTAAACACTGAGAAAGATTATTCACAAGAAAAAAAAAGTTCTTAAACACCTGCCAACCTTCCCATGAGTTGACATCTCAACAGATTACCTTCATAAAAGGTATAGCAGTATGACAATGGTGTGGCCGGTAGCATCTGAATGATTCACAAGAATGAAGGAAAAATGTTCTTTGGACAGATAAATCCAAATTAGAGGCATCTGAAGGTAATACATATCACAATACTTGGATAACTCCAATATACCATATTGAATATTATCAGCAAATATTCTGGTATTTACTGATAATATTCACACCTCTTTCAATACTTAGATGTTATGGGCAATAATCCAAAAACACAGTAGAACGGTTTCAATAGAATGTCTGAAAAATGAAAAGGAGTCAAAGTGCTGTGATGTCCTAGTCAAAGTTCAAGCTGAAATAAAGTGATAGATCTTAGCTATGTAGAGAAGAATGTTTCCAATCCTCAGGTTAAATCAATATTGCTAAGAGTGGGCAATATAGACTTAGAATTTTATTGTGATATTGCAAAAAATTGTGGAGGTTTTTCACAATAAATAACAAATGATATGATAAATGCCCATCCATAGCGATGCTGCTCGAGAAGTGAGTCAACATTCCTCTACAAACAGGAAGTGACATCTCAGCTGCCGGGATAAATATCACATAAACTCCTTTCAAACATTTCACGTACAAAGTAGAATATTAGCTAACAGATACTGTTTCTCACACCTCAAAGTCAGAATCATTGAAGCCGTAGATGATGTTCCAGCCCATTTGTCGGAACTTCTTCCTTTCCAACAGGATGCTGTGGAAAAAGCAGAGGGCGTAGAGCAGCTTCTTGTACAGCCTGGGTTTGGTGCAGCGGTTGAACTGAGCTTCAGTCACCAGCTGGTACAGACGCTTCATGTTGGATTTCACTCCCTGCGGATACGAAGCAGGCAAGATTTATTAAAATATCCCTAAAGCAATAACAAGAAGGTTTTCATGTTTGCAGTGACATTTGCATGCTTGTGTACCTTTGGCGGCTCGGTGGTCATCTTGATACCAGCCTGCAGAATCGTGATGGGAAAATCCGGGTGCGGTGAAGAGCTGAGCCACAGCCTGAAGTTGGGCTCTGGGTTCTGAACCGGAAACTCCTTTATTAGTTTGTCCAACTCCGGCATCCAGGAAAGAGACAAGTGGCAGTTGGCAAGGAAGACCCAGTGACCTGGGAAGTCACAACACAGTTTCTTTAAGCTTTAAAGAAAATGTACTTCTTTTGAGTACTGTGTATATGTTTTTAGTATTATTTTTGGAGTAATTTCTAAAGACTTTGGGTTTTGTTATGACTAAATTCCAATTATTGATGTGAAATTTACTGAACAAAAAGTAGCCAAAATCCAAGAAAGAACTTTGGAAATTTGGAGGACAATTGACCAATATCAGTCAATCACTTGCTCATATTTGTAGGATATAAATGTGAAATAAAAGTTTACACATACAAATATATATATTCCACTCAATTACTAGGTGATTTTTTTGGTTTCTATTGTAAGTTTTATACAAAAACATTTGTGATATATTCTGTTAACGCCGCCATCATAACAGATATTGTGATATGAATTTTATGCCATATTGCACATCCTTACTGCAGATGTCTCTTTACCTCAGTTCTGTTATTTTCCCTTTAAAACAGTAAATTGCATAGCTTAGTATTGATCCTATGTAAAGACAACTCGCTTATTCATATAGTAAAAAGGCCTTATTTGTGAAAGATTTTATTTCTTTCACAAATAAAATCTGTGAAAGAAACGCACTATTAAGAGTGAGTACATGAACACACGGTTGGATGGACAGATGGGTGGGTGAATGGATGGGTGGATGAATCAATTTCTCCAGAGTTCGACTTCTATTGAGAACTATTGAAGCAGCTTAAGTTTAAACATCTATCACGTTGCGAAGGAAAGCGGAAATAGAAAGTCTGGTTCTACTTCTGGTCTTTCCAAGGCCCTGGAAACACACAGACCTTGCTTTCAAACTTCTTTTGTCCAGATCTGGAAACCAATGACCTCTTATTCAGCACTTTTCCAGACTGCATGTGAATATGTATGGATGACTCGGCTAGAACGACAGCAGCTGGTGCCGTACCGTTCTTCACTCCTTCCTCTATGAGCCTCCTGGCGATGGGCGCTTGCCCCTGGCCCAGAGACAGAGCGCTGAATTGGTGGCTCATCCCCGAGGCCTTAGCCAGTTGCAGCAGCGATCCTGTGGGGTCCACTCCAGGAGACAGCACAAAGATCAGAGGGCTGCAGCAGGTGGATTCCTCCACCACCTGTCACAAAACGAAGGGAGTGAGGAAGGAAGGTGGAGACAACTGGCAGAACATTTA
The DNA here is from genome assembly GCF_019740435.1 of Gambusia affinis. Lineage (NCBI taxonomy): Eukaryota > Metazoa > Chordata > Actinopteri > Cyprinodontiformes > Poeciliidae > Gambusia > Gambusia affinis. The sequence goes on from NC_057885.1 coordinate 18,984,030, forward strand.
AATCAGTTGAATACAATTAAAACACACACACACACAAAAAAACATCCAAGTTTTAAACATTTAAAACCTATCATTCACAAAATGTCAAAGCACCAGGAGGAAATGGGACTGCAGTTGAAACTTACAGCCTTCATGTCGAGGACAGGCGGCTCCACAAAGCGCGGGCCCAGATTTTTGATGATGAAGGAGGTGATGCAGAAAGACACTCGGTCTTGGCGTAGGAAACGCACTATCACCATCTTCTTGAGCTCATTGTAGCTGTGATCCAAATCACCTTGAAGACCAAACAAGACGGTAAGGAGTGAAGAACGAAAGTGACTCTTTTGGAGGAAATGTATGGACTTCTATCATATAAAATCCTAATGAAACCCATTTTGGTAGAACTCTTCACATTTTACAAGGCTCTGAAAAAAGTTAACTGGTCTTCTTGAACACTGACAAATTCAAACATGAGCTTAAGCATGCTGGACTGTAATAAAGTCAGGCCAACCGATCAGCACAGACCTGGTAGTGGAGCGTTCTCTGGCTCAGGGTGGGTAAACCAGAGGTTCCAGTCTCGTGGATAGTGTTCAAAATAGGCCACGATGCCATGGAACTTGGGCAGCTTATCCAGCTCTGTGATGCTGTCCCAGCTGGCGTCTGGCAGCCAGCTGGTAAATGGATTATCCATCCGATCATCCTTATCAATAGCCTGTCAATAGGCCATAAGTTAGAGTGTCTTCTCTCAAAATGCCCAACACATTAATGCTTCAGAAGCAGGCAGGCTGTTCATGAATAAGAATGTTCAGAGTTTTTTTTTTTGTCTTATCTGGCCACCGTTAATAAGATGTTATGCAGCACGACGTTTGTGTGTTTCTTACGACGATGCCTCGGAGGAAGATGTTGTATTCATCCATGTTCAGTTTCCCAGCCACTTCCAAGATTTTGACGCACATCTGGAAGCTGAGGAGAAGCTTGTGAGCCTCAAAGAGACCCCGACAAGTGTACCTGAAGGAGAAGAAGACAAACGTCGCGTTAGCTTGAGAAGCCCACAAAGTGTTGATCGATTTGCAGTTAAAAAGTCTGAGTCGTCGTCACCGGTACACGGCGTATGTGTGGTAGTCGTTGAGGTTGTTGATTCGTTCCTCGACCCTTAGGCTGTATGCCTGCTTGCTCTTTGCTATGCTGAGCATGAACAGGTTGATGTAGGCGTCCAGAGAAAACTGGTACATGGGGTCGATGAGGCCCATGTCGTTTAGGATGAAGAAGAGAATGGAGGCTCGCTGAGCACATGGTCGGTAGGCCTGTTGGGAGAGAAAGTCTACAGCTACTGTGGTCGCCAATAAAAACAAGAAAAATCTATAATCCAGTGACAAACTGGAACTACACATAGTTTTCCAGTGGATAAGCTAGTTTAAACTTAAACTAGCTTTCCAACTTTAATAATAGTGAGTGGTTCTGCAGGATAGACATTTTCCACATCTGTGCAAGGCAACTAACAATTATTGTAGTAATCTATTGATAATTCTGAAAATTAACCGGATAGAAATACCAACATATTATGCACATTAACTACTTAAACCTTTTTAAGCAATATTAGGATTACATAAAAATGCAAATAAAAATTACAATTCATTTTATCAAATAAGAAAATAAATATTTTTATACCTAAAATGCAATAATATAGCATTTCTTTAGTGTATGCTATATATAAAATGTTAATTTCTTGGGATTATTATGTGATTCACTGCAGCAGCAAAACCTCTTGACTTCAAAGCCTCAAAGCTGCTCAGTAGATCATCAGAGGTAACAGCAGTCAGGTGGTTTGTTTATGTTCAGATAAGTGTATGAATTTGTTTATAATGTACTTTTGTTTGTATTCTGAAGCTGCTGACAGGCAATGTTTACTAAAATACAATAATTACAGGCAAAAGAAATATATCTATATATCTCATCAACTTCCTGTTTTCATGTGTTAAAATTACTAAAAAACTAAAATAATACTAACGATATTGGAGTACTGATTTCAACTGGTGAGCAAGGAGAGTCTTAATCTCTACCTGCTTTTCACAGAAACCCAAATGTTGTTGCATATCAGCTTGATGACTTATCAAATGAATAAAATGAATTGCTGCGTTTAATAGCCAAGCCTCTCATGCTGATGTCTTTGTTTGGGTTCTCCAGTATCTACAGTGACACCTGCCCTCCTCACCTCCCTGGCAGAGTCGATCTTCAGCTCGGTCTGCTCGCTGGTCTCCAGCTGCTCTGTAACTTGGCTGGACGTCACCTTGGAGGCCTGCAGGGTGTTTACCAGCTGGACGTCGTCCAGCAGAGAGCCGCTGGCTTCGTTCAGGAGCCTGGTGGGATCAAACAAACGCAAAGGACATCAAAACTGCAGTAACAGTTTGCAATTTTTAAATAGTTAATACAGCACCCTTCAAAATTATTGAACCTGATAGAAAAGACGTGCAAAAAAGTTTAAAAATATACAGACAGCCTTTCAACATATGTCTTTTCTTATGCTTTCTTCTATGTGGCTCACCTTATAGTGAATCACTTCTCTGTATAACGACCCAGTGAGAAAATATTATTTACTGTTTAAATGCCATCTGATTTTTGTTTACAATGCCCAGTTATTTCTAAGAAACCAATGCACAGCATTCCAATAAAAATTTTTTTTAGGAAGTCAAAGATTACTTTCAAAATCCAAAGAAACTGAACAACAGGGGGAAAAACACATATTAAAGAAGTTTCAGATAAATTTAACTCAGTAATTAGGAATGGGGTCAATAATCTGACAAACAATTTTGTTTTAAGGTAAAATTTTTCCAAACTAAAAAATTGCCCAAATTGCTCAAATGAAAGATTTGTTTCATAGTGAGATATTGCTGCAGTGAACTTTATATGAATTCATTTTAACACTTGTCAAACTTCTTTACCAAGGTCACTAGTATCTTAGAAAACCTTTTCTGTGCCTAAAATTTCTTTTTTACAATTTCAACCATCCAGGCCATTGATGGATGGACCAAAAGATGGATGGATGGATGGTCGATAAGTGGACAGATGGATGGACAGATTGATTTCGTGCTCTGTGTTCCGATGTAAAAACGTCAAAGAGTCGGCTGTACAAACCTGAGGATCTCATCCTCCAGGTCCTGCAGACTTTTTTTGCCAGCAGCAATGCTGATCACCAGTGAATCCTTCTGCTGCTCCAGTTCCGGACGCTCTTTACGCACCACAATCCCCAGCAACTGAGCCTCCAGACCCTGTCCAGCAAAAACAAAAACCGACAGGCAGACATGTTGAAACGGTGTCTGAAAGTGTGCACAGACGAGCCGGAGGAACATAGTCTTCCACACACCTGCTCCTTGACAGCAAAGTTCACTATGGTGGTCTTTGAAGAAACCTCTGGGGAGTAGTGGGGGTTGGACAACTTGGTGGTGATGTAGAACCTGAAGTCAGGGTTGTATTCAATCTCCTTGTCACCCAGCTTCATCAGCAGATTGCCACCTGGGGAAAAGAAACCCCACAAAAAGTCACAAATCTGGCGTTTAAATAAGCTAAATGTGACATTGTGTGTGTTCAGACCTATGCGAGTCAGAGACTTGTTGAGAATAGGGTTGAGGGACGGATCCAGTTCCTCCTGGACGTTCTGTAGCAAGACAGGATTCCCAAACTGGATGGCAGTTTCCAGAACCCGAAGGTAGTCTGGCGTTTGAAGGTCTACTAGTTTTAGACCCTGGGCGAAAAGGAAAGAAAGTTATAAATTGCTTTTATACTATCAACACAACATACGAGTCACAATCAATTTTGGTGATCTAAAACAAAATGTCACAGATCAGTTCAAATAGATAAATTGTTGCTTTTGTTAAAGGCGTTTTGTGGCACTAGAAGCCTTTATTAGCATGAATCAGACAGGAAATGAGCAGAGAGAGGGGAGAAAAGGTCCAAGGGTTGTCAGGAATCCCACTGATGGAGCAGGATGAGTGAGGTAAGGACACAGCAGAAAGCAGTACAGAGTCTCTCTTACCGCTTCCATTTCCATATTTTTGATCCACTTCATAGCCTGGCCTTGAGGGTCGACTATCAGTGGCCATCTTAAAAGAGGAGAAGTTATTTAGGTCACACTGAAGAGGAGATGATAAAGTCACGGTGAAAGTTGTGGTAGTGACCTAAATGTTATGCTAAATAAATGGTTATATACAGTAAATTAGCATATATGTTCCTATGAGGGTCGTTTGTCAGATTTAAGGTACATTTAGAAAGTATCAACCTTTAAGCAGCTGTTAAACGTACTTTTCATTCAGCTCACATTTCTGCATTAAAATGTGTTTTTATTGGTCTGATGCAATGTTCTAATCGTAAACCTTTAATTTACACATGTATATGTATACATTGTTTGACTTTCAGCGTTCCATAGCTTGCAAAATACACAGTGTTCCAAATTATTATGCAAGAGATATTTTCTCAGATTTTCTTAAATGGTCAATGCAAATGATGGTCAGTATAATAATAAAATAATAAGGAAAAATTAAACAACTCTTCGGCTTGCTGTGTGTCCCTACCTGTTCCCGCGGGTGATGATAACGCCATTCTCAGTGGAGAACGCGTCAGACGGCAGACCCTGAATATTCCAGTTTCTCACCACTGTTGGTTTGGACAGAAATACAGCAAAACTGAATCCTGGGGTGCAGTGGATCTCTGAATCCAGAACCTGAGCCGAGAACACGGACAGGAAGCGAGAGAGAGAAATCACATTTATTCTCTGTGAATTAATGTAAAAGCTGTTGAAGTCTCATGTTACTGTTGAGCGCTGTTTTGACCTCTTTCATCCAGATCCCAAGCAGCTTGTCTCTGTAATTAGACAGGAAGGGCCCCATGTAGGACAGGAAGGACGCAGCGAGCAGGCAGTCTCCAACAAGGTATGCCATGTTTTTCTCAAGACCCTGCAGTAAACCCACTGATCATGACAGAGTTCTCTCGAGTCTGAATGTAGGTTTATAACAAACTTAGTTTAAAAGTAGCACCAAAGCCAGGCAGCAAACTACAGGGGCTAGGATAAAACACCAAGTACTACCTTTGTGAATGAATTCAACTAATACATTGCCTTCATCTGCACTCACACTTTATGGCAAGTGTTCTTTTGAATTTTGCATATTTGTAGACATATTTCATTTAACTTAAGAGTGAGATAAAAAGATGGTTTGATCTTTTTATTCAGTGTATATAAACATCTTGTTTCAACTGTATGTCTGTCTGACACTGTGTTTAAATAACTCAAACTTATGAGTGCCTATGGGTGAAATTGTTAGACAGGAACTTTTTATGACCCCAGCCGTCTGCTGAAATATGCATCTACATCCTAATCTGACTCTTGCACTTAAACATCTTGAAATGTAAGGCTTACAGTCACTCTCTCATGCCAGCGGACCCTTTCCCCAGCCAGTCCTGTCACCAGTTTGTCGGCTCGGTCCAGTTTCACCTCCATCTCCTGAGAGCTGAGTCTCAAATCCTCCTTCGTCTTCAGCTTCTCGGCGTGTTGCATTTGCAGCGCATTCAGCTTATCCGCCACCTGCGCCCCAAAAACCCTGATTGTAGCATCACTTTGAAATGTGTAAGAGAGAAAAGAAAGCCACTATTATTTATACCTCTTGTAGTTTTCTCATCGCATCGTCCAGAGCAGCTTCTTTTTCTGCTAAAGCGGCCATTGCAGTGTTCAGCAATGCCCGCTTTGGTTCAACCTCCCGGTATATTCGTCCGTACACCTGGAGAGTTCATTTTAATGTGTGATGATTGGTTGACTTTCTTTCTGCCATAGCTATGAACCGCTCTGTGCATGATGTTCTCTGAGGATAAACACCCTCTTACCTCCATGGCTCGGACCCACATGCAGAGGGACTTGGCAGCCAGTGACACTTTCCCGATGATTTCTGGCTGGAAGTCCACCTGCCTGCAGTACTGGCCGATCCTCTTCAGAACACGGTCCGTTATATTATCCTTGTCATAGTTGACCAATGTTTTGATGAAGTTGGGTTCACCTGCCAGAACAGTTTAAGGTCACTATACGTGCCTTCCAAAGTACACTTACAAGCTTCTAGTGTGAAATGCAATAAAACAAAGCAATAAAATAAAACCCACTTTCATTGCAGTGTAAGTTCACACTTAAATATTGTAAACCTTTTAACCTATTTATAGTTTTATGGAAAATACTTATTTTTCTCTCAAAAACTGAATGTAAATAAAGTACAGTTTTGATTTCAATACAGCACATACGACACATAAATTGAGGTATTTAGTGTGAAAATCAGCCAAGTCGGGTCTAATTCTGACCACTAGATGGCAGCAAAATGCTTCCAATGTTATCCTCGGTGTGTGTTGAAAAACGGGCATTAACGTAAGTGCATTTAATCAATGGGGGAAAATCTGCATATATAAGTATTGGAGTAAACGTCCAAATTCTGGCTGCATATATTTCTCATTCTGGGAACTATTTTACTCAATGACAAAATAAACTTGGAAGACAAATATCTCCAAGTTTTAGGGTGGAATTCTGTGATAGACTTACATTTGAATAGTTCTGAGTTTTTTTCTGTTCAGTAGTTCATTATTCTCAGTCTTTTATACAAACATATACTACTTTGGTAATACAGGACTCATTTTCCAAGCATGTCAGCTGTTGTTTTCTCTCACCAAGCTGTCTCTTGGCTTCAGCCCAGGTCGGCTCTTTGCCAAGAAGGGTCATGACAGCTTGCATGACGGTCTCCACCAGCACTGGAGGACGGCCGTAAGACTTGATCTCTGTCATGTCCTTCTTGTTTAGAGATTCCAGGGCCTGAGAGTAAGGAATGAAAAGTGAGTGGCAGTGAAAGAAGAAATAAAGTCAAATGTGATGGGAGACAAACGGCTACCTTCAGGGCCTCTTCGAGAGCAGGCATGGCTTTGTCCAGCTCCCTTTGTGCGTTTTGAGCCATGGCTTTACACTGTACCTCCTCTGCTCGAATCCTCTCGCTTTTCTCACTCACCATCTGAACAAAACAGAGCCGATGAGTTCATCCATTTTATTTTTTAAGTATGCACTGACACATCTTCATCACACTTACCTTCTGCTGCTCATCAGCCTCACCCTTTTGCTTCAAAATGACAGCTAGGTACTGGTCACATTGCCTCTGGAACTCCACCAACACCTCCTTGGATTCCTCCAGCTCCACAGTCATGGCCTCTACTTTCTCCCGGGTGTCGTTGATTTTGAAAAGGCCGTTTCGCAGTTTGCTCACCTGCTCCCCCAACTCACTGCGCTTCTCCCCCAACAGTCTGGAGAGAAACAAACAGGAAAAGAAAACATCTGCACTCTCTCCCCATGAGTCCTTCACTCGTGGGGGATTACGTTTGTGGATTAATAAAAATTTGAATGTACAGTTATGGATAAAAAACAATAAAGCAACCAAGAACATTACACATCATAGATGTTTGTTTGTTGACATTTGTCTCTGCTTTCTTGTGGTCCCACCAGAGGATTTCAGTCAATTTGGGGTCTGGACTTTTTACTTAATCAGCAGCACCTGGCTGATACGTTTTCTTTCTAGATAATCTTAGATGCAGATGGGTGCAATTAGTGTTTATCATAACTGTACGCATAATGTATATACACTCAAAAGGCACATTTATGATCCATATAAGAATCAGCTAGTTGAGTCCTTTGGTGTTTAGTGTGGACATACAAGTGAGAGTGTGAGTAACTGCATACTTTTTATATCCAGACACTAGCTCCAAGTAGTTGGTGGGTGTTACATAATTATATCTCTTCAGCTCCACCTTCATCCTCTGGGAGACGTTTTCCACGGACTGGTGAGTGGTCACAAATATACCGGCGACCTTCCTGTGGATCTACAACATTCAACAGCACATATGAGGACGACTCAAAAGCAGATATCAAAGTGAGAAAAAGGAAGAGTGTGTGTTTGTATTTGTCTGTTGTTTACCCCCTCGGCAGAGCCCAGATCCAGTCCATCCAGGTACCTCTCAGCCACCTCCAGCAGGGCGTCTTTGGGCCACTCAGAAAACCAGTCGATGGTGGTGCAGTTTACTATCGCTGGGAACTGCAGGATGCGGTTTCTATTAGGAGACAGTCATGGATGTTTATGTAGCGACAGGATGTGTGAAACAGTGTTGGCTGAAGAGCAGAGATGCACAGGACAGAAACAGACGATTGGCATGGACTGGTCACCGGCCAGTCAGAAACTCAAAAATCGGATCTGAAAATTATTTGGAAACCAATGACGACACTCCTGACTTTTACTGAAAGGAGAAAATGCAAGGCGAGATATTTCCGGTATGTATTTAAAAGTCAGTGGAAAGAGAAATGATGTCAGCTGCTGTTTAAAAGAAAATTTTACATTTCTATGACATGTTGAGAGACGTGTTTGTAAGTCATTCAGGCAGTGACAGAACTGAAGACTTCAGCAGAGCATGAAGGCTGAATGTAATGTCAACCTTCCACACATAAATGGTATATTTTTTCTAGTTAATTCCATTTGAGTTTTCTCCATTTTTTCATTAAAAAAATCCCTCGACAAAAATACTGAAATCAGTTTTTTTAATAACTCAGTAGCAAATACGACCACCAGTCACAAAGTTGCTGTAATAAAACAAGGATTTGCAACAGGAGAAGCAACTAACTTGTCAAATTAATCAGTTGTCATCAGCTTTTTCAGAAATCTATTAATACTAGGAGAAGAATCACAAAGAAACATAATATTTCTACTTTATTCTAATTAGCTGATTCTATTTTGTTAAGATTTTAAACAATCATTTACATTTTTTAAGAAAACAAATGCATTTTTAAAATAGCTTCCTATTCTTTCTTTCTTTCTTTCTTTTAAAAAATAAAACCAATATAAAAGCCAGTTGTGGTATCAGTGTTTTAGTTTTAATAGCATGAAACCACATTTTTACTCACTCAAAGTTGTCAGATTATGTATCTGCCTGTCCTTTACTGAGAGAAAATGCATTATACCCTTTTTTCATCCACAAAACTACATTTAGTTGAAGGGGTTAATGAGATAGGCAAGCTGTTACTAGAATGCCACGCAAGCGTCAAACAAACCAATGCTGGCCCTTTCCACGGTGAGGGGAAGCAAAGTGTGCTGTGTGGTACAACAAGTCACACAGAGAGTGGTGATTAGCCGTGGCAATGTGAAAGTGCCAGAGCTGCCAGTCCAATTAGCAGCAGCATGTGTGGCCATCGTCCTGTGGGGCACAAACGCCACAGGGGGAGAAGTGTTTTTTCTATGAACAGTGGTGTTTGCCGTAACAACAAGTCTCCTCTCTGCAAAAATCACTCCTGTGAGTTTATTTGCTCCAGTTGGCTCAAATCTCCTCTGTGTTCTCTCTGCGTTTCTGACCACCGTATTAAAACATGAAAAAATAATCATCGCTGTAATGCTTTGTCTTTGACTGAATTCCAAGTACTCTTGAGATTGCTTGGGAAACATTTTAAATCATTATTTTGTCTCTTAGCTTTAAGGGAGAGAATTAGTACTTAATTCCGACTTTAATGCAGATGGGCACCGAGGAGCAATCTGCTTTAATGACAGATGTGAAATGTGCAGAAGGAGAAATAACTTTCTGGAGGAACAGATCAGAATTTCTGAGTGGCTGACGGTCTGCAACGTGCTGATCCTCTTCTGTAGCTTTCTACATATTTTATTGTGAAATTAACACTTTTAGACACATGTCTTAAAATGATGAATCACATAGAAAGAAATCAAGAAAGAAAAGAAGAACGAAAGGACAGAGGGAGTGAAGGAAGGAACAGAAGAAAGAAAAAAATAGAAAGGAAAGAAGTAGGAAGGAAGCGTGAAGGTTACAGAGGAATGAAAACAGAAATTAATTTGAGAAGGAAGGAACATATAAAAGAAGGAATGAAGGAAGGATGGAAGGAAGGAAGAAAATAAAACAGGAAGACAGGCAGGTAGAAAGAAACATAAAAGAAAGGAAAGGATGGAGAATGAAAACAAAAACATAAGGAAGTGGACCATTTCCATGAGAGCTCGTTGTGAATGGAAGCTACTTGGACGAAACTTTGACTTCTTGTTTTCAGCCTTTATTACCACAAAACAGATATGCTGTGAATGCATTCCCAGTCGTTCATAAGACTCACCGGAAGGGTTCTCCCACTGGGCTCATGCAGAGAACTATATGCAGGTTGTTCCTGACTCGCTCGATCAGGTAGCTGAACAGTGAATCAGGAGTCTCCACCACGTTGTCTCTTTTGGCAGACTCTGACAGGGCGTTACACACCTACAAAAAAACAAACACTAGTTATGATTAATATGAGGCATACCGTCAGCTGACTCAAGTTACACTGAGATGTGTTGTATTGGAATTGTTTGTGAAATTGGCAGATGCTAGAGGGAAGAGGGAAGACAACACAGACCTCTACAAACTCATCTGGCTTGTAGAGGTTGGGAACCTCTCCAGAGCTCAGGATGTTGTTGATGTCCTCCAGGAAGGATTCATCGACAATCTGCGTGTCATTGAAGAGAAACACTGTGGGCTTGTTGTCCACCCCAGCTAACCGGTAGAGCTTCTTGATGTCTGAAATTTAACATAAACACATCAGAAACTTATCAGATAGAAAAGGACACCTTCACTATTCCAATACTTATCAGTCCCTCAAATATCTGTGTGTATTTCGTGACGTTTTTGACATGTGGGCGATTTCCCAGAGTGGCATAAGGGAGGGGGAAAATTAAACACGCTATGCTGAAAGGTAAATAAGCAGCTAATGAGGAGTTGGCCTTCCTATGTGTTGAGGTGGAAGGAGGAGTTTGTTGATTAAATAACCACCACTTTAAGGTAACGTTGTTGGCTTGGTCTTACCCTCTCTGAACTCTTGCTTGCGGTACTGTTTGGTCACTTCCACCTGGAACACTTCATATTCACAGATGAAGGCGGCCAGCTTAGAGAGACTCTGTCTACCGGAGCCCCCAATACCAACGAGGAGCATGTTGCCTCTCATCTGGCTGATCACACGTACAACACGGGTTACTGTGGAGGAAAGAGGCTGTAGATTCATCAAGGCTTCCAACTAGTTCACATGTTGACAACCAGAATTGTTGAGATAATGTAGCAGGGAAAGGGAATAAGCAAAGGCAACAGTGATAAAAAACATTATTAAAATAGTTTTGGTACAAACATATATAACTCTGCTGGTTCACTAGTTTTTGTTTTCCCCTCTCTTAGATAGATGGTGCATTTACATAAATTTGAACGTCTACAATTTCTCAACATATAAACATTTGCCTGTTGCTGGATTTTTTCGTACAGCGTGTCTAAAGCATTTGAAGGAGAAATAGCAAGGGGCAATGCTACTTGACCTGCTTCTTGGTTGGAGTTTGCAAGGCAGCCAATCCAGTAGCACCTTTTCTTTTCCTTGAAGCTGACTGGCTGTACCCCCAAGAGCAGGGATAAGGTAGATGTTTGCTTTTATCATAGTCCCAAAACAGTTTCCACTGTTAATGCATATTAAGGTATACTATATAAAAATAGGCAGATATAAGCACTTATCAGTAAGTTTAAATATTCGTGGATTTCAGCTATTTGTGAGCAGCTGTGGTTCCCTAACCCAGCCAGAGTTTATTTATATCTAGAGCCCAAAGACATCTACAAAATATGTACTTTGTCTCAATGTTTAAGCTTTTGACATTGACCTGAATAATAATTTGGAAAGCTCAGATATTGTGATTTGTGTTTTCAGATGTACTGTGTTCGATGGCGTCTCTGAAGAGCACCAGGTCCATGTGAACAGCTCCAGGTGTGTGGTTGTAATCAGAAAGTTGGTTTTCCATGAACTTCTTCAGATTCTTCATATCCACAATGTCTTCATATCCACCAGCGCTACCCATAAAATCACCTGATCAGCACAAAAAAACATTGTAAACATTTTTCATAATCTTACCTGCGCTATAATTTGAATTGAACGTGTAATAAAGTTATTTTGCGTAGTATTTGTGATGAAGATACCAAATACTGGTGAATGTTTGGTCGGACAGATGCCGTGGAAAGTGAGGTTGAAGAGGGAGGCCAGTTTTTCCTCCAGGAGAGTTATGAATGTATTTGCGTCAGTTTGGTTTACGAGTCGATCCGAGAACACCCTGAAAGCAAACACTGAATGAAATTCTTTTGTACCCACACGTTAAGAAGATTGCATTAGTGGACGGTGAACAATAAATTTAATACCATTACTTTTTTATTTTTCCTGAGCACAAATTGTGGTCACATTAAATAACGTTCTATATGTAAATGAGCATCTGCTGCAATCCTTGAGAACAAAGTTTAGCCACTTCAAGCAGAAAAGAGTTGCCAATATTTCCCCAGAAGGACAGAACCTGGGCATGCTGGTACACAAACATCTGCTTCCACTTAATCTTCACTCTCCCCCTTCTGACATTTTATGTGCTTCCCATGTGATGTCATTTAATTATGTAAGTTGCCTTTCTACTGGAAATATGAGAAATTGATTCATGGTTGCTTCTTGAAAACAAAGCAAAAAGAAAACCAGACTGATACGGAAAAAAAATTAAAATGTGTGGAGACAAGGATGATCTTCTTCTTACTCAAGGCCAATCTGCGCACATATTTACTTTTCAGAGTGAATCAAACAGTGTGGACAAACTGGAGTAAAAAGCTGGAAAAATGTGTCACACGCGCATTCTTTCAGAACAGGTTTGTGACAAGATTTGGAATAATTTGAGTCTTGTTTTGATAAATATGCAGAGGGATTCTCAGAGGACTGGGAACAAAAGCAAAACAAAGCAAGTCACTGTGACGAATTTAAGAGTTTTCAGAGAGAGAAACTTTCAGGACGAAATTGACAAAAGGAATGGTAGAGAATAATTATTATGCAAACTTTTAAACCCAAAAAGCTAAAATTCCCTGCAGATAAGTATAAAAACGTGCCCATTTTTGATTTACAATGCCGGTAAATCAAAGAAGGTTAATTAAAGTTTTTATTGGCAAAAACGTGTTTGTTGGCAAAGAAGTGTTATGAGCATTTTTATGTGTTCATAACATGAACACATATAAAAGTTATTTTAATCAATTCCACCAGGATTTTGTGATTGCTTTTGTTATTAATCACTGATCGTGTGGTACTACTTTGAAAATATTTGCTAGAAATTTAGCATATTTTTACCACTTCCAAAATTTAAACATAGAATAAAAAAAAAATTTTTAAAAAGAGTTTTTATTCTTTAAAGATCTTAAATGGCGCAATTTTTGTTACTCGTGTTATCAATCACAGACTGTAATTTGACATCAAGTAAAGTTTTTTTGTTCCCTCCAGGGGGTCTTTTTGTGGGCTCTAGTGTCCCTTATATGACAGTAGGCTGACAGGAAAGGGGGAAGGAGAGAGGGGAAGACATGCGGCAAACGTCAGCCGGGTCCGGGAATCGAACCCATGACTGCCGCGTCTAGGACTGAATGCCTCCAAATGTGGGTTGCGCTATCCCCTACGCCACCACAGCACGCCCGAGATCAAGTAAAGTTGAGGAAGCAAAGTGGCAGAAGTAAGAAATACTGCCATCTGTAGGTGAGCACTACCAGTCACTTAAACCCAATGATTTTGCAGAAAATCTGCATTAAACTCACAATTATGCATTAGCACGAATAATTATGGGGATCTGTAGATTTTGAATGACTTTAGACAACTGCAGAATTGCGAAAAACTGGAGGGAAATGAACATGAACTAACTTGTATGGAGACTGCATTTTTTTATTTGTATGAGTTTAAGTTACGACAACCTTGAGATATTCAGTTTACCTGAAGCATTCATGGATCCACAGTCTGATGATGTCACTCTGAGTATCTTGGTACTCTGGGTGAGCCCTAAGCAAACCCTGAAAAACCTAGAGATAAAAACAGATATTTTAGAAGGACAATCTTGAAAAATGTGCGTGATTCATTTTCCAGCATGTTCTGTGTGTACCTTTGAGATATCTCTGAGGTTGAAGAGGTAGTGTATCTTGGCTGGAGTGGGAAGAAAGGATGCTGTGACAGAGTTGTACAGTTCTAAAGTGGCCTGAGTCACAGAGTCTCCAATAGGCTTCACCTCCTCCCTAAAGACCTGTAGCTTCTGGTTGAGCATGGTGCTGAAGATGCTCTTGATCTGGGACTCCTGCAGATGTCAAAAATAAAAATGGCTAAAGGAACAAAAGAAAAAAAAAACCTGACAAGAGCATACTACTATTTGCAGCACTTAGCAGAAGTGCTAGGCTAATATTAGCATGTTTCCTTACTGTTTTGATGCGACTTGTTGATTATTCAACAATAATAATCAACAGCTTGTAACATACATTGGTGCAATTTAAGTTAAATGTGAATAGACACGACTGGTGTAAAAAATTTGTTATGGTTCATAAACTTTGTCATAAATGTCAACCTTTATTGACTAGTATTTATTTTGGTTGCCATCTGCTATCTCTCTCACACAGACAGCAGTCTGACTGGGCACAACTAAACACAAAGCAACAGCCAATACCGCTCTTACTTAGTGAAAATCAATGAAGGAGTTCAAAAACACTTGGATTAATGATAAAAACCCTGATACCTTAAGTCAAATGCACAGAACTTTTTTACAAATGTTATGATATCCCCAATTTGTTGAATTTTAAAATAGAAATTGTAGGGTGTTATTAAGAGACTGCCTGCATCTTCTAATATTTCAGAATCTGATGTTGTCATATTTCCTTTACCGTGATTAAACAAAATTGTAATAAAATAATATACAACATATAACTGTTGGTATTATGAAAGCAGAAAAATAACATTGTATAGTGTCTCTCTTTGAGAACACAACTCAAGTGCTCTGTTCTTTATTTTTATATGGAGACAAGCAGAACTTACACTTGGAAAGGTCATATTGATGAGGTTGAAACTACTTTGAAATCGAGCAGAGATCTGAGTCCTTCCTCCACCAGGAGGTCCCATGGATGCCAGCAAGAACATGTCCTGACACAGATAAACTGAGAATTAGGCGTCCGTCAATAACATCAATGAAATAATACCATAAGCCCTGGCTGCGTATTGGACCACAGACCTCAGTTCTACTTTCCTCAACAGATCACTTCTCACCTTGACATACTTTAGTGTCTGCTTCTGACGGTCGTACCAGAAGCCATAGTCGATCCAAAAGCGCAGCAGCTCCAGCGGCGGCTGGGAGCCAAACGTGTCATGGGCTGGCATGTTGAGGTCGTCCAGAAAACACAGCATCAGCTTCCCGCCTATCGGGAAAAACATGCCTTTGGTTCTCTTCTCCGTTCGGCTCTCTATGATGGCCTGGATGTTGTTGGAGGATATCTGGGTACAAAATAAATAACACATTACAAGCTGTTGTTAGTCTTCTTCAGAAATGAATACCTAAAGTCAAAAAAATCCCACATGACACTGATTTCTAAGGAGCAGTAGCTGTAACATATATTAAATATAAACCTAAATACAACCGTGGCAGAAGATTTGCAACTGTAATTTCAGGAAAAAAGTGGTTTTATCATGACAAAATGTAAAGGTCTAAGTTGTGTAAATGAAAATAAAATGTAAAATAAAACAGATGTGCTCTGTTAGAATCTCTTCCATCCAGGCAAGCTGCCAGTGAAAAGCTGGTAGTGACAGTGATGGACGGGACAGGAGGGCTCTAAGAGTGCATGATAATAACTGTAATAGCCGTAAAGGTGTGTGATGGTTATAAGTACCCCTCATCATTGCAGCCCTTCATCAGAGCAGTCTACTAATACTGTGCCCACTGGTGGGACCTTGGCACAATGTATGACTTTTACTGAAATTGTGATGTTGCTGAGATGGAGCATATTAACATCTATGTGGCAGGATGCAGGCGGATGCACTCGTGCACACTGAAACATGCAGGAGCATGGGTAATGTCTGTCATCAGTCATTTTTAAAACCTCTCCCTTTGCAGGTGAATGTGGATCAGTTTTCTGTGTGACGCAGCACACACCTCACACCTGCAGGTGTTACAAATCACCCAGATAATGTGTGGGTTAGGGTAAGAGTGTCAAGCATAAATTAGCATTCGCATTAAATCTTAAACAGAAATCTAAAGACTTACTTGAAAGAATATTTTAAAAAACACCAACCTGGGCAGACATGTTGATAGTGAGAGCAGTCCACCTTTTGCTTAAGCCCTGCAGGACGTTCTGGGCCACAGAGGTTTTTCCAGTGCCAACTGGTCCAGTGAGCAGCACCGGGTGCTGCTTCAACACCAGAGCCTGAACCAGCAAGTTATAGCGAACTGTGTCCACCGTAGGTACTATAATCTTATAGAATGGAGCACTGTAGAGAGGATGTATGGAAGCCCATTATTATTGTAAAAGTAAAGGAAGCAGAGCGTAGGCACAAAGAGGAACACAAGATACTTACGAAGGATCGTAGCGCCAGTTCTTCGGGAGCTGCTCTTCAAACGGCACCCAGGATTTATTTTTTGGATCCACATAGAACTCATAAATTGTGTCCTAAAAGAGTTCATATTGAAAGAGTTATAGGTGTAGGACATCATAAAATGACCTGTTATCTCCCAGGCTCTAAGACAGGCTTACTGCAAGCTTCAGCAAATAAAATTTTAGCTTTTTTAAAAAAAAATACATTTTATGATGCAAAGAAAGGTTTAGACTCATGTGAAGAAGTAGATGATATCTGTTCATGGAGGTCTGTTTACTGCCTGGTATCAGAACTACAGCACAAGGAACAACTTAATGCCCCCATGCTCCTCAAAATATAAATGAAAAAGTAGCTGGAGGGAGCAATGAATGCATTGTATTATTACCCACGCTTATATCTCAGAGCAGCAAACTCTAACAAACTCTTGAAACCCCTTTAAAGGTGTAGATATCTTCAAATTTAACAATATATTTAGCAACAGTAAAAACATGACACATGTTTTTGGAAGGAGCAGAGGAGAAAAACCATAAATGAAGCTTAAATCACAACTTTGTGACCTAAAACTTGACCCCTCACAAGACCTTGACAGGGAAGGTGATGTCTATGGATCGTATGAAGTTGTCCACTTTCTTCCGTCCGTCCTCGTCTACAGAGGCGCAAATGGACCAGATGAGGCTGAAGGTGAACCAGAGCTCCACCACTCTCTCCAGGTTCTCCGTATCTGAAATATTCACCTGAAAAATAAAAGAAACTTTTAACACTTCTTTACAAATGCCAGAATATTATTTACAACCCTACTACAACACAGAAGTACCCCATTGCTGGGTGTGGCCAGAGCGTCGTAGAGCCGGCAGAGAGACATGACGCCGTTGAGCTCAGTTACGGGGATCAACTCTTTGCAGTTGTCCTTCTTAAACTTCAAAGTGACCTCCAAAAATTTATTGAAGGAATTTTTCAAATGCTCTACTTCAGCCTGTAAAAAAGAAATCCAACAAAAAAACAAAACAAACAAACAAAAAACAACAATTATCGGGTCACAAAATGGCTTAATAATCATATAGATGTTTGAAGTCCTGTGTTAGACGTTAAAGGAAGATTAAAGTGGTACTTTGTCACGCTTTTCCAGCCAGGACTGAACGAATGGCTTCCATCCAAGATCAACGTAGTCGTTGTAGACCATTCCACAGCGGGACACTGTAGCTGGAGAGGCCATTGCCAGGTTCTCCACTTCAAACAGAAGAGACACCTTGGACAAAATAAATACCACAAATGTTTCTTTGTACTTTCTCATATGTTGTCCATTTGTCTGAAGAAAAATACATAATTCAGCTTATACATAACTCTAACCTTAAGCACATTTTTCCTTTTCATTGATTTAAACAAGAGCATCATCATGAAAAACAAAACCAAACCATCAGCTTTGTGTGTGGGTGGCACAGGTTGCTACAATCGATAGTAGCCACACAGGCACACCCGCTAGAAAGAAACAGTCTGCTTTTAGACTGAAAATGTGTGCTCTTGGATCATGGCAGAAAAATTCCTCCATACAAACCAAACTTGTCTTGTTTCTGTTCTGTTAGAATTATCAACAGTATTTCTGTTTGCTAAAAGCCACAATAATGAGACAAAAATATGTCAAGAGATTTATTCATTAATGTCTGCACAGTCAGACATTTATAAACAGAATGAACACTGACAAATACTGAGGAAATATACGTAAACTTCTGATTTTAAAAGCCATAATAATTTAATCAGCTGTGGCATTTAGAAATAGAAATCCTTTAGGCAATTCTAACTGACATAAGACAAGAGAAGATTGGTTTTATTTAACTTTAGTGAGGAAAACAACATAAACATCTGTATTTGTCCAATGTGTGGATGAAGGGAAACTCTTTCACTGCTTTCCACTGATGTTCTCACCTGCTCAGGCATTGAGATTCTCTCTCCGTTTATGAGAGTGAGCACCTTGTTGTCATCCATGACAGAGTTCATACTCTCAATCCACAGGGTGTCCACAGGCCCATCGAACAGGATCCACTTCTCATCAGGCGTCTCCTCTTGGGTGGGAAAACACAGAGTGGCAGACAATGAAGTTATCTGCAGCAAACAACTTGTTGAACTTTGGTGACCTGCAAGCTAAGATTGGTGGGTTGAGCTAAAGTGAGATTAGTACTAAAGTGGATTTTTGGCAGCGTACACCCACTCACAAACCCACTCACTCATGTTGGTAGAGCTGTCTGCAGCATGTAGGAGACTGACTGACCACAGCCTCTCCACAGACACCAAACTATCTTTAACAGTGGTCTGATAATGCGCTAATCTGTCAATAGCAGAGCTAATTTTTTATTTAGCACTTTAGCATTTTTTGCAAACTTTGAAAAATGCTTATAGCTTCTCCATGTTTATTTTTTGGGAAAAAAATCTAAAGCATTAAGTTACTTAGTTGTTTTGTAAATTTTTAGTTGAATAAAGTTTGGCATCTTTGTTGAAGTTTTACTTATTGACTGTTAAGGTGAACAATAACAAACTTGACCCCAATGAGGACGATATACCATGTTGTAACACATTCTGTCGTTGACACCCGATGAGCATCAACAAGGTTGAATTTAGCATTAGCTTCTGCTAACATGTTGGTGTAGTGTTTTAGTGACAGTAGAACTAATGTTTATGATTAGTGTTTTAGGTGTAGCGCAGATAACTTTTTATTCAACGGTGCCCATTACTGCCCTTTAGCTTAATGTGCTTCGCAAAAAAAAAGACAATTTCATGGTGGAAGATGCAAGAAAATCATTTAGGAAATAACTGCTGTGTGAAAATGCTCATAAGATATTTTATTTCCAATAAGACCCAGAAGATTGAGAAGAAAAGCCTTCGGCCATCTTTGTTTTTCTGTGAGGGATTTTTGTTGATCAAAAATTACAAAGACAGTAAATGAAGGGTCAGTGAATCGCCAACAATAATAAATGAGAAATTAATCCACCTTGAGAGCAGCTGCTGAGCGGCACATTTTCCCAGAGAAAGCTTCAAAGCAGCAGTTTACACTGAGTTAGAAAGACCTTTTCTGATAATTTGAGCTACATTTGTTGCACCTGTGGCCATGAATCTTTACACATTTGGTCTTCCACCTGTTTTCACGACTACAAAAATGCTCGTCTATTCAACAAATGGCCTCTGCCATACTGTACACTGATCCAGTTCAGCTGGAGTTTAGAGGTGAGATTTGGGTGTTCATTCATTATGTATTCTGTGTAAACAGGGGTGTGCGTGTGTGTGAGGGGATATTTTTCTGATAGATGTACCTGCACAGGCTGTTCTCATGAGGGAGGACAGCACTCCGTCGGACCACTCGTTAGTAGAAAGGTCATTTTCTCCATACAGCTCCCCGAGACTCATCGACTTTGGATTCAGGGGATAGATCTGTGGAGAATTGGGAAACAATAATAAACCTGCACAAGTTAAGATTAATACTGACTATCAGCTTCACATTCTAAAATAAAATAAAAACATCAGAATCAATAATATTGGCCAAGGTTGTGTGAACAAACAAGAAATTTGACATTGGTTTTCAGGCCTAACATTAAGGAAAATGAATAACATTAATTATCTCTTCATTATTTGTTGTAATTTAAGCATTTTGCATTATTATTTTAGTTGATCACTTTTACAGAAGCATGCTTTATAGTAAACCAACTAACTTTAAAGCAAATGACAAATTACACTATATACATCTGCAAATACGTTTGCAGACAGTTGGTCTATAACTGAACCAGACTCTTGCAGAGGGTTGCTGCTTTATGTGATTAAAAACTAATCAGTTCCTGTGTGTTCATAATATTTTAAAATGTTTAATGTGTTCATTTTTTCACTTATGCCTAATTTTTCTGGAGGGTGGCGGGGAGGGAAGGCAGCGTTGCATCTGCCGTTTAATGGCATTACTTCTGGAAATGTAGAAGAAATTCAAAATCTGTGATTATTACATGTTTATGTTCATCTCAGAGTGCAATCTGCAGGTTTCTACTTGAGACTCTGCTCCTCTCTTCTAAGTAATAAGTAATAAAAAATTTTATCTGTGTTAAGACCTTATTAATTTATGCAAATACTGAAAACTTACATGGACTATCTCAAAGTCGGGTTCTCCTTTCTGGTTCAGAGCTGTGAGGGACTGCTGCAGGATCTTCCAGGTGATAGTCTTTGCGCTGCCTGTTTTGCCAACCAGCATGGAGGAGTGCCGGGAGTTTTTGGTCTCGTAAAGTTGGATGACTTTAGTCACTGTAAAAGGAGTGATCTGCAGACCAATCCGCCGTAACTCTGTCTCGATAGCTTCCGTCAACTACAGTAAAAGAAAATCATATTTTCCAATCACTTAATGCACCCCAGGCTCTAACAGGCTGCACTGAAAACACTGAAACTTCCTATGGTGACGCCATTACTGAGTGAAGAACACTAAAAGTTTATTTTCTGCAACATTTAGGTCCAATGAAGAAAGACTAAGATTTTCCGAAGATAACAGAAAGGTTGAACATTTTATTAAGTTGTTGTTAAATCCATTTGAGCCCTTTAATGTCTGCCGGAGGAATATGAAATTTAGGCAACTAATTGGAAGTCTTAGAGTAAAGCTAAGCTTAAATTGAAAAACACAACACAAAGGGGTAAAGGGTTCTTAAAATGTCAACTTCTGATCACCTGACTTTATTAAAATAGTGTGACTTGTTATCTTTTTATACTGGAGTCCTTGAAAATAAATTAGCTAAACTTATGAATAAAACTGATCCCAAGTGGGCCTCAAAATTCTAAAACAAATGTATTTCTTTAGATAAAAATGTGGTCTTGATTACAACCAGCCCTCTGCTTTGTATTATAGATGATAGATTAAAGTTAATAAGAACTGCATACCGTGTCATATTCTATAACAGGTGTCTCCACAGCAGGGAACAAGTCCTGGACGATGCCATTAAACAGTGGAAGATCTGCAGAAGTCAGTTTAGCAATATTCATGTCCTTCATGGCCATCAGAAGAATCTGAGGATAGACATGCAAAGAGTCACCCATTGTATTTCTGCTTTATTACTTTGCATCTTTCAAACTTGCATGAATCCATAATTTGCGACAACCTGGGCACAGGGTTTCAGAGAGAGACTTACTTCTTCATCTGCGATGTTGGGGGATTGGCGCCGTTTCTTCCCAGCGTAGCGGAGCAAAGAGGTGAGAGCGCGAAGACCAAAATCATAATGATCCTGTTTGGAGAGCTGCTGCACTGCCAGGTAGTAGAGTGTGTATACCTTCTTAGCCAGGAGCTAATAGTCAGACACAAATAATAGAGACATTAAATAACATGGTAAGTCTGTCTTGTGTGGAAAAGAAGATAATTTATTTTACAAGCAGTTAATCTTCTGTTTTTACTTCATTAATGCTTCTTTTGCAGGCAGAAGCTCTGAGGTATTCACAATTTAATGTGCCTAGATATCATAAGCTAAAGAAAATGTTTTAAATGAGTCTGCATCATAGACAAATTGTACAAGACATTATCTTCTTTAATAAATGTGCTTCATTAGTCAGTGTAGTGTCCATATTACTTTTCAACATTTTCTCTCATTACAACCACAAATTTTAGTGTATCTTATGTGATAGATCAACAAGTCGTAGTGCATAATTGTGAAGTGGGAGAAAAATGAAACATGGTTTTCCAAAACCTTTAGCACAGAAACAGCTGAAAATGATAAGTTATCTATAGAATGACAGCTCCAAAGAAAATCCTAGACAACGTATCACAGGATTTCTACATAGGATTCAACTGTGTTATTTAATCTTAGCATCAATCCAGCTGGGTCTCAGGGCTTTATAAGCCTCATTAAAAGCAATAACATAGCAAAAAACCCACCTCATCCTAGTGCCAAAACGTTTCATTGAAAAACAACAACTTATGCTAATTCATTTTTGAAATTAAAATAATTTGTTTTCAAAATGTCAAACTCGACAATTGTATGGTCAGTGGAAATGCAGTTAATGTAGCCACTGTAACCTGACACAGAATGAATGTCACCTTCTGAACCTAATGAGTTTGTTTGTGCTGGCAGGACATTAGTGCTATTTACTTTGTTAATGAGATGCTGAAGATCGTACAAAAGACAGACAAAAACGTAGCTGAAACGGTGTTTAACACAATTTCCTTATAGTTTTTAGAATCACATAAGTACAGTACCTTACAGTTGTCGAAACCTTCTCCAAACAGCAGGATTTCAGCGATCAGAGTAGAGTCCGGAACCACCATGGAAATAGGTCTGAACATGGACTTCAGGTTGTCAGGAAGCTCAGTGCGACCAGCATATCCTAAAAATGGCGAAGAATTAAGAAGTTTTTATTCCTTTGCTAGGTAGAGGAGTCTTAAACAAGTAAAATCCTGATTGTTCCTCTCCAAAGCTCTGTAGACCTACCGGGATTCATGGTGATGAAGATGCCACACGTTGGAACTAGACGGATCATATGCCCCTCAAACTGGAACTTAGAGCTCCCAGCTGTGAGGGCAGACAGGATGGAAAGAATCTGCTGGGCGACCACTGACAGCACCTCGATGTTGATGCGGTTGAACTCATCGAAGCATCCCCACGCACCCGTCTGATCAGAGCAAAAGGACACAAAACTTACATTCCCCACTAAAATCTCAACTTTTTACAAAACTACTACTTATAAGTGGTTTTTAAATTTCCCTGACCTGAGCCAAGCCGGAGAACATGCGACCCATTGATTTGTAATCCAGTCCTTCAGAGCAGTTCACAACAATGACATACATGCCCAGGGATTTGCCCAAGTCCTTAACAGTCTCTGTCTTCCCTGTGCCGGCTGGGCCTTTTGGAGAGCCGCCCCGGTGGAGATGGAGAGCCGTGGTCAGAGTCATGTAACACCTGGACACGATCAAACACTGACATTTACAACGCAAGACACAGAGAAGCTCTACAGAACACAAAACAGCAGAAATGCAACCTACTGGGATGTCAAAATTTAAGCACAAGACTATTTTGTCTGTTTCATGTTGTATCATTGCTGCACATTGTAACAGTGAAAGTGGTGATGGCTTAAAATAGAAAAAATCCTTAAACAACATTTAATTTAAGACACTAATCTAACTGCAAGTCTTCCTAAATTCATTCTAGCTAATTATGTTATGGGTGTGACGTTAACTGTGACCTGTCAGTGAGTGGAGTGATGACCAGCCGTCCAGAGTTTCCAAGGTACTCGTAGCCGTATTTAAACTGTGTGTTGGTCTGTCGGATTATGCATTCATTCATATCAACCTAAGAATGAAAACACACATTTAAATTCATGTTTTCTTACTCTGTCTCAGCACATATGACAACTCTGCCGCTCAATGTTCGGTAGAGGTGGAGTGGTTACATAGGCCACTTGCTTACTTATTCCCAAACTTTATGAGTTTTTTAAGTAAAACTTAACATTTTTCAACTTGTCATGTTATGCATCTCATCCTGCCTCTGGTGATGAAGATCTACCCATTTCTTTCCAGTGAATTGGAACATCACAGGCCCAACGTATACCTTGTGAAACATTTTCTAGAGACTATGAATATAGAAATCTTTAGATCTAATTTCTTCATACAACCAGATATTGCTTGCGGAAAAGTTAAGAGGAGGTATTGTGTATTTTCAGGCACACAGTGCGATTTTATAGAACAGTCAAGAAACGTTGTTACATTCAGTTGTTATAAAAGTGCTGTACATATCAAACATCAATTTGACACCTTGAAACTGACTAACTGCTGCTGCTAGTCTCTTTGAGGTAGATAAAATTATATCTATCTTACCAGACCAGTTTATGGTTGAACATTTTTGCCACAGAGAGCTTTTACATCCACCCATAGAGTGCCAGTTTGTTAAGTCTCCAGGCTACACCTCCTAGTGATAAATTCTCCTGACTTCCTTCTCCTCACTGTATGACTGACATATAAATCATAACTTTATGAACTAAATTGAAGTTGGAGACTTTTCTATCACTACTTTTGTTGTGGGTGGAGATTCTTTTTTCATTTATTGCTCGAGTTTGTCATTTCAAGCGTCATCATCATTCTTCGGAGTAGTTTGATTTGTACTCCTTGCTTTTCTTGTCTCACCCTATCCTTATCCTTCTCCCAGTACAGTCGCAACTGGCAGAGCCACTCGAACGCGTTGACGTCGCTGCAGCCAGACTTGGCCAGCTTATCGATAACATCCCGATTATGAACCTCCACCGTGACGAGCGCCACCACCTTCAGACGCAGGATTTTTGGGAGTTCCTCACGTATCATCTCTGAGTAGCTTTGCAGCATAGTGATCTGAGGAATATGCAAAGATTCAGGTGAGATGTGTGCAAAGTATCTATAAAGCCTAAATTTGGCTGCACCTGACACCTGTTTCTTCTTCAGTGACTTCAGGGAAGATTTGTTCGCTCTCTCCTTGCTGATGTTGAGAGCTCTGGTGACCTCACTTGTCCACTTGATCTGGCTTGCTGTAATTACAATCTAAGGCAGGAAGGAAACTTGTTTAAAACATTGGATGCTTGATGGAAGATTCTAAAGCCTGCTGTTAATCAGAGGTCTGAGAACGGAAGATGCAGAAAGACAGGCTGAAAGAAGCTCCACATAAACTCACCTGTCCTGGCCAGTCTTTGACCCATTTCTCTCTTGATCCTGTTATCTTTTTCATATCGATAAGGCAGTCATTCAGATGCGCCTTCAGGGTATTCTGCATGAGCTTCTCAACATCGCAAAGCCAAATCTAAAGTTGGACAATGACAATCACTAGGAGTACCAGTGGAACTCCTGCATCCAACAGCATTACTCAACTTAGTCGTTTAGTTTGGGGGAAAAAGTGTGCAAAGTTCTTTGCATTATGCTGGTTTGCTGCCATGATTCTAGCAGCTCCTGTGCAGCTCTGCACAGCAGCAGGTCTCCTTTGCTGCCACACAGGTGTACACCCAGCGTGAGCGTCTTAGTGCTCATGTTGCGTTGGAAGGCGGAAAAACAGGTTACGACATGTTAACAACGGATTAAACAGTTTTAACTGCTGATAAAAGTAACAGAGGACACGGATATGGGAAATGCGGAAGCACCTACTGTATCAAATTGACAGGAATAACAGAGCGTTGGCCATTCTAAGGTAAAAACATCAAACAGCTTGCAATGTCCCCCAATTCCCGCCCATGCCGCCAGGGCTGAGTACCACTACAGGAAACCCAAAAAGGAAATTGAAATGATTGAACCCGGCTATGTTTACCTCCACTGGTTTGTCGAGTTGCTGGGGTTTGTTGAACAAAATGAACTCGCCATCAGCTGAAAACATCCCATCAGCTCTTACAGTTTTACTTGTCTGTGGAACATATGAAGGAAACAATAGCAGTTTCTGCTTTAAAAAGAGAGAATCATTTTGATATGAATTTATGTGACAAACACTGTGGTTTTGAAATATTCTAGAAATCAAAGTGTTTTTGTAATAAGGGCCCTCTAGAAAGGCTGCTGCCAGGGCAAATCCCCAAGAATTAAAAAAGTCTGTTCTATCCACCTTATTCCTGGGAGGCTTACTGTCTTAGTTCCGGCGCCCACCGGAAGAAGCAGTATTTCACTGTAATTTGTGGGACTTTTTGCTAATCTATATTCATGATAGAAATTACGTCTCTCTTTTCGGTTATAATACAATATTTAATTAAACTTGTTCACGGACACATCGTCTTTTATCAGAGAGCTGCTCAGTACAGAGGATCATAATTAAAGTTAAATCAAGGGGAGCAGGAACACGATTGTTCCGTAATGACCAGCGCTGCTAGCAGCTCGTTTCTCTGAAGAACTGACAGCAATAAATTTGAGAAAAACAGCAAAGCTGGTTCTGAGCTGCCGTTCTGCCTCGATAGTATAAAACACCAGAACTACATAACATTAGCTTGGTGCGATGTGAATTTTATTTTTTGTTTGTATTTAAAAAATAATAAAGTTTATGATCTGATTCTTTATCATTATGTTTGGGCCAAGAATTTTTTTTATAAGACAAAATAAAATATCTGGGTTCATTTAGTCCATCACAACCAGAGTCTGGAGGTTCTCCGTTGGTGGTTGTCACTTCGAGTCAGCAGAGAAAGCTGCTGCGCACCAGACCTAATACTGAGAATCTCCCCACTGGACCAAACCGAATCACACATTAACCTGCTATAGAGAGCAACTTGCCACTGGAAAGTGTCTACCCTTGCAGAGCTCAGGTAACTGTTGTGCCGTTCGTGGCTGTACTTTAATAATCAGACCAAGTTTAATTTGTGGCAGCAACAGGTGTGTCTTGAACATGCTCCCAAAACAAAAGCGGTAGCTTTCATCGCCAGATAAGGAAACCAAAAGAATTTGGCTAAAAATTCTAAACTTGAACAGAGAACACAAAATGCTTTATGTGTGGTCATTTCATTGTGTGGATAGAAAGCCAAGGGAAGAAAACCCACATCTGCATCTGAAGCAACTGAGTCAGTGAAGTAGCTGACTATGCTAGTGCGGGTTATTTGTAGCCCTTTTTCAAGTCGCCATTCCTCCCCGCATTAGCTGAAGGTAGCGGTAAAACAATATTGCCACATTTAAGCTGTGATAGCTGGAGTTCCCACATATTTTATCGCCTAAAACCTCTGTGGAAAGCAGGTTAGCAATTGCTAACATGTAAACAAATGGCGGTTTCGGTTAGCGGCGGAAGTCGCGCCCATAAATCACGCAAAGCCTCCTGGGGGCTAAGAATGAGGTGGATACCATAACATTTATGAAATCTATTCTCCACCTTGTCGAGCCGTAGGCTCTTGATGTTGTCAAAACACTTCTTCATGTGAGGCTGCATGGCTTCGGGATTCTGAGACTGGCCCAGGATCTCCAGCACATCGTCGTTTGACAGAAAATAAAACCTTGGGAAGATCTGCCTCTTGTTCTCCAGATACATGTCCAAGGCCTTCAGGATTTCTTCCAGCCTGAAGCTCATATCATTCAGAGTCTGTAACAAGCCTAGAAGAAAGAACGGACAAAGTAATGTCACAATTGATGATTTGACTAAATGACAGAATCTTCAAATTTTATGCTGATACTTAAAGCATTATGTGTATTTATAAAAACATATGTATGTATAAAATAATATTTTATCAAATTTACCGGATGTTATTTGTGGCTTTTTTCTGCCACAAATATACAGAAAACAGATATCAATCTTTGATCTCAAAGGCTGAAATCAAAGTTTTGAATCTTTGATCTCAGATTCATTTTTCACAAATTTAAAGAAATGTAAACAACCAACCTAACTCCAAAACAACTCCTTTTACATTTGAAAAAACTATTTTTATTGCCAAATGTACACCATCATCCATTTTATATACACCTTTGTCCCTGGTGGGGTCGGGAGGGGTACACCCTGGACAGGTCGCCAGTCTGCCGCAGGGCAACACAGAGACAAACAACCACACAGGGAGAATTTAGAGGGACCAATTAACCTGGAGTCATGTTTTTGGACTGTGGGAGGAACCTGGAGTACCCAGAGAGAACCCACGCATGCACAGTGAGAACATGCAAACTCCATGTGTAGCAGTATAATGTTATTACACTAGATTGTAAAAAGAGACGTTATTCTGGTAGGAAATTATATGAGCACTTGCAGCTTTTATTTTGAAAAGTCGGCAAATCCATTGCGGAACAGCAGGTAACTTCCTGTTGCAGAATTATTATTTTTATTAAAATTTAATGTGTTGCAAATGAAAATGCAAATTATCATCTTTACTGTTGAACATATTGAGTTCATAAATTATTGTTTTGAGTGTTAGTTCGGGATTTTAAAAGACAAGTTAATGGATCATACCATTATAGTCTGTTAAGGGTTTTCCCACGCTATCCGTCGCGC
Organism: Gambusia affinis; assembly: GCF_019740435.1. Taxonomy (NCBI): domain Eukaryota; kingdom Metazoa; phylum Chordata; class Actinopteri; order Cyprinodontiformes; family Poeciliidae; genus Gambusia; species Gambusia affinis. Next base: position 19,012,350 of record NC_057885.1, read on the forward strand.
TCTTTCTGTTCAGATTCCGTGGGAGAAGGTATGAAGTTTTGTTTTCTGTGTTCGATCAGTGTTTTTAAGGATAATAATTGACAATTTGATTTTTGTTCTTGTCAAATAATGTGCTTTGGAGCACTCGAATCCTGTTAAACGCTGATGGAATTGCGTTAGCAGCTATTTTGATGCTCTTAGGCTAATGAGACATTGCTAATAAAAATGCTACATCCATGTGCTGAAAACAGTATTGTTCATGGTTAAACAGGCGCTGTGGAGCACTGTGGCGAAAAAGCCTGTTCTGAAATACTATTTTCTATTTGAATGCAGGTATGTGATGTTTCATTATTTTTGGTTATTTTATTTTTATTTTTTTATTCATGTACTGTTTAGGATTATTATGCTCATGTTTGGGCTTAGTTATTAATTATTGTTGCAATTAATTTTATTTTGTAAGGTAAATGTGTTATTTTACACAAGTCGCACACACGGGCTCTTTCTGTTCAGATTCCGTGGGAGAAGGCGCTGTGGAGCACTGTGGAGAAAAAGCCTGTTCTGAAATACTATTTTCTATTTGAATGCAGGAGCATTAAAAGTACCATCAGATCAGCTGTTGTCCGGCTATTATTTATCAAAAAGACACAACGCAGATTCAACTACGCTACACATGCAGAAAGACCTTGAGCCTGAAATCGAACCCGGGACCTTCTTGCTGCAAGGCAACAGTGCTACCTACTGCTCCACTGTGCAGCCTCCAAATATACACACTAATGCTAATATTGGCTGACCCAGCCAGGTTGTAGTGCATTGTATAAATTAGAAAAATGAACTCTGAGGTGGTACCGGGATAATGTGTTCCCTGCAGGGCATTTGGATTCTCGTGGAGTCGTTCCATTATGGTCTTCCAGTTGCGACTGACGCCCGCGAACTCGCTGCACTCATTAGGAAGCTGCTCCCTTATGTCCTTTCCTTGGAAAATGTTCTGAGTGGGGGAAAAAAAGAAAACAACTGGTTGCAACAGAGAAAGAGAAGAGCGCTTGTTCTGGATTTAAGACTTCTGTATAAAATGTAGCTATTTGGTGCAGGTCTATAAAACTGTTTTTGACTGTGGGAGGAACCTGGAGTACCCCGAGAGAACCCATGTATGCACAGAGAGAAACAATGAATGAGCAAGGTAAATTGCGTACTTCCAAGTAAATCCAGTTTCGCTGCACAGTGAGGATCATCTCGATGACGTCCATTATGTGAGTGAGCTGGTGTTCCCATTGGTCCACCTCTCGCTCGAAGGCTTTAACGAAGCGCGATGCCTTCATTGTGGACAAAATGACCTGGTTATCGTCCAGCGTCTGGAAGACATCATCAGTCCCTCTGAGGAGGATGAGAGAACATGAATGGTGACGTCTAAATTGATACATCAGTCCTAACCAGCATGAAAGGCCATCATATGCTCACCTTCCAGTGAATACTTTTGATTCCGTCTGTTCCTGTCAGTGTTTGAAAACAAAAGTGCTTTTGCGCTGCAATATATTGTTTCCCTGTTGTCAGTGTGGAATCAGTTTAAGTTTTTTTGTACAAATTCCACAACTTGTTAGAGGCCAATTCATTGTTCTGTATAAAACACAATAGCCACATTGCCACATCTCAGAGCTTTCTAAATCGCTGCCGTTTTAAAACTAGACTGGAGAGGATTGAAATGATGGCTATGCATCAGAAATGAGTAAATTTGCTGATAATATTTTTTTTTTTTTAGAATTTTTTTAAGACAGGCTCTACACAGCAACATCAACTCACAGTGTTGAGCTATGTTAAATGTGATAATATTTGTAACTTTTTGAAACCGTTCCTCTGCTTGACATTAAAACCCGCCTCACCTCAGCTTGTAGTGGCCCTCCTCTTTGTACGGCCCGATGTCCAGGTATACTTCGTCCCATGTCTTCCTGACATTGATCAAACCCTGAAAAAACAAATGCAAACTATAACGCAAACAGACCAAAAATAGAGTTGCAATAAAATAATTTTCTAGTATTTATGCCTGGAGAATCTCTCAGAAATACTAGATCCTAATGGTGAATTAACATAAAAATCTTACAGTTTTGTAGTTTAAAAGCATCAAACAACTGCTCCTTTCAGGCTCTTCCTCACTCAGAGCTCCTTGAATTGAATCCCAGTTTCTGAATGAACAATTACTGGCTGATTTCACAAATGAGGTGCTAATTGCATGGCAACTGTATATGCTAATTGCGCCACACTTCAATGTGCACAAACTTGGCTGTAATGCTGCTCTGATGTAACCTTTGAGGGTTTAGAGTGAGGAAGGGAAATGGGGGAGAGGAGCTGCTGGCAGGACTAAGATGGCAAATTTTGAGCTGCCAGAGCTGAAGCCAGAATGGAGGAGAGTTGCTCTGCTGCATTTTCAGATCTTTCCTAACATTATTCCACAGTAAAGTAAGATCAAGGATCAACAAGAAATCAGATCCGAACCTGTTCTATGGAGAGCTCCTTGCTGGCAGCTGCAGAAATCTCTGAAATGACCGACGCGTAATGATCCAGATTCAGAGAAATGATCTTCTCCAGGGTGAAGTCGGGGCTGGTGTGGTCAAATGTGCGCTCTAGATCCTCACAGATCTGGTTCCAGTGTCTGAAATAAAAACAGGTACAAATTCTACCTTAAGTGGCAAAAAAATTTATATCTGTTTACATAAAGGTATTTACTTTTATATTAAAAATATAGTGCTTTACGAGAGAGAATTATTGCCACTGGAAAAAAAAGAATTCTAACTTTTTCTCAGAATTCAGGTTTTTTTGAAAAAGTGTAAATAACGTCATAACCTTAACAGAATATAGATGTAACATTACCAGAAAGAAGATGCAAAATGACAAAAAAATCTTCAATCGAATTAAGAATATCTGACATGACCAGACTGACAAATCTGTTTGGATCTTACTTCAAACAGACACAGTCGTTTGCACAATAATTTCAAAGTCCTGTTACTGATAGTAATTTGATGCTGATGTATTAAAATATTTATTTGTAAAACTGACTATACCTTCACAAGTTGTTTGACATTCATTTTAATTTTAATCTAGTTTTTAGTCAGGAGTTCCTGTTCAATTACTACTTCTTTCTCCTAATATTATGATTTTATTCTTGTTTTATTTCAACTTTATCACCATAGGACTTTATCTTATTATTATGACTTAGTCCCGTAATTTGAAAATAAAGTAAGTCTTAGTCTGGCCATAATACTCGGTTGTAGAGTTCTGACATTTTTATTCACAATGAAAATGCCAGAATTTTTATTTTGACATTTAATCCCCTCAACTGACTTTTAAAAAAGTCAGAATTATGACTTTTAAAAAAGTCAGAATTATGATTTTTAAAAAAGTCAGAATTATGATTTTTAAAAAAGTCAGAATTATGACTTTAATTACAGAATTTAGATTTCTTTTTTCTCAATTTTAACCAAATTAAGACAAAAGTCAAAATTCTGACTTAATTTTTCAAAATTTGGGGATTTAAGTCAGAATTCCAAATGTTGTCCCTCATCGTCTTCTGTACCGTTTTTATGCTGCTACTATTACGTTAAAGTAATTCTCTCTCAGTACCCTCATGGCTTTTAAAATAACTATGCAATGTATCAGACTTATGATTCCTTATGTCAGGAAGAATAGGTTTACAGAGAAATATAAGGATATAATTGTCTGACAATTGATTTACTTTTGATGCATCAGTGTCAAACTAACACATGGTGCCTACACTGTAAAATGTAAAAGTAAAGTGTACTCAAAAAGAAAAGTGACCTGAACTCATTCCAGCTTATTCTGTTGACTATACTAACTTAAACTTAGCAAAGACAACTTTCTACTGAGGCAAGTAATCAAACTCATCAGCAGCAAGTAACCCGAACTTGGAGTTATGAGTGAGCAAAACGCATCTGCATAACCAGCAAAAAACTCGGCATCATTCGGCAGCTCTCGTTGAACGCACATGCGCATTGAACACTGACGAGTGACGACGTGTTTGAAAGAAGCTCCAAACTGTCAACAATACGGCGGTTGCTGCAGCTAAGTTTTGTCACGGTAAGTCCCACTGTTTTTTAGCAAACTTATATTCGTTATCTCGGCCGTATAATTCATCCGTAAGTCCAGGTTTTGAGGTTAACTTTATGTGTAATGATTTAGCGATGCCTGGGACTAACGTTAGTCGAAAATATCATGTTTATTTAGTGGCAACAAGATGGAGCGGCAGTGCAAAAAAGCTGTCCGGGGCGCAAAACAAAAAAAGGAAAAGGGATAAGGATAAAGATGTTGACGGGTTAAAAAGCCGCTGTACTGTTATAGAAGGCTTATGATGAGTAGACTGCCATAGGTGGGACAGCTGTAAACTGTAGGAGAAGCAGCCATGATGAAGAAGTGTAGGGTCACCAGATTTGGGTTTCTGAAAAGGAGGACACTTCTTTTTTTGTTGGCGGGGGGGTAGAATCGGCGGACACACATGCGCCAACGGGGGGTGGAGATGGGGGAGACGGGGGGCGGGGGGGAACATGTGTGTACATGTGCTACCGATTTCTTTGCCATACAAAGAAACCTGGAATGGAGTAGTGGAACGGAGTGGCAATGTAATCACAATGCACTGTAAGCTATGTAATGTGTTTTGAGGCAGTTGACCAAAATCCCTAACGATTTTTAAATTCCCCCCGGACATTTTTTTAGGTCTGAAAAGTAGGACATGTCCGGGAAAAAGAGGACGTCTGGTCACCCTAAAGAAGTGTTATGTTGATATGTAATTGTGGTGTTGCTTCTATTGTTGTTAGGACTGCGAAGACCCAGACGTGTCTCACCCCCATTGGGATCCTGACCATCATTCCTGAGGACAGGCAGGCCTCCACTGACTCACTGCACCTCCAGTCTTCAAGTACTGCCATCATTTTGGAAGGAAGTCTTGTCATGAATGATCTTGGGAATCTTCCACATGCCATGTGCTCTTTGGACTTATTTATTCTCTGAATTTGGAGTACCCTCAACAACTGAAGTACACCTTTGACTTCATCCAAAGGGTGCTTCTCTCACTTGGACATAAATCCCTAAAACCAAAAATACAATCACTCAAAAATCTTCTGATGCAATGAGTGAATGTGATGTGACATTATGGATCAACGTTGATACCTTTACCCTTATTGGAAAAGTGATTTTTATTTCTTGTTTGATTCTTTTTTGTTGGAGAGAGCATCATTGCACTTGCAGACTACTAAATGGTTTTATGTTAATGAGGAGAAACATTACTTCACTTCACTACTTCATTATTTACTTTATCAATGTTATGATAAATGTTGGGCTCTAGTATTGAGAATTGAGTTTTTGTTTCACACCAGTCAACAAAGACATTTAAGCAGGGATTCTCAAAGTTTTAAAGACTGAGGGCCATTTGAAGGATTCAATATTAGATTGAAGGCTACCCTAGAAAAAAGTCGTGTCATTTTTTCCTTAAAAAGTCTGTGGAAAACTTTGTTTCCAGGTTAGTGTGTATGTAACCACACTTGAGAACCTTGTATTTAAGGTAAACTTGTTTAATTATTAAACATTTTTTCCATTCAAACTGTTGTCTGTTGGCTCTTCGTTCCAATAACTTAACACTTTTGGTTCATCTTACTTGAACATATCAAGGCAATCGGTTTCCTGATATTTTGCGCAATGTGTGAACTCTTAAACGTGTAAGTATAACTTATTTTTATGAGTACTGCTTAATTGACATAACTCACAATTTGAAGTAGTCATAATTGACATTTTATAGTCAACTTTACTAATGATTTTGAGTTAACGGCACTCAAGTTTACTGCCATTGCATGAGTTGTCTGAATGAATATTTTACAGTTAACCCAATTAATGATTTTGAGTTAACGGCACTCAGGTTTACTGCCTTTATCTGAGTGGTCTAAACATTACTTTTTACAGTGTAGAGGAGGGTGCCACATACGAAACAGAGCAGAACTCACCAACTCTGTGCAACTGTTCTGTAGTTTTACAGATAACAGGTTTCATGTATGAAGCCCAACAAACTGGATCAATTACATCCTAAGGACTAACACACATTTTTCATGAAAAAACTCCAAACCTTTTTAGGGTTATTAGTATGATACAAATCCACTAGGGGTTTACGGTATGGATTATGCACATAATCATGAGACCATTTTTTCCAATTAAGGACAGATGCTACAACGGTCTGCACGGCCCCTGGAGAAATAAGAAAGAAGCCTCAAAACTGACAAAGAGTCAGAAGATTTAGTTGAAGAGTTTGTCTGAAAGGCACCAGACCATAATAAACACGTGTAACAAAGACACAACACTCATTCGGACATGGGGTAGTTTTGGACTGCAAGCGTAGCCAGATCGTTTTAACAGTTACCTGTCTCTCAAGGCTGGATTCCTCAGATCAGTAATGAGGGGGATGATGTGCTTGAACTTTTCAAGCTTCACCCTGGAGGTAGTAACTATCTCCCAATCTTTACCCTGCAGTAAAAACACACAAAATATGTTGTTGTCTAGAGCAGCTGGGATTGCAGTCAATGGGATTAACTACTTTAAGGCAGATGTCCAGTTTGTGGTGTGAGATTCATTGCAATGTAAATTGGTTTATTAATGTAAAACAGTGTTTGTTGATCTGCTATGAACAGCACATAACTAGATAATCACACCGTGAAATTGAATTGTTTTCTACATCTTCCAAAGGGTTTTTCTCTGTTAGCAGAGCAACAGCTTATATAAACAGATTAGCTTCCTTTACAAAGCTTACATCATTTACATTTTCACCCAATGACAGAACCATTTTGGATCAAAACCAAAACTACAAACTAGGAAGTAACTTTTTACTGAGTAGCACAATCTATTGTTTTGTAATGAAGCGCATTAACTTTATGATGTTCAAACGGTGATGGTTTTACACTGATTAACAAAGTGGAAGATCGTCAGAATTTGAGTCGTCACTTGAGAAGGGATTGTAACAAACTCTAATTTAGTTAATATTTTATTTAAAAACACTGATGATGCTCACATAGCTTGAGATTGAAAAATAAAGTTGTTATAAGAAACGGAGGGAGAATTATAGTCAAAAACTTTGAAGGGGGCCAAACAATTCACTTCTACCTGAGGCAGAAAGTAAAACATTCCCAAATCTCTGGAAAGAAAACCACTAAGAAATGCGTCTAAAAACCTTGGAACAACTGCCAAGACACTCCAACGTATGATTGGAGAAAGGAAGGGGGAGTTTATAGCCCAAATAATACCATCCTTATCATGAAACATGGTAGAGGAAGTACTATGGTGTGGGAAAAGCATTGGATTATACCAGTAATAATTTTTTCAAAAATGAAACCTAAAAAGACAAAACTGATCTATATAAAAGAAACTGCTACGTAATACCTAAGCTGATCATCCTGCCCAGCACCGGATAGCAGAACTAACCTTGAGATCTCTCTGAAGGGCGCGAAGTCTCTTGAACATCTCCAGAGCTGTGTCCTCCATGGTCCGTGTCTGCAGCTGTGACAGGTGAAGAACCTTCCAGTTTTTCCAGTTTTCATCCCATTCCTGAGAGATTTCCCACACCTCCTGGAGCTGATCCATGTCCTGGGAAGGTGCACAAAGGCACAAAGTCATCAGACACAAGTGACACATAAAAAAACAACTAAATTATTGATCCGTTGAAATTTTTGTATTACTGAATGCTGATGTAACTGTTAGAGCCAAGAGCAACTTCAGACCTTTTCCATTCCCATGATGAGTTTACAGGGAGGTTGTTCGATTCTGAAGAATGCCAGCCCACTGATAATGGTGTTTTGCTCCTGCTTTAGAGCCTCCAGCTGGGTACGATGTTCTTCTATTTGTTTCATGGCCACTTCAAAGCTTAAAATGCTCTGAAAAGGACCTGGACATGCAAATGTAGCGTTATACATATTAAAACTTACACAACCATCCACCCAGACATGTACTTATGACAACCATTAAGAAGCAAATACACAAATGTGTGCAAGGCTTATTGAATCAACAATGTTTGGTTTAGTGAATGTAACTAGTTTCCAAACAGTTAGGACTGATGTTGAATTAGACCAGTTGATGATAAAACATGTATGTGTAACCTCTGATGCTGAACTCCTGCAAGGCGATGTCAATCTTCTTCTTGAAATCCTCAAAGGAGCGGATGAGGCCAGTTTTAAACTTTTCTTTGTCTTTCGACAGCGTGGCGTCACTGTTAATCAAGACCTGCTGAAACCAAATCCACTTGTCATTGAGATTCTCTCGCATGACCTGAACCTGCAGGCACAAACAAGACATAATGGATTAGAGTCATGATTTATTTCTTCAGAATCATATTACTGATAGATAAACCAAACACTGAAATATATTTAATACATCAGTTACTGTCATGTAAAAAAATAGGGTAAGCATTCAGTTATTACTAAAGAACTGGTAATATTTTGACGTCTAATTTTTATACTTATATCTTGAAGAGAATGGAAACCGAAAGCTATGCTAAAACGAAAGCTATGCTAAGCTGAAGTTACAGTAGCAGGTTAACCAAAGGTTCTGCTGTCGGATAAAGTCTGTTTCAGCATAGCTTCATTTGTACTTTTGGTTGCTGTGGCTTCAGGTGGTGTGTTGGGGCTATCACATTTTGTTGACCTTTCTGGGCAACCATAAAAAATGGCTTTTTCAGAATCTACAAAGACACTAAATAACCTATATAACCTAATTTCTGTCTGCCAGCTACCACTGTTTAGCTAGATTGTAACATAGGGAAAATAATAGAAAGGGTAGCATTAACTCTCAACATATTTTAACTGATATACTATAAAAAGAAAACCTAAAAGTTAATATTAAACAACTAATTATCTGTTTTCACTGGTGTGATCCATCAGTAAGAGGTAGGAAGCTCAGTTTCCAAGAAAAAATAATGTTTTAGCTAATGTAACATACTTGGCAAAGATGTATGCGTAAGTATGACAATACAATACTGTAACTCCTTATGTGGTAATAACTAGTATATAACCTCCAGCTGTTATTTCTTAAAAATGTATACATTTATATTAAACCAATTTAAGCAGTGTTAACTTTTGTTTATTGAGAATGTACTCCTCTATCTTGAATCAATTTCTAGGCATTGTTAAGAAGTTGTATACTTACGCTGTGCTCCACTTCGACTTCATATTTGTCGAGGATGGCAAATCGTTCATGGATGAGAGGAATCTGAGCTTCTGTATTGGCCAAATCACTATTGAGATTTGCTAAAAGATTCAGGCTATCACTAAGCTCCTCAAGCGTCTGCGGTGGTTTCATCAACCTGAACATAAACAATGAAGATTATTAAACTCAAGGATTTCCCCCATATTCTTCCAGAATTTCATTCATTCACTGGACGCATTTATGTCAGAGAACTGGTCCTAGCTGTGCATTTTTATCATGTAAATAAGATTTGATGTATGATACTGAATCCAAGAGGTAGCATTACTAAAATTTGCACAATAGGTGAGAGCATTTGTGCCAACAATGCTTCTTGGTAATACGATCATCTCAGAAAATTGTGCTACTCCTAGTTTATTGTTGTGCTGATGTGTCAAAACAGCCGGAGAATAAGAAATGGTTGCATACCTGTTGGCATTGCTTTGCATTGAGTCATTAAGTTCTTTTAGATGAGTGCTTGCTATCTCGCTGAGAAGCTGTGTTAACCTTTTCTGCCATTCATTGCAATGTTGCACTAGGGTGGACTTGAGCGGCGAACAGTCCAGCATCACAAACTGTATGGTGACGACCGTCTCTTCCTGTTGAATACTGCTGGCGTTTTCAGTGTATCTGGGAGACCACAGGAACATTGTTTGTGATCCTAATCAACCATTCATAAAACATGTCCTTGCAAAACACACTGTATGTATTTGCAGAAATTCCTTTCACAGAGACAGAGGAATCATATACCTTTGTATATCTGCATCAAAAGTCGCTACTGAAGTGTTGGCTGTCCTATAACGTTGTATAATGTAGTCTTTGATATTCTCCCAGATGGACCTGTATTTGCCCCAGCTCTTCAAATATGCCTCCAGTTGCCTTGCATTGGCTGACATGCCTGCTGTAATTGCAGCCTGAGTCTTAATAATCCGATCGTCTTCCTCTGAGTGATCAATCAAAATCCAAATGGGGAAGATGATAAAAATCATTGAGCTTCTTATGAAAATATTTAAATCATTTTAATTGTTCCATATTTTGTCATGTTACATCCACACAGGAGCCTCTGGGGAAGTATACATTGTGTATATTAATGCATTTTATTTAGGGGTGCATAAGTACAAAAATCTATGCCACACTTTTTGATTTTTATTTGACTTCACAATTGTGTGCTCATTTGTGTTGCTGTATCCAATAAAGTCCCAGTAAAGAACAGTCAAGTGTTAACGTGACAAAATATGAAATAGCACTAAAGCAGGTGTATGCTATGATATATATTTATTTCCAACCTATGCTGATGTATATGGGGACAGCCAGAGACTGTTTGTTGGAGAGAAGCTCAGGGAGACGCTTAAATTCAGAGATGATTTTGATCAACTGAGGCAAAATGTTCACAATCTCTCCAAGTTTCTGTAGAGTTGGCGAGAACTCCAGCTGTAAACAAAAAACCCAAATTGGATTACAGAGCAAGGTGATTCTTTAAAACACAAATTAAGCACTACAATACCTCTTTTGCATTTACATTTAAATTTAGGGTCACCTTAGACCTCACAGAACTCCTAGCTTCAGGAGAGATCTACCCAAGTGCCTTGACTTCTGTTTGTTCTTTTCTTATCTATTTAAAGAGTCAATATCATGTGTTTAACAGCCACATAGAGCCATTTTACAGCACAATCCAGTAACTATTTTACCTTCAGTTGTATTAAAAATATTGTACAGATCAAATATTACTTAAAGAAAATTGGACTTTATCATTTAGCTCCTTGAAATTGGGTCTCTGTCTCCTTAAGAAACTCCTGCTCTTTCTGAAACTCCGAAAGAGCAGGAGGAGTTCACAACACAACCCCTCTGTTAAACCTTTAGCATTTTCATCAGGGTTGCACAGAGATTAGCAGATGCTAATTGCTGCTGGTTAGTCTGAAGGAGCTGTATGGGGGAGTCACAGGAGAAGGGCCGCTGTATAATGCAAAAGCTCAGAAGTTTAGAAAGTGAAACTCTGAGGAGAAGGCGCTTGGACCCCACAGGCATTTTGCACAGCTGAATGGTTGCTCGATTAAATGAATTCTCAAACATGCATGAAAGAATCAAAGCAACACTCTAGGTATGTTTTGGATGAATTAATAACACTCTAACTTCACATAATACTGTCCCTTTAAAAATGTGATTTTTCTTATAACATTCATTGTGGGTGTTGACCTATTTGAAGAGAAATCTCCAGTTTACAGCATCACAGTAGTTTTAAAAGGCTGTGTGAGTCTGCATTACCTTTGGCACGCTTTGAGGAGTCGCCTGCCGCAGAAGTACTAGCACTTTGAACAGTGGACTGGGCGATGTCTTGCTATCCCCGGTGATGGCTCTGCTTAGTTTCTTCATGGAGTCCCTGATGTTACACCGGAATGCCTCTTCCACTATCTGGTCCACCTTCTCTGAATATGTCTCCCAATGTTCCTGGACCTACAACATCACAGCTCAGGTTTTTACAAAGTACACATTTGCGGACAGCAAATTATCTTTTGGGAGGAAAAGGAGGATTTATCTTTGAAACATTTATCTACATCTATTTATACAGAGCCTTTACAAGTTATTTATTGGGTAGTTGGGTAGCCCTTTACTCTAAGAGATTCAATATAAACTCTGGATGAGCTGCAAAGCTCCACTGCTGAGATGGAAGAATCTGTTGACAGGTACCAACTATGCAGGCCACAGATATTAGATTAGATATTATGAGTTATTTGAAGAATGGCAAAAAGAAGACCAAATGCTGGAAGAATGTCGGGTATCTGTAGCCTGCTACAACAAAGAAAGCATAGCACATTTGGCTTGAGTTAATGGTGGATGAAAAAAAGCTGCAAAAGACTTAAAGCTGGGGTGGAAGTTAAATTTTCAGTACAAGGATCCAAAACATCCAGCAAATGTTTAGACTTAAGCATATTAATCAGATGAAGCGGTCTAGTCAAAGTGCAGATCTAAATGCATTTAAGAATTTGTGCCAAGACTTAAAAAAATGATGCTTAAAGATGGTTTCTATAAAATCTGATTGTGTAAAGAAACATGGACATAAATTTGTCTCAAGAATCTAACTGATATATCAGTGAACACTTGTCTCTGAAACTGCAGCAAAAGATGTCATATACAGTACTGACTTAAGTGAAAGGGAAAAGAGTTCAGCTTAATTCCAGTTAATGAAACAAGTAAAACACTCCTTTCACTTTACAATTCTGAACTATGTTGCAAAATCTGAATAAAATGCAACTAGGTCTGAGGCCATAATGTGACCAAAAGTGCAAAGTTCAAGGATGTAAATACTTTTGAAAGGCAGTCTAGATCTGGGTCAATTTTCTTTCCTTTGCATAACACATTTAACATACGTGTTAATATTTTAAAGAAAAGCACACTTAATACTTCAGAAAGTGATTTTTAGGCATAGAAAAGCATAAAGTTCCAACCTCAGCTCCATCGCCGGCAAAGATGGTGTGAATCTGAGTCATGATATTCACAATTTCCTGGTGTACCGAGCGCAGCACTTGGAGACGGCTCTGCTGGTGAGCATTCTGGTCATCCTCAAATTCCAGGTTTCTGGCCAACAGCAGGGGGTGGGGGAATGACAGAACCACTCAGCTGATTCATTTCTTAAAGATTTCGTGTTTGATTAGTGTGCCATCAAAGTCAGACAACAGAACTTATTACCTGTACACTGTCTTCCCATCTATTTTAACCAGCAAAGTTTCACTGATCTGCCTACAGAGGTTGGAGATGGACAGATTGGAAACTTTGTAACCATCAATGACAGACTGCACCTGGAGACGTAATGAAAAGAGAGAAAAGAAGGAGGTGTCCGCTTTATTAAAGAAATCAAAGTAGGCGGTAATCCCAAGAGCAGAAAAAAAGAAGCCTGTGAATATTAGCTTCTATGGTAAACAATTTCTGTTGTGTGTTGAGGTATATTAAGGTATATTCAGTGTTAGAACTGTTGAAATAAGAAGTTTAAAGCATTTTAGTGGATTGTAGCAATTTGCCAGCAGTCTTTGTGCCTAATCTGAATACTAGTATTCAGAGTACACTGTATTCAAAAGCTACTGAGAGAGAAATAGCAAGTTTGTGTGAAACCTTGTCAATGTGGAGAAGGGAATCGTTGATGAAGTGGTTCGAAGCTCCTTGGGACAACCAAAGCAACTTGGTCATGCCGGGCTCCACCTTCTTGTCAAGGAAACGGATCCGCTCCCGGAATAGACCCAGCTCTTCACGAGAGAGCATTCCAACAATCCTGAAAACAAAAACACAAAACATTGCAGAAATTAAAAAAAAAAGTTGAATGGTTTATAGGTAACTTGAAGGTAGGTGTACTGTGATCTACAGTTGAAGCAAGTATAGATGAGACCTGTTGTAGTTCCTGATGAGCAGCAGCACTCTCTCCCGGAGGAGCCGGATCTCTTCCCTGTTCTGGTACATGTCAGCCACAATCTGTGGGATCTCAAACTTCATTCGGTCCCAGTACTGGATCTCAGAAAACAGCCTCAACAGGTTGCTGGATCAAACAGTGTTTGACATAAAGTATTTTTATTAGTTATGGGGAGACAAATGTTCATGATACTTTCAATTCAATTGTAATCTGAAAACTTTGTATTACCCTGTGTTTATTGATTGTGGTTCTGATCCATGTTTTGCCAGTTCAATGTTATAAAACACAGACTAATTGTGGGTTATTCCACAGAGAAAATTTAAATATTCAAAAGAAAATGCAGCTGTGGAAGCTGAAATAACTAGGCTCAATGCTACCTGACACAATACTGGCTGGTAAATGTAAAGCAGCCAGTTAAGGTATATTTCAATACTATGATCACTCTAACTGGTCTGGGACTTTCAGTTGGTCTGTTGAAAAAGATTTTCTCAGTAGGTTCTTCTTTATGCATGGTTAATCATACTACTAATTAAAGGTCACCGCAATCAGGTTTCTGTGTGAAAGGTTTGCAACCCGAAAGCAACCAACATTTCGGAGTTGGAGTTGGGCAGTTGAAAAATCGAAAATGGGCCTTCAGACTGCCATGAAATATCGGAAGAGGGTCACATATGGGCAAGAAAATCGATTTTGAGTCGAATTTGCCTGCTGCGTGATCGGAGCCTAAGGTTGAGCTTCTCGACATTAAACTCAACTAATTATCAAACAGGTGGTTTTGATATGATACCTCATTCCTGAGAAGAAGCTCTGTCATTTAATGATATTCATGAACCTGGAGTTAGTTGGTTTCTGTGGTATTTGACACATAAAGTATAACATTTCCAGATTGTTTTCTAATTAAAATTTATTTTATATTTGTGAAAATTTTAAGTTTTTTGATAACATTATAAAATTTCATTTTTCATGCCAAATCATATAACTGAAAAGGACTGCTATCTATAACCAAAGACACTCAAGCACAAACTCAATTCTAACTGCATAGAAATTCATGTCTACTTTCCTCTGTTTTTCTAATTTTGACCTACTTGTCGAAATTGATTTCTAGCCTTGAGGGAGTGCCCTTGATGCGGACCAAGAGAGTCTGCTGCAGTTTCTTCAGGTACTGTCCATCCAAGTTCTGGGTCCATTCAAAGAAGTTTTTCCTCACTATCTCATCCAGGATCTGGTTCGTCTGCACATAGGTAAAAATGATCTGCTTGCGGCTGTGAGATTCCGGCATAAAGGAGCACTTCTGAAGGATCTGGAAGAGACCATGAGTAATGGTAAGACATCAGTTTTTACTAAATTTCGGCGCAAAAGAGAGCCTGATAGATGTACCTCCATGGGTTTTTCTAGGCGCTGCCTGAGAGCTTTGGCCCACATGACCTGCCCCACAATTTGTGGTATGTGATCAGGAAAACAGCGATTCCTTTGGTCCATTGCCTCCTTCACCACTTTAAGCTCTTTGCAAAAGATGCTGTACACTTCCTCTGATTTCTCCTCCATTGTGCGCCGTATGGCCTGTGATGGCGCAGATCAACAAGAGAAGAGAACATCAGAGAGAACAAACAGGAAAGGCCAAAGATGGGAATTTAAAAGGTTTTCCTTTGAGTAAAAATGAAGATCTTGTGAAATGTGAGTGTTCGTCAAACACCTTGCGTGTGGACATCGGACTGAAAATGTCCAGAAGCCTGACTCCTTCCTGAACTGTGTTCACGGTCCGGAACGCTGAGTTCATCAACTCCTGGGTCATCATTTCCAGATCCTTTACAAATGTACAAAACCTAATAAAATGGCAAACCATCACATAAAAGTAGACATGAACAATATCACCAAGTCAAGTGATGCAGAATATCCATTCCACCCATTTTTACTTCTAAGCTGAGCTCTTTTAGTTCTTTGTTATCCCAAAACCCTTAAATTAAAATGTAAAAATCTGTAAAAATGGTGCAGCAAACTAAAGGGAGAAATGATGTGGGGGACATTTGTGAAGATAAACATTCAAAAATCCAAAATAATTTGAGTGATGAGAAGAAAACAATGGTAGTTCATTTTTCAATGTCATATTTTCACAGCTGGTTCATAGATCTTAAGTGTGTTTTCACACAATATAGTCCGGCAGATTGAGGACCAAAGTTGCAATATTTGTTACATTTTCAGCTGGTGGGTTTTGCTTTCACACTGCACTGCCAAATGAACCAAATCCTTTGAGCATCATGTTCCCCTCCCCACACATCGTGGTGCTGCACCAAAAACCACTGAAGGAAACGACATGAAAACCTCGGAAGAAGAGATGAGCACAACCTCCCTCTTCATGACATGTAAACATGACATGTGTCAGATTTTAGCAGTTGTAGGATTTCCCTTCCACAAGCCCTTTTTTTTTTCTGTTCGGTTCTTGTTCGTTCTTTAATGTTCTGACAAAATTAACATTTTTGGCATATTTTCAACAAAACAAGCAAAAAAATATTCCTAAAAACCATTGGCCCACAATACAATAAAAAATATGTTTTGGACAAATTTATGTTGAAACTCATCAAAACTTTATTGATGTCTTCATTCAATTTGTTGCTCTTTATCTGTATTAGTTTTTTGTGAAAATAAAAATGCTGGGAGAGTACTGATTAAAAAAGGCTAAATGACTCATCAAGAAACAAAAACAAAGAAATCTAACTGTAACATTCATCTCTAGCAGCAGTTTTTGCTCTAAACTGAACATAATAACGGCAGCAGACCAACCTGCTGAACTCCTTACTCCACGTGGGATGTTGGACATCAAGGATCCCCTTGTCAAATGCGCGCAGGTTCTGCAGTCCTTGGTGGAAGCTGGTCTCTATTTTCTGCAGGTTGCGCGTCAGCTCTGGTCCTGTGCTGCCTCTGAAGCAGGGCATATCTCTTTGCCGGCCGTCGTCCCAACGGGCAAACTGGTACTGGCAGTCACAGACCTGATGGATTATGGGAACACATACAAAAGTAATAAACAATAACAGTAACAAAGGGTTATCATGAATAAAACAATGCTGCAAATAACAACAACACTGCTTAAAACCCTTTATGTCCTAAATTTAAAATCTGCACCTGGATATTTTTACTTATTTTAATTGTACGCAGTACTTTAAATGTCCTGTGAGTAAATATATTTGCCCATTTATCCATAACAATTGAAACTTTCAATATCTAGCAAGTTATTTTTGCAATTTACTATTAAAAGGCCCCTCAGATTAATTTCACTGCCTGCTACAGTGGGGGTGAAATTACCGTAATAACCCGAGATTGGCTGGAAAGCACAAAGTTTCTCCTTTCAGAAACCGTTGGAAATTTTCAGATAGCGCAAAGTGTGGCGGAATTACAGTAAAGCAAATTTAACTGAATCGCCGGCGCTGCGTTTAGGACATACAGGGTTAACCTTAACTAGCTGTTTCTCTTTCACTGGAATGTTATTTCTTGCTGCCGGTACACATGGAGCAGTAAAGATTCTCAATTTCTCCCAGAAGTTAGTCTGATGGATTTCTGATTCTGGCTACTGTTGCTGTTTTCTGAAGTTACTTTAAATCATTCTGAAACGATGACTCAGTAAAACCAGCACAAAAAAATCCCAAAAACAATAAAACAAAGATAAACTGACCTCAAGCAGGTTTTCGAGCCTCAAAATGAAGGCATCAATCCCCACGAAAAACTTTGTTTTGTCCAGAACCCAGCCTTTGTAAGAATGCCTGCCAGGAGAGAAGCAGGAGACTGCTACACCACAGAATAAACTGCAGACGCTTTCAAATGCAAGTGTTCAACTTTAAAGACTCTTCTAAGAGTTTGCTGGTTAAAACAGGAAGCATGTACAGAAAGCAGTGTACATGCTTTCAAATGTGCACTGTCTAAAACCTATTTCAAGTGTGAATATATCCTAAATGTACCCAACCTCTTAATTTTTCAATCGGTTTTACTGCATTGGTTTACAATATCTACCAGTACATAACAAATATTTCTGAACTCATTGGCCTCAGAGAATGTTTCAGAAATTCAACAGAGAGACTACTTTTGTCCTACTTGTGATGAAGCTTTGAGACATGCAAGTAAGTGTCCTTCCAGGACGTGCAACACTGGATGCAGTCGTCAAGGATTCGCTTGCTAGATGACAACTGGCCCGTAAAGATATTGTCCAGAGAGATGTTTTCACTGCACAGACGGATGATCTCATTACTCATCTGAAAGTTTTCAGAACACAAACATTTGTCACCTTAAGTGTATTTTAGAATTGAATTTTTATTCTTCTTCTGTTTGACTGTCTTCTGGTGAAACAAACAAACAAAAAAAAAAACATAATTACATGATTTTTTACCAAAGCAACATGTTCTCCAAACATAATCTATTGTGCTGTTAATTACCTTCAATTTTGGGACGCTGTTGACTGAAAATAAAATGTTGAAGAGTTTAGACTACATATGATTTCCATTTAAACTACATGTATATTGCCCACACCCACCCATAACGGTACAGAGTGTCAAAAGGGACAAAATTGATTTTACAATGATTTTATTAGATTTTATATTGATTTTATTTTGTCTCCTTTGGTCCTCCATACAGTGGGGTACAGTTGAGTCGAAAAATCCTTTGTTCACATTCTAAAGAGAGTTTTAGATCCTGAGATGTTGATCAAAGTTAGCAATGGTAATCCTTGGTACAAGGTTTTCTGCCAGTAATAAGACGGAGGTAAATAATTTAACATTTGGCACCTTTAATGTCTTTAATGTGATCCACATGTTGCGTTATTTTACAGTAAGACAAATATATTTAGAATCACAGCGTTTGTAGATAGAGAACAATACCCAAGTGTGAATGCCTGTAGAAGTAATATGTTGTTGAAAAAAATCTTCTTTGGTTTGAGACTTTCATTATCTACATTATGACTTGATATCAACTTCCCAGTAACAAAGCTAGACTGGACCATGTGTCCCCAATTTAAAAATGAAAAATAAAATCCTTTTTTATCATCATTTTTTTAGCAAGAACCTGAAGATTTTGGGCTCCAAACTGACTGAAAAGACTTAAGAAATACTCAATGTTCAGCCAACTTGGATCATCGCATCAAATAAAACTCTCAGAATCTTGGCTGAAAGTTAAAGTTTGGTTTTATCATTGGCAGATTTTAGCCAAGCCACCAGCACACATGGTGGAAATTAGATGTGTCCGCGTACCTGGCAGAAGAGGCCGGTGATTCTCTCATTGCTGTTGTAGGAGGGTGAGTTGACCCAGATGATTCGAATGAGAACCACAATGTGTCGCAGCTTTGAAGCAATTTGCTTTGGCTTGAGATGGGCGAGCTCTTCACAGGGCTTCTTAAGGATGGACAGGAAGGTTAGGTTTGACTCCGCCTGCACCGAGCATTCCTGGGCAGAACGATATTATGGAGAGGTGATGATTATTATCACTTCTTTGTGTCTTTAATAACATTAGCAAAACATTTTAACTCATTATGGTTCTCAAAGGACATATTCCTTTATTTTGCAAACCTAAAGCGCCTCTTAAGTTTTCCCACTTAAAAAGAGTCTTCCAACTGGATAATGACCCTCAGCATTAGGCCATCATCTAATGACCTAATTAGATCATTAGATCAGTGTTTCCCAACCCTGGTCCACAAGGCACACTGTCCTACATGTTTTAGAGCTTTCCCTCCATTAATGTGTCTGATTCAACTGATTGCAGTTCAACAAACGCCTGTTAAACAGTCATCAATTGAAATCAACTGGACTGAAGCAAGGAAATACATGCAGGGCAGTGTGCCTTGCGGACCAGGGTTGGGAAACACTGCATTAGATAATGAAACAATGTTTTGACACAGCCATCTCTAAGCTCTGATCTCAATCCTGTGGAGAATTTGTGGACAGATCTGAATCAATTCTGTCAGGAGGAATTGACCAGAACTCCAGCACAAGCATGTGTTTGTGGAGGCACGTGCAACAGGCAACACTACCAAGTACTGAGGAAATGTATGTAAACCTCTGATGTAAAAATAAACCAAAACCTATCATTCTGGAATTTAGCAAAAAGAAACAAATGAGGGGAATCCTAACTGATCTAACAAGAAATATTAGAAAAGGAAATAGTTTGTATGTTTTTCTAAACAATGCAAATAAACATCAGGCAAACTTTTCCATCTACTGCCTGGAAAACAGTTTTACCTGTATTTCTGCAGCAAGTTCTTGAAAGCGCTGTAGGTATAAGGACTTGGCCAGATACGCGATCTTCTGGATGTGTTTGACGCCTGGCTTCTGCAGCTGACTGCTAATCTCTAACAGCTTGGTGGAGAGACTCTTCCAGAACTCGATCTCCTGCAGCGGGCCGCAGTGTTCTCTCTTGTCCATGGTTTCTTGGATGTTCAGTAACTCTTTGATCTGATCTGTCCAGCGGATTATCATAACTGGAGCAGAGGTAATAGGTGAGTCAGAAAACAGGAAATGGGATCTATAGTCTTCCTGAAGAGACGCAGGTGAGTTTAACATCATAGTATCTCTGTTATGGATTATGTCGAGCTTTTCATGCGAGTTACTACCGCAGATGAGAGTGAAAAGCTGCTTTTGACCAACATTCCTGCATAAACTACGTTGTAAACCTTAAACTCACTCTCCATTCTGTTCACCAGCTTCTTGTCCTTGCTGGCTTCCTCAGCAGAGCACAGTAGGCCTTCCACTGGGATGTACAGAACTGTTCTTCCTACCTTCTTATACAAGTCATCTGCTCAAGAACAGAAACATATGAAAAACAACTCTGGTACTGACTATGTAGAGAGAAAAAAAACAACACTTTTTTTTCCTCACCATTAAGGCAAGAGATGAAGTAATGCATGTCCCTGCAATATTCATCCTTAACCTTCTTCTTGTAGCTGCTGTAGGCAACTGGAATGGAATGCAAGGTGGTCATGTCTTGCAGCAACACCCGGACGGGGTCGTCCCTCACCGAGTCGAACTGTACCACCAAATCAAAGTTTTCCTCTGTGATTATGGCTCCTGGCGTTCGGCTGATGTAGAATTGCCCCTCAATCACTTCCCCCTGTACAAAATTGGAAAAACATTCAGATGCAGAGCATGAAGAGAAACGGCAAATAATGGTCAACTATAAAACACAGAGTACAAATATTAATACAGATGACAGACGAATGAAATGATTTACAGAATTACGATGTGGGTGACCAGAATGACCTCAACAAGGAACTTGAAGAAGCAATCGTAGCAGACCATGAATTTGGGAATGGTTACAGGAATGTTTCCAAAATAACACTCTTGTAAGTGAGAAATATTTAAGACAGCTCATAATATCTCCCAAAGTTGATGCCCCAGCAAATTAACTTGAATCTCAGGCTGTGTAACACTGAGAACCTCAAGAGCTTGGGACCAGAGTGAGTGAAGGTGTGATGATCTGAACTAATTTAAAGAATTTGAAAGTCAAAGGTCAGACTATCTGTCCAACATGACAACAATACCAGCCACAGCAGCAACTCTAGTACAGATTGGGTGAAAAAGACAACAACCAAGTGATAAGATGACCCAAAGTTCATCCTTCAAGCTGAGTTAAATGCCGTTGCATTTTTTTTGATAGTCTTCAAAAAATATGAAGACTATCATCAATCCTAGTGTGAGCCAGTAAGAGATCCTGGACTTTAAACCTCCAAAAAGCAGTTAAAACACTTATCCAATAATGCCATTCTTAAAAATACATTAACATAAATAAGTCATCAGTTTTTTTGAAAATTAATTTGAAGAATACTTTATTAATCCTAAAGGAAAATGTGAAGTTGTTGTAATTAATTTAATTAAAGAGTAAAAAAGGAGAGAGAGAAAGAAAGAGACCTCATGTAACAGTCTGTATTACTGAAGACACTGTTTTGCCAATCTCATGAAGATGATAATAAAGGGAAACTAACCGGTGGCGGGGTTCTGAAGTCCACTTGAAGCCCGTTTGATCTGTGCATATAGACCACAACAGCTACAATTGAAGTGTCCACAATAAACTGATCCAGTGCATTCATGTTGTCCTCTGTCCATGTCCTCTTAGTAACTCCAGAAAAAGACACACAGCTCATGAGCATCTAGAAACGGAACATAAACAAGGGGGGGAACAAGCAAGGTAGTTAGTGATTCTGTTCAAACATTACGTGAATTGAGACTATTAACTGAGCTTTACCTGACGGATGTTTCTAATGTAATCTTCTTCCATGTTGTTGTTAAGCGTTATCCTTTGACATCAGGGTGACTACAATGCACGACAACCGTTTCTATCGACGTTACTTATATTCATATTTGGAGCTTATCGAATAGCTAATGCATTGCCGTTAGCTTACGTAAAAGTTCAGTGGTTTCAGAGTAACTTCAAATTTTTTCAGCGGTCAGCAGTTTAGAAATGCTTAAGTTACCTAGTAGCTTTCGGTTGTTCTCATAAACCATAAAAAACTCTTTAAAAATGTCATATTTAAGAAAAAAAAAAGCGTTATTTATATAACTTTGTCGCAATTGTTTCTTCTCTTGCCTCAATTTAAACCTGAGCCACTCTCAGTGTGTCAGGATGTCGTCATGGAAACGAGTAACCGCGTAACCCCCGGTAGTCATGGGCATTCCAGATTCTTTTCAGGATCCAGATCGTTTGGCTCTGTTCTCAAGACAAAAGAGCCGACTCTTATACACTCCCAAACGGTGCTTCTCAACGACTTCCAGCTTTTTCATTTAAACAAGTTTTATTCTTTTATTAGTGATTTAAAAAGGTTAAAATCAGAACGTCATTAAAACGTTTATTTTGTAATCAGTGAAAACTTTTAGTAAATTCATTACAAAAATTTGGTGTTTTGTGTTAGTTGGGATGATTATGACTAATGAAAATCCAATATTAGGTAGTAGCAGTACAAATATTTAACACAAACGTTATGTTATGACTGTTATAACCTACAATCACGCGCAATACTTGGCTGAATTCGACAGTTGTTCAAAAGACAATCATTCACACATTTCTGGGAAACTCATTGTTTCACTTAGAGCTAATTAACTTGTTTCTTTACTACGCTTAAATACATCTAGGGAATATTGTCAACAGGCAGAGTAATAAACAAAATAAATGCTTGAAATGTGTCACTCTTATGAACCCAAGTGTTTTATAAATTTCACTTTTTGAAATGAATTGTGGACTAATGCAACTTTTTGGAGATATTCCAAATTGTTGAGCAGTTTCTGTACATATGCATTTATGACTAGAAGAAAAAAAAGAGCATTTCTACACATAGTTATGCACCCGCCTCCCTCTCAGACAAACCCAGAGGAGGTCTGTGGTTGGTCTTTCGGGACAATTTTTAACTCTGGAAACAACCTTGAACTCACCCTCTTCTTCCTCAGTGCGTTCCTGTTCTCATTACAGGAAAGTCCATGTATGTTTTTCTAATATTGACGAAGACTTAAGATTATGTGTGGCTGGTTAGCTCAGTTGGTTGGAGCATGGTACTCATAAAGCCAAGGTCATGGGTTCAATTCCTACACTGATGATCTGAAATACATTGTTTTAATAAAATCAACTCTTCAAAATAGCAGGAGGCTGTATATTTAACCATTATGCACGTTGATTTTGAAAAACAATAGAATATGAGTTCCCTACTCAAATCTTCATTGTGGGAAGATCATGTAAGTTTTTTAAATCCATGGAAACTCAACATTATGAGTAACCTTGTACGTAGGAAAACTTTGTCCAGCTGATGTTAGCTCAGCTAGACAGGTGTGGCGCTGATAACGCTAAGGTAAGTGGTTCAATTCCCTTACTGGTCAATGGAAATCTAAAGTCTTTCAGACAAACAATACTTCAAAATTAAAAAGGGTGGTAAACAAAATCAATACTTCAAAATAAAAATGGTTGTAAAACAAAATCAATACTTCAAAATAAAAAAGGTTGTAAAACAAAATCAATACTTGAAAGTAGAAAAAGGTGTAAAACAAAATCAATACTTCAAAATAAAAAAAGGTGGAAAACAAAATCAATACTTCAAAATAAAAAAAGGTGGAAAATAAAATCAATACTTCAAAACAAAATTTTGCCGGAAAATACACCTTTAAGCATGTTGATTTTGAAAAACATTACAGCATTTCTTCAAATCTTCAATGTGGAAAGATCATGTACGTTTTTCTAACATTGACAAAGACACAAGGTTATGTGTGCCTGGTTAGCTCAGTTGGTTGGAGCGTGGTACTCATAAAGCCAAGGTCATGGGTTCAATTCCTGCACTGACCATCTGAAATACATTGTTTTAATAAAATCAACTCTTCAAAATAGCAGGAGGCTGTATATTTAACCATTATGCACGTTGATTTTGAAAAACAATAGAGTATAAGTTCCCTACTCAAATCTTCATTGTGGGAAGATAATGTAAGTTTTTCTAACATTGACAAAGACACAAGATTATGTGTGGCTGGTTAGCTCAGTTGGTTGGAGCGCGGTACTCATAAAGCCAAGGTCATGGGTTCACTCCCCACATTGGCCAATGGAAAAGTAAAGCGTTTCATGAAGTCAACTAATCAAAATAGCATGAGGCTTTAAATTAAGCCACATTAAATGTTGATTTTGAAAACCTTCTGCATTTCAGTACATTGTCAAGATCATGTAAGTTTCTCTAACATTGACGAAGACACAAGATTATGTGTGCCTGGTTAGCTCTGTTGGTTGGAGCGTGGTACTCATAAAGCCAAGGTCATGGGTTCAATTCCTACACTGACCATCTGATATACACTGTTTTAATAAAATCAACTATTCAAAATAGCATGAGGCTTTAAATTAAACTACATGTAATGTTGATTTTGAAAAACATTTGCATTTCAATACTTTTGTCAAGATCATGTAAGTTTTTCTAACATTGACGAAGACACAAGGTTACGTGTGGCTGGTTAGCTCAGTTGGTTGGAGCGTGGTACTGATAAAGCCAAGGTCATGGGTTCAATTCCTACACGGACCATCTGAAATATAAAGTTTTAATAAAATCAACTCTTCAAAATAGCAGGAGGCTGTATATTTAACCATTATGCACAATGATTTTGAAAAACAATAGAGTATAAGTTCCCTACTCAAATCTTCATTGTGGGAAGATAATGTAAGTTTTTTAAATCCATGGAAACTCAACATTATGAGTAACCTTGTACGTAGGAAAACTTTGTCCAGCTGATGTTAGCTCAGCTGGACAGGTGTGGCGCTGATAACGCTAAGGTAAGTGGTTCAATTCCCTTACTGGTCAATGGAAATCTAAAGTCTTTCAGACAAACAATACTTCAAAATTAAAAAGGGTGTAAAACAGAATCAATACTTCAAAATAAAAAAAAGTGGAAAACAAAATCAATACTTCAAAATAAAAAAAGGTGGAAAATAAAATCAATACTTCAAAACAAAATTTTGCCGGAAAATACACCTTTAAGCATGATGATTTTAAAAAACATTACAGCATTTCTTCAAATCTTCATTGTGGAAAGATCATGTAAGTTTTTCTAACATTGACAAAGACACAAGATTATGTGTGCCTGGTTAGCTCTGTTGGTTGGAGCGTGGTACTCATAAAGCCAAGGTCATGGGTTCAATTCCTACACTGACCATCTGATATACACTGTTTTAATAAAATCAACTATTCAAACTAGCATGAGGCTTTAAATTAAACTACATGTAATGTTGATTTTGAAAAACATTTGCATTTCAATACTTTTGTCAAGATCATGTAAGTTTTTCTAACATTGACGAAGACACAAGGTTATGTGTGGCTGGTTAGCTCAGTTGGTTGGAGCATGGTACTCATAAAGCCAAGGTCATGGGTTCAACTCCTACACTGACCATCTGATATACACTGTTTTAATAAAATCAACTATTCAAAATAGCATGAGGCTTTAAATTAAAATACATTTAATGTTGATTTTGAAAAACATTTGTATTTCAATACTTTTGTCAAGATCATGTACGTTTTTCTAACATTGACGAAGACACAAGATTATGTGTGGCTGGTTAGCTCAGTTGGTTGGAGCGTGGTACTCATAAAGCCAAGGTCATGGGTTCACTCCCCTCATTGGCCAATGGAAAAATAAAGCGTTTCATAAAGTCAACTCATCAAAATAGCATGAGGCTTTAAATTAAACCACATGTAATGTTGATTTTGAAAAACATTTGCATTTCAATACTTTTGTCAAGATCATGCAAGTTTTTCTAACATTGACGAAGACACAAGGTTATGTGTGGCTGGTTAGCTCTGTTGGTTGGAGCGTGGTACTGATAAAGCCAAGGTCATGGGTTCAATTCCTACACGGACCATCTGAAATATAAAGTTTTAATAAAATCAACTCTTCAAAATAGCAGGAGGCTGTATATTTAACCATTATGCACAATGATTTTGAAAAACAATAGAATATGAGTTCCCTACTCAAATCTTCATTGTGGGAAGATCATGTAAGTTTTTTAAATCCATGGAAACTCAACATTATGAGTAACCTTGTACGTAGGAAAACTTTGTCCAGCTGATGTTAGCTCAGCTGGACAGGTGTGGCGCTGATAACGCTAAGGTAAGTGGTTCAATTCCCTTACTGGTCAATGGAAATCTAAAGTCTTTCAGACAAACAATACTTCAAAATTAAAAAGGGTGGTAAACAAAATCAATACTTCAAAATAAAAAAGGTTGTAAAACAAAATCAATACTTCAAAATAAAAAAGGTTGTAAAACAAAATCAATACTTCAAAATAAAAAAAAGTGGAAAACAAAATCAATACTTCAAAATAAAAAAAGGTGGAAAATAAAATCAATACTTCAAAACAAAATTTTGCCGGAAAATACACCTTTAAGCATGTTGATTTTAAAAAAACATTACAGCATTTAATCAAATCTTCATTGTGGAAAGATCATGTAAGTTTTTCTAACATTGACAAAGACACAAGATTATGTGTGGCTGGTTAGCTCAGTTGGTTGGAGCGTGGTACTCATAAAGCCATGGTCATGGGTTCAATTCCTACACTGATGATCTGAAATACATTGTTTTAATAAAATCAACTCTTCAAAATAGCAGGAGGCTGTATATTTAACCATTATGCACAATGATTTTGAAAAACAATAGAATATGAGTTCCCTACTCAAATCTTCATTGTGGGAAGATCATGTAAGTTTTTTAAATCCATGGAAACTCAACATTATGAGTAACCTTGTACGTAGGAAAACTTTGTCCAGCTGATGTTAGCTCAGCTGGACATGGTACTCTGATAACGCTAAGGTAAGTGGTTCAATTCCCTTACTGGTCAATGGAAATCTAAAGTCTTTCAGACAAACAATACTTCAAAATTAAAAAGGGTGGTAAACAAAATCAATACTTCAAAATAAAAATGGTTGTAAAACAAAATCAATACTTCAAAATAAAAAAGGTTGTAAAACAAAATCAATACTTGAAAGTAAAAAAAGGTGTAAAACAAAATCAATACTTCAAAATAAAAAAAGGTGGAAAACAAAATCAATACTTCAAAATAAAAAAAGGTGGAAAACAAAATCAATACTTCAAAATAAAAAAAGGTGGAAAATAAAATCAATACTTCAAAACAAAATTTTGCCGGAAAATACACCTTTAAGCATGTTGATTTTGAAAAACATTACAGCATTTCTTCAAATCTTCATTGTGGAAAGATCATGTAAGTTTTTCTAACATTGACAAAGACACAAGATTATGTGTGGCTGGTTAGCTCAGTTGGTTGGAGCGTAGTACTCATAAAGCCAAGGTCATGGGTTCAATCCTCACATTGGCCAATGGAATCATGAAGTGTTTCATGAAGTCAGCTCTACAAAACAGCATGTAGCTTTAAATTAAACCACATATAATGTTGATTTTGAAAAACATTTGCATTTCAATACTTTTGTCAAGATCATGTATGTTTTTCTAACATTGACGAAGACACAAGATTATGTGTGGCTGGTTATCTAAAGTTTTTGTACTCATCTAAAATCTAAAGTCTTTCAGACAAACAATACTTCAAAATAAAAAGGGTGGTAAACAAAATCAATACTTCAAAATAAAAAAAGGTGGAAAATAAAATCAATACTTCAAAATAAAAAAAGGTGGAAAATATAAAAAATACTTCAAAATAAAAAAAGGTGGAAAATATAAAAAATACTTCAAAATAAAACCTTGCTGGAAAATACACCTTTAAGCATGTTGATTTTGAAAAACATTACAGCATTTCTTCAAATCTTCATTGTAGAAAGATCATGTAAGTTTTTCTAACATTGACGAAGGCACAAGATTATGTGTGGCTGGTTAACTCAGTTGGTCGGTGTGTGGTACTCATAAAGCCAAGGTCATGGGTTAAAGTTCTACACTGACCATCTGAAATACACTGTTTTAATAAAATCAACTATTCAAAATAGCATGAGGCTTTAAATTAAAATACATTTAATGTTGATTTTGAAAAACATTTGCGTTTCAATACTTTTGTCAAGATCATGTAAGTTTTTCTAACATTGACGAAGATTATGTGTGGCTGGTTAGCTCAGTTGATCGGAGCGTGGTACTCATAAAGCCAGCTCATTTTCCTCTCTTGTTCGTCTCTCTCCCCCTCTTATAAGTTTACATATTTTCCTGTAGGGACTTTTGGTGTTTCTCTAACAATACTGACTGAATCCAGTGCCTTTGTGTGCAGACTGTTTTTTTTCCAAGGCTTTTCCCCCCTATGTAGAAATGCATAATATGCTTTAAAATGAATAACCTCAAATTTACTTTTCAGGCTTTCTGTTTTGGTTAACAGTATAGCTTGCAAGGGCTGCTACATCTGGGTTCTATACATGTCAAGCATAGTGTGAGAAACATTTAACCTGCTGCTATATTGCTTTACTTTGAATCTGAAAGGCAGGTCTTTAAGAAATGGAGGAGTCAGGAAAAAACTGAAATTTGTTTTTGACAGACTTGGAGAGAAGACAGTCTTATCAAATGGCTCTTTGGGGATCATGTTACTGGTGCTAAAATCCTATTTTCTGTTGTTCCAACATTATTGTTTTTGTTAAATTTGTTAAAGCGCATGAAGACTAATTGTCTTAGTGGCAGGCTGCTGCAAGTAAGAAAATGGTGAAAAAGCTCATTTAAAATTAATCCTTAGCTGAGAAATCTGTTAAATACTTGTTTATTTTCTAGTGTGACAGCCTGAATGTTACATAGGTCTGACTTAAGCAGCAATATGAGTTGCTTAAGTCCTTCAGCTCATGTTCTTTGACTTAAGCAAAGGAAAAACAGCCAAAGTCCAAAGGAAAAAAATGACAAGACCATTTAGAAAATATGTCCTGATGGTGAAGAAGAGAAGTTATTAAAAATAAGATGTTTATCTGAGGATAAAACAACAAATGAGAAGCAAAAGTTCAAGTAAGAAGGAGCTTAGAATAAAGGCTTTCTATGCATTGCAATGTATACATACCGCTACATGTGAAATTATTTACATTTAGTATATTTAACATAGTTGGTTTTCAAACAGCAGAGGGAGAAGGAGGAAGTTTGGTCCTGCCCTGCATCCATGAAGCTTCATTTTTTAAACTTCTCTGGGATTTGGGATCATGCAAGGTATTATTTGAGGTTTAAGGATGTGAATCAGCTGCTCCCCGTTGTTTTTAAAAAAACAAAACAACACCTTATTGCTATGGTTACACATCATAAACGTCTGGAATTTAAAAAGGTAAGAGCATAAATCCCTCCTGCGGGTCAACATCCAAAACCAGAGGGAATAATTGTCTGGCTCAATCAAACAAATGATTAACCAAAATCTGCAAACAGAACAAATAAGAACAAAAGTAATAACACTACCTCAGTATGTTACCACCATGAGCAATTCCAGAAGAATTCATCAGTAAAAAGCACAATGTTAATGATGAGTGTATGTAAATTTCTGACTGGCACTGCAAATGTTTTGTAGCTTTCAGAGATGAATTGTCCAGAGACAGACGGACAGGCTGAAACTAAAAGCCATGAGTCTAATCTCAGACTCTCAGACTTGGGCTGCCGTGCCAAGGAGGGGATAGAAGGGAAAAAAAACTGGGATATAAGGGATAAATAAGCAGGACAGATGGCCTGTTTAGACCAGATGAACAGCCCTGCTTAGTCAAATGACTGAACAAGACCTGTGTATGAGTGAGGAACCAGAGAAGATGGAGTTGTCCAGTTTGCAGGTGGTTAATAGAGTAGAGAAGGCAAGCTGGAGGCAGCGGCCCCTAATAGCAATCCAATATCAGTTAAAGTACAAACTGCACACAAATACACTACATTAAGCAGTGAAGCACTTCTGACTGCTACACAATGTTCTCAGGGCCTTTATAAGAAGGAGCAAGCTGTAGGGCGTCTATGTTTCTTTTAACGCTCTGATTCATCCACAAACATTGCCTTTGTTGAGCCTCTCAGGGTCAGGAAGCTCTCCAGCCCGTGAACACGGAACAGAACAGAAATGTGTGTAGAAGCCTGAATAGAGGCTTGTAGACTAGGAGCATAACGAGGACAGAATTTTGGAACATGATGAGAAAGTCCTTTGATAATAAAACCAGAATGGATCAGTTTAGTACATTAATGGGAAGCATGTTTGAGCGGCCGTTTTGCATTTATCCATCCATGTATTGAAACATGCATAATTTGTCCATCTATCCATCATTTGTCCATCAATCTCTTCGTCCACTTCATCAACTACTGCCCTCCTTTGACCTATGACTGTTCCTGCATCCATGTTTTTTCTCCATCATCCATGTATTTTGCTAACCATCCATCCATTATTCCTTCCACCCGTTTATCTGTTTTGCATCCATTCATCCATGTATTTCTCAATACATGTATTTTCCATCATCCATTGTTTCCATTCATTCATCCATCCATACATCATTCATTCTTCCATCTATCCATCTATGTATTGTTCCATCCATCATCTATCCATCCAAAATTACATCTGTCCATGTATTTTTACATCCATTCATTTTTTCCATCTATCCATATCCAAATCCACAGAACTCTGGATTTAGAACAAAGAAAGCAGATAAAACAGTCATGAGCAGATAGTCTGCAGATTATGTACAAAAAGGAAAATCCTTGGAAAAAAGTGTTTTAGTTGTAAGTGAACCTGAAATTACTTCCCTTTTTTTTTTAAAAAAAACGAAAAAAAACCCCCGCTCTCTTTATAGTTTTAATCCTCTCTCTTGAGACTCATTTTTTATTACAAGATTCATTCTCCAAAGAGTGGCAGTTTCAATATTATTGATCCAAGCTCTTCTTCATTCCTACCCTTGCGTCTGAGGGGAAAAAAAGGAGGCAGAGTAAAAGAAACAGCTGGGAGGAAGGGAGAATATGTTGAGATCTGAAAGAAGAGTGAATTACCTTCAAAAGGTGTCGGCTTTGGAGGCTGTCAGAAGAAAAATGTTGAGTCTCTGCAATGATCTGATTATGTGCAAGGCAGTGTGTGCTGGCAGTCAGTGTACAGGAAGACTAACACAAACTGTTTGACCTCAACTACCAGGTTTTTGACAATTTTTTTACTCACCAAAAAACTGAGGAATTAAATAACATACAAGACCTCAGTTTCTACTGGTATCATTTAATTTTAGCTTGCATTAGAAGTCTCTACTGTGGCTTCTCTAGAAGTGTACTTGAGAAATGTGTGGTCTACATCACAGTTCGGTTTTATATGAACTAACTGACCCTCAGGTTTTCCATCCATCAAGGCTGTCAAGTCACGTTGTGAAATCTGAGCCTCCATCAATCTTTTAATTTTTAACATTACCTGAAGGTAGGGAACACGTGGGTCCAAGGAAAACTTTCAAACATCTCCAAAAGCGTCAAGCAAAGCAATTGTCCAGTCATTTATTGAACTATCTCACCTTTTTACTGTGTGTGTATGCATTCATCTATTTTTCAATCTATCCATCTCTTATCTGACATCTTGTTGTAGAGCTAAAATGTCAAAAAGGGAAATCAAGAAATCCTTTTTTGCAGATCAGATCAGATATACCACGGAGTTTCCTTCCTAGAGAGATGAATCTGGAAAACCTCCAAAAGGAATCGTCCAGGACGCATCCAGATGAAGTTTCAGAACCACAGGAATGTCACTCTGTTTCTAAAGTTGAGACAGAAAAGCCAGCAAAGAAATAGCTTTTTTTAGCCATTTGTCTTGGGAATCGTTTCTTTTTGGTAATCTATAAAATCCTCAAACCTATACGTTGGAGCAGAATGTTGATGCACCCACTAACCATTAGCTTGTCTTTTCATTCAGCTGATTTTTCACCAGATAAGTCTCAAACAAAATCTGAGAATCTCCAACTCTATGTGGTCAATACTTGGCAACCAAACCTAAGGAACTCCTCCTCTGACTCTTTCTTGGACTACGAAGAAGGAAGACCACAGGGACAGGGCTAGAACAAAAAAAGATGGACATGTTCTTGGAGAAAGTGTTTTTGGATGTCACCAGGAGCAGGATCATAGATATTAGGGTTGGATGCACACTGATATAGGCAACAGTGTGCACTTTTCTGGAATCAGTGTGGCTTTGTGGCATAATCTCATCTCCTTTGTGAATACTATAGACTGAAAACATTTGAAAACGTTGACCAACAAACGTTTCCACTAAGCTTTAGGTAAGGTGAACATCCAGGGAACTAATACTGAGATAGAGGACTCTTGTAAGTATCTGGGTGTTCACCTGACCAATAAGCTGGAGTCATCACACAAAGCAGCGTTATTGGAGATCCCTCCTCTCAGCACCTGTTAAGACTCTATGATAATCTCAGCGCACAACAAATTCAGCAAGTGTTTACATGACTGCTGTTATTTACACAGCTCTTTCACTTGCTCTAAATCCTAGTCAGTTGTACATTTCGCTTGTGCTCATTATACTCAGGAACTGAGCGGTAAAAAAGATCTTTTGTTCATAGGGCAATTGGACAATATAATGCTCTCTGATACCATATGTGTAGCATGTTATTTCATATGCCTTGTAGCTTAATTGTTTTAATTTATTGAATTTTTTTCATTTGTGGTTGGTGCTACAAGATAAGTGGATTTACCTTTTTGGGATATGTTTTAATCTATGAGAATGCTATTTCTTAAATAACAGCACAGTATTTTGTTTCTTAATCTAGAAATTTTCATTCATTCATAAACTAATTTCCTCATAATTCACATAGTATCCCGTCACTAACAATTCTCCAATAGTTCACCAAACCTCAGCTGCTTTAAATCTTAATGAGTCTGTTCAGGGATGTCATATTTGTATAAGTAATTAAATAGCCCTTGTACTATTCCACAGGCAAGGAAAGAGTGACATGAACAAGGCTGTAATAATCTATTTCACCACTTGGTGGTGCTGGTACTCTGCAGCCAGAAGGGCCCTCAGCAGGGGGGTGAGGGGCCGACATGGTCCCAGTCATTGTGGTGCAGCCGCAGTGCGATTCCTCTAAAGAAAGAAATAAAATAGAACATAAATCAGAACATTGTCTGCTTTAAAACCCAAATGATGCTTCTATTAATGTATATTTAACATAATATGCTCTGAAAGATGTTTTACATGAGATTATTAGGGCTTTATCTTCTTGTTTGTTGTGAATGATGAAGACTAAGAATAGATTGTTATTCTTTAATAAACTAAAGGTTGAAGTCATCTATAAATGGAGGAAAAATCTTAGGTAAAGTCTAAATAGATGGATGAAAATGAAGATCTACTGGGTTATTTGTGTTGTGTGGGACATTTAGCAGCAGGGTAATTGTAATTCAACAAAGTACTGCTCTGAGCGACCTTCAACCAGCAATGAGAGGACTCCCCACAGGTTCAGCATGCCCAAATTCATGAGGTAAAGGTAAAAGTGAAGGAAATGATGCTGCAGGTCACAGTTACCAGATCTCTAGCAAACTGATCCCCTGAGGGAGAAACTCAACTGAATCCTTGAAGAACCAACATCAAGGTGCAGTAAAGGTGTTGCTCATCGTCCCCTTATGCCACAGTAAGACACTCTCAGCTGTTTTATTTCCCTCTTAAGTTTGCTGTTCTTCTGTAAGTGTCTGTCAAGAGTAAATAACTCGTCTTGAAGGGCTGGCTTTGAAATGCAGCCCAACCCACCAAAGAGGAAGTGAAATGCTTCTTCTTTAGAGCTCCGACACTGGAGATGGAAGTGAAAAGAAAGAGACATTTTAACAACAGACATGCAAAGAGCTTCTGTCTCAGGCGCGTGAGCTTGATTGTCATCATCCATTAATCTAATTGGACTTTCGTCTAGAGGGGTATGAAAGGCCCTTTCTGCTTCAGTTATGCATATATTTGTGGTTCAGAGCAGATTTGTGACGAGTAAGAAGAAAAAAATAATTCAGTCATGCATAAATTCTAGTCAGTCGTCATTGTCGTCACTGTTGTTTGTACAAGTTCACTGTGATTTTACCATGAACATGTTCGCTGAGCTGATTTTGATCACAGAGTCAGATCTAGAGGAACATAAAGGTTGTCATGTTTAATTCAGGTTTATAAATGGAAATGGTTTCTTGTATGTTAGAACAAAACACAAACACAAAAGTTCCTTCACTGTTGTCATTGGGAAGTTCAGATACCAAGACTACCAACAAGGGTAATGTTGATCTTACAGTGATCAGCAGCTGACATCAGATGGACTTTTTGGAGACATGGTTGTTTGGATCTTTTGGCTCCGGTGACGTTTATTGACAATTGCCACACAAGAAATGGGCAGAGAAAGAAGAGGGAAAACATGCAAAGAAGATCTCAACATAAGGAATTGAAGCCAGGATGGCAGTGTCGAGTACTATAGCCCTACTAAATGGAGTGACCATCCCATCTCTACTACACCATGCGACGCCCTGCTTGGTGACAATTAAACCAAGTCCAAGTGGGTAAAAAAAGTAAAGTTGTGACATTCTTGTTTATTAGCAAGAGGGTGTTGGTGCTAGCTTTAGCTACACTCAATCTGGGAAATTGAAGAAACTACAAGTTTATAAACTGAGATAGTTTGTGTGGAAGTTTGTATCATTAAAAAGGAAAAATGTTACATTAACAAGTGAAACGGGTAGGGTCATGCAGAAGGAGCAATAAAAGTGAGCTACTTGTTTACAGTATCTTTGACTGCAGCTGTAATAAATTTCCCATTACAGAAAGAGCTGAAGGAGGCTATACACCCACACGAACATTAAAACAGTATTTGAGGTACTGTGGTATCTACTGTAGTGCTAGTAATAAAGGCAAAGGTGTTTTCCATGGAGCAGAGATGGATCTGCAGGTTTTACAAGGGTGATGGGTTGAAGACTGGAATATTTTGTGAGGCACTAACCTGAAGCTGTTCTTGGATTTTGCTTGCTGCCTTCTGAGTGGCTTTGATATTCATTACCTTGCTTTGTTGATCTAACATTTGTTTGCATACAATTTTATAGGAATCCAACAGTTGTATCAAGGGAAAAGCGATGAATAAATGCTGCTTTGGCTCAAATCTTTTGGTTAGACATTATTAGAACTGATGCTGATTTATCACAACTGCAAAACAATGTGAATCTTAAAAAAACTGTTTATTTTTCAAACAGATAATGAACTAAATGTGGCCTCGATGTGAAAGTATTTTCTCATTTTTGTTGAATAGAGTCCCCTTTATTTTAAGGAGCAGCACCTTTTAACATCAGTTTTGTTTAGAAGTGAAAGTCATGGCTTTACTAAACAATCAGCATAACAACCATTTATGCTGTACTATTCCAAAAACTCCATCATCCTGCATAATGAAAGTTTGTGGAAAAATTATTTTTCACTAGATCCCACCAATATATATTTTACACCATCTGCAATATGAATTGGTCATTCTGTAGTAGTGTTTAAAATTTTGACTGCAAGTTTTAATTTGCTGCAAATTCGTTACAGGATACATTATAAATACTATGCTCAGTTTGTGGAATTAAGTTAAATAGAAGTTAATGAGCAGCAGAAATCTAGATAATGTTCGAATTATCCAAACTACGATGTCCATTTTGAATGGTTGTAATTTAGTTTTTATAAGTCTCCAAGAATAACTAGTCCTGAGACGATGTCTGCTGTTGAATGGTCTGTCTCTATGCGACAGAATCTGATATTAAGCATTCTTTTTAATACTT
The DNA here is from genome assembly GCF_019740435.1 of Gambusia affinis. Taxonomy (NCBI): domain Eukaryota; kingdom Metazoa; phylum Chordata; class Actinopteri; order Cyprinodontiformes; family Poeciliidae; genus Gambusia; species Gambusia affinis. The sequence goes on from NC_057885.1 coordinate 19,048,080, forward strand.
CATATGCAAGAGTAAGATTTTAAGGAAAGAAAAGTTACAGTAAATTATTCTTTAATGTTACAAAACAAAATGCAAAGTTGTTAGATCTTGTATCATTTTACATTATGGTTTTAGTGACCATAATGTATCTGAGTTAATGACTTCAGGTAATGATTGAACAGACCATTTATTAACATATCTGGTCTTTTTAAGCTTTAGTTTGAAGCCAAAGTGATCAAAACAACAGGAACTCTGCTTTATTAAATCATAAGAGTGTGTGAGTATATTTCAAACTTGCTTTTGAAGGTGGAAGTTATTTGGCTGTCATTTTGTCCTGAGCCATTTGTACCCACCCTACTGCTACTTTTATGCCTCTGAGACAAAGGCAAAAGGGTGACACGGAGGAAAGAAAATTAATCAAAAGAGAGACAATAAAAACTGACTTCCACCAAACAAACAAATTGCTTGATGTATAACAGTGACATTTCCCTTGTCACAGAGAGGCGTGTCAGAAAAGCAACAAACCATAGAAAGTGACAGTCAGGCCCCCACTGTTATAATAAATAGCTGCAAATCATGCTGATGAGCGTGAGAGAGCAGGCAAATAGTGGGTCGATACAGGGAGCGAGAAATCTGTCTGAATAAAACAAATCAATCAAATATTCACAAAGCTTTTTACCATGCACAAATGAGAATTAAGTAAAAAAGAAAAATTCTAAAAATATAGAATTACTGCCATGTAGTTGTGTCGCACTGCCAACAAGTAAAACTACATTCTGCCTATTAGTTGGTGCAAAATAGAAAAAAAGGCAACAGAAATGTTGGTCTTTGACCTTTTGGATTTAAAACATCAACTGTGAACCTACTATTTGCTAAAATGTGTGACCTGTGACCGCTAAAATGCCAAATCTGTATTCATGAGTCCAAATTCAGTTAACACCAATAATCAGGAGCTGCCTGTACTCCCACAGGCACCTCTTGAGATGAATAAGGAATAGAATGGATGGTGAAAACAATAACACCCTGTTATAAGAAGGGAAATAATGAGGTTTAAACTTCTGAAAAAGAAAAAAATTAACTCAACAAAATGCTTTGGGAATCTGAATTGGCAATGTGTGGAGTTGTAGCAACTTTCTCGTCTTAAACACTGGACAGTGTGATGCAAGTTTGGAGAATTGAATAAAAACTACTTTGGCAGACTGCATGCACACCATGAGCATAAAGTTACTAACCACCATTCCAGTATCCATTCTTTGAAATTTTATTTATTTTCTTTTATTTTTCAGGCATTCGAGCTAGACTTCAAGCAGTGGTTAGCTAACTGGTGCTGAGTCATGCTAACAGCTGCTAAGATTCACATTAAGAACTAGTACATTGATGCCATCACCCAGTCAAAGTCAGGTTAACACCTGCTCAGAGTCAAACTAATATCCAAAGTCAGGCTAACAGTCAAATTAAGCTAAATTAATCAAGCTTATAGCTAATATGAGTTGAGCAACAGTTACTCCAATCAAGCAAAGTCCATTTCAAAGTCAAGTCAACAGCCATTACAACTCAAGCTAACAGTTAAAAGTCAAGTTAACCATCAACCTAAGAGCTGTCAACAACAAATCAGTTTAGCTTATACCTACGAAGAGGCTAGTTTTTTGTTAGCAGCTTTTTTTAACCTGTTGACTAGCTGAACCCTGAGATGTTTTTAGCCTGATTTTCCAGAAAGAAATTTTTCTACATGTGTTGAAACTGAGCTACTGACATTTCTTTGGTGTTTCAAATAGCTATAATTAAAAAAGCAACAAGAACAACAACAAAAAAAACCCAACAACTTAAAATTGGTATTTTCCCTCAAAATCGAGTCTTTAAGACATTTAAAGCATTGCGACATTTCCTTGTCTCCAAAAGGCATTTCAGCCACCAGAGTCAATCAAAACAGGGTTATTGAGGAGAGCATGTGGGTGGGAGGGCTGAGCCAGACATCCACAATAAGAGACAGAGAGAAGAAGAGACAGCCAAATGGATGGAGTAGAACAACAAGACAGAAGCAGCAACAGGGACTGATGGAATAACAGCTGACACTCACAGCTTGTGGAGAAGTGGAGAGCAGGCAGATCCACAAAGCAAGAGTTGAGCCGGAAAAAATGAAGGAGATGACACAGAAGGATATGCAGTCCTTATCCAGACAGCAAACACTCCTCTATTGTAGCTTATTACAGTCATGAATTTGGTTTAAGGCAATCATGTAACAAGAAGAAATGGATGAATTGATTCAAACCATGACAGGTGAGGTGGCAAATTTGAGAAAGGCAAGGACAAAGAAAATAACAGGAAATGTGGCTCAGTGTGTGTTCTTATAAAAAAATAAGCAAAAGTGAAACTTTTGTCAAGCTTACAAGTTATTACAAGTGTTGAATCCTGGAATCATTAAGACAAGATAAACACAGACTCCTCTGTGAAGAGAAGAAAAAAATAAATTTTTGGCAGCAGCAAAACCCTCCTGTGATCACATAAAACTAGAGCTCAACTTTGCCAAATCTAATTCACACCAAAAGAATAAAGAAACAGAAAGCTGAGTGACAGCTCTCCTCAAAAAACCCACACATTCGCTTCTCAATGAAGCAGCTGTGAATAGATCTCTCTCAGTTGTCAGGAAAACAGAGAGACGTGTGTTCACCATCACACAGGTATGATACACAGACACAGAGGGGGGTTGCTTTTCATAATCAAACAAAAAGCACACACCTGCTCTAGACTCTCAGTGTTATATTAAAAGAAAAACTTTTCTATTGCAGGAAAAGCATAATTATAACACTAAGAAACACATACTGCCTCTTGGAAAGACTCACATCTGTTTTCACTCCAGCTTTATTGTTACAAGACGTGTGGAATATCAAGTAAAACAAAACAATAAAAAAACAAAGTTTCCCCTTTGTAATTTACCACAAGAACATAGTGGATGTAAATGTGACAGTTTTATATGTATGTTCTCAGGTTTTATTCCTACTTGTTAAACCACTGGACCACTTTCATGAATTCTCAACTACAAGACAAGATCAGAAGAGATACTGAAGATCTGACCAAACCCAGGAAGATCAGTGGAAATTATAAAATCGAAACACCAACTGTCGGCTAAAAATCTGATTTTTCATTTTGCAGTGTGGTAAACAGTTCCAGGTTCAATGAAGAGACTTATGTAAATAAATCACTACACATAATTTCACAAGTAAAATCTATAAACAATTCAAATCTTCTGAAAAAGCAGTGACAGTTTTTGCAATATTTCTTTAAAGAGGGATTTTTTTTTTTTCTGTTGAACTGATTAACTTTCCTTAGAATAACTTTCAATCGTGTGAAATGTTTAAGACAATATCAAACAGACTAGCAACTGGAAAAATTTGAGTTAAAAAACTTGAAGCTTTATAATTTCTATCCTTTGAGATTAATTAAATTAATGTTTTTTTTTGTTCAACAGAAATTATGTTAAGTTTATAATCTATGCAAATGATGAGAGCCAAACAAAAAGATTTGTGTTTTAAATTTTTATACCACCAGATTTTAATGTACTTGTATAATAAAAAGTGTACTCTTGTCTTGCACCATCTTCTGTTTCACTCACCATTGTTACAAAAACAAAAATCTCCCATCTTGCACACAATCAAGTTTTTTCTTTTTCTTTTATCATTAATATTAGAAGTACTTATCCATTGTTGTCAAATGATTTTGAAGTTGTAAAAGAAATGGATGCCAGCAACAAAATAAACAAACAAATAAATTTACAAGTAAAAGTATAGAATTTTAACTAAAATACTGAGGCTGGTTACTTACAAGTGAGAGTAACTGATCTTTTGTTTAATTCATCAAATTTGCTTTTTCATAAGTGGACTGATAATGAAGGCAAAACCCCTGAGTTTAAAACTCCTCCTCCAACCCTGCATATTGTACAGATCGAGGGTTTTTTCCACCAATAATTTGAAGAAAAAGATAACAAAGAACAAAGTCAAGACTATTTTACATTTCATCCCATCAGAGAGCTGAGAAAAGGTTGAGTAAGGTGAGAGAAATGTGTGGAGGGAAAAGAGACGGACAAAGAGGAAGCAGCTATTAGTTTGGAGGATCTGGGAATAAAACATTTATAGGGTAAAATAAGGTTCGTTGAGTCCATCCGTCAGCTTTGGTGCAAAGGAAATTAGTTTCTGCTGCAGTCAAGTCTCGACTTTAACAATGCATACCAAGTTTAACCTACTGCTGTGTTGCTGGTTTCTTGTATATTTTTGCTGTGTCAAAATTCGCCAGAAGTTATACAGCTTGCTATTATTTTGCCCAAAACAAACAGTCTTTTTTCCAAATTAATCATGAATACATTTTGCCAGTCTTCTCCCTTGCATTGGCTTCAACCGCTTATACGTCGTTTCTCCTCGTTGCATACATAACGTCTTTATCAGATCAGGTTGTTTGTTCATTTTTGCCTTTGTAGTGTTTTTTTTGAACCAGCCAATACATTTCTGAGCAAAGGAATCATATTCTTTACACACTCTGTTGACAAACCTCTTACAGCTAGATGGTTGAACAGTGACATGTCTTAAATTATGTCTGTTTACCCTAGTCAGAGTTTTTTGTACTAAATAAACGTCACATAGATCATTGCATCTAAATTAATTTCAAAGATATACTGAATTTCAGAAGAAAATTTTACTCATGCCACTAAAATCTGGACTGGTAAAGTACAAAGAATCAGTGTAGCTGTTAGCTAAACTGGTTTAACAGCTTTAATTGCTACTAGCTTGAACTTAACTAGATATTAGCTTGATGTTAATTTGCAGTTAACTTTAATTTAACTACTTCTTGTTCATTGTAGTGGTAGCTTGACTTCATGGGCTTTCTTGCAAATTTAGCTAAATTAAGACCTCAGACTCAGCTGAAGATGCTGACTAGTCACCCAGACACTGGATAACCGAAGTCAAAAAAACCAACAAAACACCAAAACAAACAATCCTTTCTATGTTAATCAGTGAAAGACCAGGGATGATTTTATTTTTCTCTTTCTATGACGGTGGACACAACTTGTATGTTACAACTGCAGGACTTGTGCAGTACTAAACAAAAAGTAGCAACACATTTAGAATATTTTATCTCATTGTAAAATCTTCACTTCAGAGCTGAGGATAATTTGAACCTGTTGGATGTGAATTGCCTTTGTTCATTCATACAAAACATGAATGCACAAAGGAAGATTGACTTTCAAAGATGAACAAGAAACAGAAGCGTGATGTGCTGTTCCTTTAATATTTAGTTAAAGATAGTTAAACATTTAATAAAAAGACTATAAAAATTTGATTTTAAAGAGTATTTTAAATGGATTGTTTTCCATCTGAAAGGCCGCACATATAAAATTACTAAATTCTTAGAAGAGCAATACAGAAAGTACTCCATCAAATATTAAATTTAGAATTTTCAAATATAAATGGAATTAAATATTGCAAACATCATCCATGTTTCATATTCATTTATTCAACTCTTTAGGTAGATATTTCATTAATTGTAGACATACTCCTTTTTTGCCATTCAGTTTTATTCTACCTCCCATTCCTTGCAATTACATTTTTTTATGCATGAGTGGCAAAATTTATACTCCTGTTATGATTGCGTATAAATTAACGGCGAAGTAGAGAAACATATTGGCAGATCTCAGGAAACACACGACTCTGCCATCTGTCAGAAATGTCAGTCTGAAACGCCACAGTCGCCATCTAAAACTGCTACGACTCAATTGTCCCTGAATGTCACGCTGCGGCCAGCATGCGAACTGGCAGCTCAATGAAGCCAAGGCAATGAAGCTGACAGAGCAGGGAGAGCGAGAGGTCGAAGGGACCAAAGAAGAAGAAACTGTGTGAACGGCACACACTGGTAGGAAATTGACCAGAGAACGTAAATGTGAGAGAGAAAGAGAGAAGAAGAGCATCCTGTGGAGATGAAGAATGTTTTAAAAAGAAGCGACAACAGAAAAATAGTAAGGTGACTTACTCGTCCATGCCCCTTTACTCTTTGTGAAAGCACATAAATCTTTGAAGCACTTTTTCTCATTGAGGGGAAGCGTATATACAGCACTTAGAGTCACAGCAAGAAAATAGCAAGCCAACAATTGAGCTTGTTTTGGAATAAGCACAATCAGACAAGCAGAAAAACAGCGAAATGTTTTCTAAATTATCTGGTTAGTTGCAAACAGAATAAAAAGCTCATTGAACAAAAGTCATCTTTATGTTTTTCCTTCAGAAAATGTAAAGGTATCAATTTAAGTAGTTCTTTAGACGTCCTGAAGGTTTTTCAAAGTTGGATTAGGTTTTGACTACTTTTCACATGATTTCAGGACAAAGTTTAGTTGTTTCTTAAGCCATAGATCTATGAATCATGAAGGCAACCTGGATGTCCACCAGCAGCCTATTACACCCTGTCACAATGTTGCATATCTGTTTTCTGTTTCATTAGTATAGGAAGACAATGTAATAGGAAAAGGATGTGCTGACATTCCCTTACCAAATATTTGACATGCACATTTATTTTCCAAATTAGGCAGATGGATTATGTAAAGCATTCAGCTGAAAGATAGATGCAGCTCTCACACAAAAAGTACAACAAACATGCATCACTGCGACAAAACTGACAACTGTGACTCAAATATGGGAGAATTGATTACATTACTTTATCTGAAGTTACACTGTCCAGATGTCTCTTGCACCTCAGCATGTTGGATGCTTGAAACTGACAGGCATGGCCTACTTTTTGATTACGTTGGCTAAATATTTGACCACATTGGGGCACTTGAAGGGCAGCCAAATTTCATTCTCAAATGGTCTGCTAGTTCTTCAATATGAAACAGAAAAGCAAGATGATGATATCACTGCAAAAGTAATGTAAACCCTCTTGACAGCAGAATACCGACTTCCACAACCTTGATCCCAATGCATAGGCATTATTCAGAATCCCCAAAGTCACCTTTATTCCATTATGTTTATAGACCGATACAGTACTAAATTTTCAACATACAATGCAGCCATACAAAAGCTCCAAACTCGAGGGATAAACCTGCGTTGTTCTGACCTAATTTATTAAAAATTAAATTGTCGCACTGAGACTCGAGAAGGGAAAGTTCTGTGAAGGCTTATTGTGATTTGATTAAATCTTTTTGAATTTCTCCGGCAGTCTATTACAAAGACACAGTTCTTTAAAAGTAAAATATATATACTTTCATGAATGGTTTCTTAGTTTTGACATTCATTTTCTCCTCCATTTTTCCAGTTTCCTCAGTTTCTTGAGCACAACCAGATGTGGCGAAGATGTCAGAATGGAGAAGAAATACGATTTAAGCGACCTTGAACATTCTTGTTGGTGCCAAACAGACTGGTCTCAGTATTTTAGAAACTGCTGATCTACAGGAATTTTCATGCATTAGTTGGGTTTGCAGAGAATGGTCCAAATCCTCTCCCCCAAAAATAGGGAAATGTATTTTTTCAGACACTTTCTTGAATCTATGCCACAAAGTATCAAGGCTGTCCTCCAGAGAAAAGGTATGCAACATAGTAGTGAGTTTGGCAATTTGCTGAAAGGAAACTATGGTACTGTGACTCAGATTAATACTTTCATGACTGTAAGCTCAAGCATATTTGAGACATGCACAAATTTAATGATATTAAGCATAACATTTAGTCAACATCTTAAGGTCTTGAAGTGGCCTTGGCAATGTCCAGGGCTGAATCCCACTTATCAGGTTGACAGAGATTTTTAATCAGGTTGGTTTGGATTGACTTTTTACTGCAATAAATAGAACCATAAATGGAAAATTACATTTTATTTATTTATATCAGGTTATTTTTTAGAAGAAACATATATTACACAAGAAAAACACTGATGGGGTAAATATTTCTTCAATCCACTGTAGATAAATTTTCAGTTTGCATTTTCCATTTGTTCATGACATGTATAAATAGGTTAATGTACTTTTTATTCCAAAAATGTGAGATAACGAGAAAACAACTTACAGCTGTTACAAATATGATTAACTTGTTTTTTTTTTAAGTTATACTGAAGAATCTTTGAACAAATTTTTTCACAACACTAAATAAAAACAATGTATTTTGATCTGTAGCACTTTATTAGAGGAAAAAGAATAGCACCAGGATCATATGTGCACATGAATTGAGCATATAGATATTTAAACTCCTGGAAACTTGTATTTAAAGCTCCACTAAACTTTCCTCAGCCAACATCTTATCTGATGCTCCGTCAAAATAAATTAACTCCAAATATAAACAGTCAACCTCAAAGATAACCATAATGCACTTCAGTGAAACGTCTCAGCTGATAACGGCTCTGGATAGCATAGCTTTCATTACAAACAGACGTACTAGGCCCTTATGTTCTCATGGTGGGCCGCATGTTTTCAATCTACTGATCGCTGTCTCAAACCTGCTAATGCTTCAGGCTCAGCTGCTTTCAGGAGGCAAAGTGGAAATAAGTGCAGTGAAACTCCACAGGAGGCATTGAGACATGGAAGGCATCATGGGTGACTGCCTAAAGTGCAAGATTATGTCAACGGACAGAAACGGCAACAGCCGTTTCCACCTCCAGGAAAAAAGCACTCTGGATTTATTTCTTGTTGGGGTTTTTGCTTTCCATTTGGTAGCACTGTTCAGTCGTGAAACAAGAAGGCAAACATTTCAGTGAGTATGGACTGATCACACACATACACTTGAGTAATAATCCACATCTTTCATATGACGTAAACAATCAAACTGGAAGACCTGCATCACATAAAGTCATGATTTTTTTTTTTTTTTTATCATGGTTGTTGTCCAAAGCTCCTACCAATGCGTGAAAAATGTTTGGAAACTCATTTTTTCTATTTTCCAGATCTGGATAGAAACACATAATGCTACTTGACTATTTTTAGGAATAATGGAGTGACAGTAGTGGTCAAAATTGACCCATTTAAATAAATAAAAAAACAACAACAAAAAAGAAAAACAGCAGTGGTGAACGTACGTCTGCTGATCTGCGAATAGTGTACCTAATTTTCATTTATCGTTTCAGCGTTCTTGCCAACTTTGAAGAGATTTTGCCTCACTGAAATAAAATTTTGAATGAAATTTTGATGAATTCTAAAGAACAAATTTAACTGGATGTTTCATAAATTTTCAGGTAAATGAAGTTTGACATCTGAGCTCTTGAACTCTTACTATTTATGGTTTTATTTTGAAGTAGGAAGTTTCATTTCTTTTCCTCACATTCTGATGAGGTGCAGCAATTATGGTTGTTTAGCACCCAGAATGCATTGCTGTAGATCTACAGTAAACTGTTCAGGATCTACTGGTATCCTGTGTGCTTTCTGCAGTCAACTAGACAAAAATCAATTGAAAATCAATTAGCAATACTAAGTGAAAGATCTGCTCCAAATAATCATTCCTTGAAGCACAAACTGTACAGGTAGGTGTAAAATCTCTTCCTTGTTGGATCGTCTAGAATGGAATGACAGTGAAGAAATGTTGCAAAATTTGGGTTCCAGCAGAATGAAGCCAAAACAGAGTGACAAGTGCCAGAAAATAGTTGTAATGTTTGGTAACCTAGAAGTATACTTCCAAATTGAAACTATGATTTGGAAGCAACTAAGGCATTATTTGCCATGTGGGGACAAAATCTGACTCAAATCAGTTTTATTTTTCATGCCTCAGAGCAGGCCTCATTTGTCCTTGTCTCTCAATATTTCTGAGCAGCAAAGGTCTTTGTCCCCATTTGTTGAAGGATATTCATCTAAAAAAACAAGCTTCAAAAAGAAAGAAAAAAATTCTGTGGTACTTTCTGATACATATGCTATCTTATGATTCCTTAATCTAAGCTTATCTCATAAAGTAAAAAAATGTTCAAGGAGATTGTGATCTTACTTAGTCTTCCTGGTGTTTTGAACTTTATGTTTTGTGTTCTCTTTGTTTCAGCTTCATGGTTACAGGATTAAAATTTTAGTTTAAGTCTGGGGGGAAGACATTTCATCTGTACTCCAGGAACTTCATTATACTTCACAGCACTCGAGAAAATTGTTTTCCGTCACATCCCCCATATCTCTTTGTTTAAAAGGACCTTAAGGTGATAACACTGTGAATACATGACTTCAAGTCTTCCCATCATTAATGCAAGACTTTCTCCGTCTGAAATTATTTTTTGAGGAATTTTAAGCACACAATAGGAGACGAGCAGATTAACCACCGAGAACGAATAATGCGACAGATGTACACAAAAAACAACTAATAAAGCAAAAAATAAAAAATGTTTCACTTTCTTTCTTTTTGTACTGAAGGAACAACTGTCACATGTTTATTACTACACTACAAAAACATAAACTCTTAAGAGTTTTTAGTCTAGTTTCTGGTGCAGCCATCTTAGTACACTTGAAATAAGACCCGATTAAATTACAAGCAACTTTTCTGCAAGATACAAGAGTTTCACTTACAAGTTTGGCAAAATGTCTTGTTGCAAGTGAAACAACTTTTTTAAATATTAAGGAATTAAAGAGAGTATATCCCTCTGCCATATAGTTCCTTCCCTTAGCTCTCTTTCTCAATGTCCTTTCAATTGTATTTCCAACCTTCCTTCTTCATTGTTTTATTTTTTACTCCTGTGTGAATTGCCTTTTGTATCCTAATTCCTACTTTACCCCATCCTCCCTTTTTCCTCGTGTCCTCTTTGTTCCTTCTTTCACTCCTTTGTCCATCTTTTCATCCTTGTGTTCTTTCTTCCTGTGTCTCCTTAATTCCTTCCCTCGTTGGCGCCTTTCTTCCTGCCTTGAGACCTCCAGCAAAAGCCTCAGTAATGAAAAGCCTTTTCTGTTTCTCCTTGGGTGCAACAGATTACAACATAATGAATACCTGGGAATTATATAAGGTCAGGTTTTTATAAGCAAATCAAACATCTTCTGTTGTAACACGGTTTACAGTGAAATGGTTAAAAACACATAAATCTGTGTGAGTTATTTCACTCAGTCAGAAGGTTCTGCAGTGTTAAAACTTTAACAATGCCTTTTTCAAATAAACCCATATTTCTCAGAAAAACGTCCTCACTGAGGGATTATAAGTTTGTTCAGTAATAACAGCTTAAGTCTCCAACTGACTTACCGTAATAGTGTATGATAAAATATTCAACATGTTTGCATATGTGTGCATTATGCGAAAAGCATATTAAATGGTGCAAATTCAATAATAAGAATAAACACAGAAACATCTACATTCTGACATTGCAGACAGCTAAAGATAAATCAAGCATTGTGGAAAAGAGCTCCAAAACCTTAATGTGAAACCAGGTCTGGTTGAGAAGCTTGCAAATGCAATTAAACTCAGGTCATGTTTAATGGGCATGAAAATGAAAGCCTCGTGATGTGGAAAGCTAAATAAAGCTCTCTGCTACTGTTCAGGATTCTGCCATCCTTCTAGACAGCAATCCCCTTCCCTCATTTTCCCATTCATACGCCGTCCTCACGGTTTGGCTGGACTTGAAGGCTTTGTTGGGCCAGATTCATTTTGAAGGGCAAAAACTTTTTTTGGGACATTTCGTCTAAGAGGAAATATGAAGGTCAGGAATATAAACCATGGATAGAAGCAAAAACTTTATGATTGAAAATATGCCTAAACAAGGCGTGTTTGTAGAGGTTTTAGTTGTGGCAGAGTTAGTAAACTGAATCGAACTGAACAAACAGGAACACAAGGAGCCAAGAGGCTGAGAGTGGCTAGCCAGAAAAATTAAACAATAAAGTGTTTAAAGTGTTGGAGACGAGCAGATTAACCATTGAGAACGAATAATGCGACAGATGTTGCATCACCAGAAATGACCAAAACAATGCACAGCAAATACAAAACTAACAAAAGCACTCAAAACTAGAGAGAAAAACAAAAATCTCATGACAGAACCCCTTCTAGTACACCTCTGGACATAGACTCAGAAACCACAGGATTCAACTGTGCGTTTCTGGAACAATATGACTTCCACCATAAGGCTGTGATGGGCTCTCCTCAAGATGAAGAGGCACCTCGGGGTTTGTGGTGATTGGCTGAGAAACTCTGGAGGGTTGAAGTTGACTCAAGTCACATTTGGAGGGCTAATATCTCTTTAAGGAGCCTGGAATATCAATAAGTTGGGTTGACCTTAAACCTTTGGAACAGTGTAGGAACAGTCTGTGCCAAGACCGCTCTTCAGACAGCAGAGGTGGTTTGTCACTGGTCACTGCCTGGGAGCACAGGAAAAGGTGGAGGCATGTTGTAATTGACCCCTTTAAACACAAGAGGATACAAGAGAAAACTGTCCTTGACCCTTTCTGGGATTCCAGTAGGAAACATTTTTGACCCCTTCTCTGAGATTTTGAACCACACTGGAGGATGTGGGTCGTTCTTGACCTTCTAGGATAAAAAAAGCAACAGATTCTCATGAAGGTGGGTTGCTGTGGCCCTCCTTTAGGAGCAAAGCAAAAGAAAATGAAACGAGTGCAGGCTCAAATCAGTGTCTACGCCTGGGTAGCCTGGTGTGTCGCAAAGCCCAAGGCTCTGGAGACTTGTGCAGTATCGCTATGTTTTCAGTTCTGTTAACATTTTGTCAAATTAAATATTTTCCTTCTCCAGTACAAACAGATTTTTAAGGAAAATTCTAATTTTTAGTTCAGAGTTTAGTCAGTTTTTCTGCTCTACAGAGCTCAGTGATTATGAATTAAAAATGTAATTACACATGTTACATTATCTGCTCTTTTGAGTATAGAAGCACTAAAAGCCTTCAATTATATTGCCAGTGAAAATCTCCAAAGTCTAAGAACTGTGACCAACTAAGGTGATAAAATAACTTTCTTTTCAGGGTGCAGACATGAACGCCCAGTTTGATTTTAAACCATTTTGACTGCAAATCAAAGCTACGGCATCAAGAGTGACAAAGTTAGCCATCACAGTATACAGATAAATCTTCAGTGAGAGGATTAAAACAAAGAAATGAAAAGAGGAAAATGACTAGTTCACCTTATTCAACTACCCTATTCAGTGTTGTCTGCAGTGTAATGAATGTTGGGAAATGCAGTCCCAATAGTTTGTTTGAACAAAATGGATGCACAACCTTATCATGAAAACGCAAAAAAGATGATGAAACAAAACCATATATAAAACACAACCCCTTAATGATTTTCATACATAATTTTTTACTTCACACAATTTAACATTTATAGCTAAGCCATTTCAACGCTATATTTTTCTAAAGGTAATACTAATCGTCAGAAATGGTTGTTGCAAAATAGATAAAATGACAACTGATGATCTAAACACATCTTTAAGGGATGTCCTATATCTTGGTAAACCCAAAAGACAACCTAAACCTTCATGCTAATTCAAGAAAATCATCCATAAAGGACCTTAAAACAAAACTGCAAACAAAGAAGTTTCAGTTTGCTCAGTAGTGTATGGTGGGAATCAGTGAGTTGGTCAGAGCTGGTTAATTGGTGCAGTAGAGTTCATCGAGCCCTGAATATGTGATACAGATCCTGCTAGCAGCGATTGGTCAGAGGTTCAGGACGCCTCGTCACCCAGGGAATGGTGATTAGCCCTGTGTAATGGTGCCTGCCAGTCCAATTAGAGGCATTATGGGTGACCATTAACCTGTGCCACTAATTACAACCAAGCCATGGGGGCGTGCGTGTATGTGATGTGCAGGATGTGAGTGAAAGTATATTGAAGAAAAACTGAGGAGAGATGTCAGAAAACCAAGAAAGAACATGCATGTGTGGAAAGGAAAGAGAAAATGTGCACTGCAGGTGTGTGTGCGTGTGTGTGAGTGTGTGTGTGCAGCAGACAGTTGACCCTTCCAGCTATAGCATCTACCCTGTCATTTCCAATTACAGAGAGAGCCTTGGGTCTTAGCTACAGCATCACCCGGCATGCTAGACCTTGTTCGCTCGACACCAAGCGTCAATCCACAATTAACACACTGATTCATATGAAGACACGACCCGCTGTTCTTAACATAATATAAAGAAGCTTCTAAAAGCTACTGTAGGCGGTAATTACATTATCCAGGGGATGTTAGGTCTATTGTGTGCATCAGTTTGATCTTTTTTAACATAATTAAAATGACAGTGATACAGTAACAATGACCAATGAAAGGAAAATTACTAACACACAAACACCAATTTAGAAATATTGCATCCTCGCAGCCTTCCGCATCAAGGGCTAGATTCTCTTTCACAGGAAACAGCTAACACTTGAGTAATCTTGGCCAGTATTTGCATGATCTCATCCCTGACCGTTTTGTGTCTTCCTCTTCAACCAACAAACTTGTGCAGTCCTTCAAATGTTGGCTCACTCCCTCAGTATGGTGTAATCACTATATAAAGGAAAAAGTAGGAAATGAAAGTAGCAAATGAAAGTAGCAGGTGTTCCAAATTTTTTTAACAATACTTGAGCCGTGGTGTCCCAAGACCATGTGCTGTTAAATGTTGTGCAAAGAAATGCCAGCAAGAATAAAAACACACACAACACACACTCACACGCATCCATACCATGTAATTTATGAAAATGATGTATGTATCCAGAGAAAGATAAACTAAACTTAACTCACTACATAACTGTAGAAGTTAAAGCTAGCATCTGAAAGATATCATGCTAAAATTAGTATGTGCATGCTACATCTCTGGCTTCAGCATATTTCTTTGAATGCTGTAACATTCACACACAACAGTTACAAAAACCACATATTTCCAGTGAATTATGTGGACAAAAATTTGAACAGAGGGAAAATTATTATCTGTTATTATATTAGCCCAAATATTAGGATAAGTTAACGTGTACAAACCTGTCTCCTTTCATGTGCTGCACCAGGTTTTATTAATTTTTTGTTGGTGCATTGAACAACATCTGCAGGCAAATGTTTAATAAACCTTATATAAGTGTGTGCTCATTTAAACACCTTTGGTTAAGATTGTGTGTTTTTAATGCATTAAACCCTGCGTTCAGTGCTGTACTTTGAAGCCTATTTAGCTCAATGTAATCTCCTTTTCGTCTAAACAATAACAGTGTGAACAAATAGGCATGACTAGCAAGAAAATCAAAGTATAAGGTTCATCCCTGCTCAAAAATGCCAGATTGGTTTGGTTCATTTAAATGTAATTAGATTGTTCTTAATTACCAGGAGTTGAGTCATGACTAAATGCACACATTTAAACACAAACATCGTTAATAATACACAAGGTTACCATTTCACTTTCAGGTTTCCTTTCAGGATGCATGTCTACTAAGAGTGAGACAAAGCGATGATTTGGAACAAGCACCTTCACGAGAAAACAACCGGTGAAATTAATTCCTTTTTTGCCATGTTCTTTCTTCACTGTTCACCACAAAACACGTGAACCCGTGCTATTCTTACATACTGAGAGAACAGAAGGGGAAAAACCTGAAAGCCTAAAGCTGTATCCAAAATGAATCAAAAATATACAAAACCAACTCGAAATCCCACGTTGCCAAGACATCAATTCACACTCACTTGCTGGAGAGAAACTGAGCGCCATTAAAAGCAGAGGCTCTTCAGCCTAGAAGCACTATACAGTGTGAATCATACAGTGCCCCCTCTCATAATCCTGTGTGTCGACGGCTTTGAAAGCTGGTGTGTGTGTGTTCACGGCGAGTACCTTGCCAAACACATTAGTAGATGAAATTTTCTGGCCTAATTACGGCCGTACAAGCATGGCTATTCATCTGTGTTAATGCACTCGTTGAGAACTACGGGTCAAAGAGGTGTGAAACAAGAGAAAGCATGGCTTCTCAGAAAGAGAAGACGAAGGGGGGCTGCAGAGGGGGCTAGAAACCAACATTGGACACCGTGTTGCTGTGAGAAGCAGAATCTGTGAGACTGCCCCAGTAGGATCATATAGAGTTGTGCGCAGGTTGTTCTCGTCTCGCTTGATCAGGTAGCTGAGCAGTGAGTCAGTCAGTGGCATGCCACTTTCTCTCAGATTTGAACAGAGCAATAGATAATCTCACAGAAAAAAAACTGTGTTGTTCAGTTGGTTGAATCCGTTTCTTTTGCAGAGGTTCTGTTGTAGATCTGCTTCTGTTGTTGATAAGCTAATGTTACATATGACTTGAGGAAATGCTGGTGTTAAGATGAGCACATGATTAGCCAGTGAGCACTAGGTGGTGAAGCTGTAGGTATTAGGTGTTGACAGCTGTGTTGGGTTTTCCCCTAAACATGGTCTTGAGGCTTACAGCACAAAAATCTGTTTTGCTGTGGTTGGTTTAGAGAACGTTACTCCAGAGGTCTTGTGGTTTATTCACACACACCTTTTTGCTGTTCAGTATTCGCCAATTCACCTGTTTGTGGATTTGTCTGAGGAATGTCACTCTAAATTATCTGTGGAAAAATAGCTTTTTTCAGATTTCTCTGGAGAGCATGTGTAAAATATTCAAAAGAAATTGGAGATTGGGAATCTGAAATATCTACACAATTCTACTTGACATGGTACCGACTGCTGCTTACAAAGCAGCCAATCCAAAAGTGCCATTTATTTTCCTTTGTGGACAGTTGGTGTTCGAAACAGCCCAAAACTAATAATAAACATGCTGATAGAGACCTATAAATCTTTTGGTGGAGCTTCTTGGTTTGTGTTTTTTGTTTGTTTGTTTTTTTGCAATTTGAGCAATGCATATCCCAGATTTCCTGGAAAGATGAGCAAATGTCTCAAAAGTTCCCATCTTCTGGTTTCAACTAATTAGAAAGTTTTTCCAGATTAATGGGCAGCAACAGTTTCTTCTCTGATATCCTTTTTCTTGATACTCATTACACCTGCTTTTATGGATGTGGCCACATAAAGTAATCAAGTTCTGCTTTCTCTCCTAGAGTAGCAGGCAGACAGAGTGAGAGAGAAGAATCACCTCCTCAAATGTGGCTAACCGGAAAGGATGAAAGAAGTTAATTGTGCGAAGGCAGAGGTAATTATTCAAAATAGTAATTAATGTCACCTAATCAGGAATCCAAACTCCATTATTCACAGGATTGGAGGGATTGTTGGGTACGAATTATGCCTAATGTTTTTTGAGCAGACCCTCCTCAAATATACCCGGCCAAAAATATTAAAATTATGATAAGATTTCAGTCAAGACGTGTTTTTTAACACGCATGCACTCAATATCCTATTGGTCTTGTGCATCTGGTAAAGTGTACTCCTCCGGGAAATCTGTAAGCAAATATATGCAGGTCAGCGCTACATCTGTTTTCCTCTGATGCTTTTTCATATTCTACAAATTTAAAAACTAATTAGAGGTTAAAGAACTGCAAAACAACAAAATGGAAACATTTGTTTTTGAAGAGGTGCCTTTAGTTTATATTTCTTGATGTAAGGAAAAAAAAACCCAAAAAGCAGTCAGTAAAACCACTAAGCTTTGATGATTACATTGAGTTCAACAAATACAAATTGTTTCCGTCTCCAGATCCAAAATGTAATTTGGCTTAAATTGCTGTCTTGAATAAAGATGCAGCTGGAAGGGAGTTACTTTTCTGAAATCAGCAAATGCAAAATGACAGAAAAATAACTCTGACAAACAGAATTTATGTAAAGTGTTCAATTTACTAGAGATCGGGAGCGTAACAGCAGCAGCAGTTTGAGAAAATTAATATTCCATATAAATGCAGCAGTAACATTCACAGCAGTGATGTGCAAAACAAACTTATTTAATCTGTCTTGTATTGGTGAATATTTTATGACGGTTGTTACTCTGCTTATTTACAGATGTTTAACTTTTCCTATTTGCATCAGTAAGTAACTGGATGAAGCTTGTGCTGCTGCTTCTCATTAGTATTGGAAAGTTGATAGCAAAGTCTTCCTCTTGTCTTAGTCTTATTCAACCACCACCAAGTGGCAGCAACTAATAAAAAAAATACAAGTTTTAACTACTAAAATTTGCATACTCTAACGTTTTTACATACATGATGAATCTGATAAATAGTAATCTCACAAATATTGTACATTTTAGTTGAGATTATATCACATGAGTTATAGATAAAACTTTTTCACGTCTACAATGATAAATCTTGGCTGGAGGCAGTTAGCTTGTGGCTAAAAGCTGCTAACCCTTAAGGCTATACTCGGGCGTTCTCTGCAGTATCCCATCAATCAATCAATCATTAAATTAGACAATCCTGAAGACAATAACACATGTACACATGTTAGTCCAACTTGGACTTTAATATTGTACAGTAGTTACAGATTATTTAAAGTACTCTTCATAATTTGCTAAATCTCAAACTGAAAACAAAAAATGGGCAATCCCATATGCTAACAGAAACATTAGCATATCTATTCTTGGCCTCAAGAACAGAACCTCGTGTTTTGTCTCATCTCTTCACCAATACGTATGTGTAAGCCAATTATTAATTACTCAGATTCTCAAGAAAATATATATAGTCAAGAGGGCAATGTACATCTGGGCGTAGCTAGCAGCTAAAATTGCTAAAGTTAGCATTTGTGTTGTAGCTTCCTATTTCGCATTTTAAAATAGACAATCATAAAAACCACAATTATCCTAACTTAGACACAATACTGTAAATTAATTATAAATACCATTCAAATACCATTTATACAGCATTTGTGATGTCTTAAATGTGAAACTATTCATCCCAAAAATAGTTAAAATCATATATTGTGTCCTTCTTGTGACAAATTGTGCATTGTCTTGTAAACAAGATTTATTTTACCCCCCTAATAAGTATAAACATTTTTCTTTTCAGTCTAAAATTTTTTACTTAGAGGCCCTAATTATGAAAGTCTTTCCCTTTGTTACATGGTGACTGGAAAAACAGAAGGTTCTACTTGAGATCACTAATGCACCCAATTTTCTATCAACCCCTTAAATTTTTCTAGCTGTGATTCAGTCTTTTTTTTTTTTTTTTTTTAGAAAAACTGCTCAAATGTCTTATATTCTGAGGGAATGACATCAACGTTAATGGAAGCCCATTCAGGCATTATTAAAAAGGAATAAATGTACTTTAAATACAAAAGCCATCAGTGGTGTGAGGAGCCATGCTGTTTTCTACAGTAATGTACTGCTATTGATTTGCAGTCACATGTGGCTAACAGCAGCGTGCAGAGACCAGAGTTTGGTGCAGAGAGCCTCTTTCTCCTCCAGCTACAGGGTGGCTTTTAGCTGTACCGCATGCTGAGATCTTAAAAAAAAAAAAAAAAAAAAAAAAAAAAGGAGTTTCAAACTGGCGGCAGATTCAGAAAACTTAGAAACAGCGGACACAGCAAAGAGATTGGAGCGCGGCAGATGAGGACCTCTTCAATCGATCGTGGAAATGTGCGGGATTGACTGGACAGAATGTGTTGAATTGAGGCACAGTGGTTTCATGCTTCAGGGAATTTGCTGCACAGTGTGCAAGGAGGAGAATGGACAACATAGCTGTCTGTTTTCAGCATGTTTACACGAGCTCTCGCTTAAATGCTGTGTTCATATCAGAGGAGCAGGATTGTAGTCCTGCAGGTGGGTTTTACCCAGAAGGCTTTTACCCACATGAAATTATCTGATACATGCGCGGAGAAAGAAAAAACACACAAACACATCCATATTACTGCCTGCTGAATTTATCAGTTTGTCAGATATGATATTAGAATTGATCAACTTCAGCCACTTATTAAACCACAGTCCATCTCCTCATCCATCATCTTGTCTCTGAGACCATCCCAGCAATAAATGTGCCAAATTGTGCGCCAGGGAAATCTGTTAAAACAATATCAACGAGGAGCATCCCTCCCCCTCGCTGGGATTTTACTATTCCCCAAATCAGAAACAGCCATAACAACGTGTCTCGGTTTTACAACTCCCCAAAAGGCTTGATCTGACAATAATGTTGATTATCCATTACCACATTCTAGATATTCTTCACATAGAACTATAATATTTTTATATATTTTTATATAATAGTTTTATTCAGCAAATGTCTTATTGGTGTTTTCCTGTAGAAAGTTTAATGTGCAAAAGGCTCAAGTTGTTACTCAATTCTTTCAATCTTCCTTCAAGCAGCCAAATCTTTTTAAAAAGATTTCTCATCTAAGAGCAAAAAAGCAGCCAGCATCTAAAGTGTTTTGGATGCTGGCTGCTTTTTTCCCTCCAATTTTCTCTCATTCTGGCAAAAAAAAAAAAAAAAAAAAAAATAGAATACTAACAAAATTAATTTTTTCTTAACATTCCATTTTTATTTAGCTTAGCCTACTACAAATACAAATTAGCAGTTTAACAGAAGGGAAAATTACACTTAGCACTAGTTTATACAGTGGCAACTAAAGTGTGATGCATCTCAAGTGTTTGCTATTTTTTGGTCCTCGTTTTAGATGTTACCTTTAGAGAGTGATCATCTGCTGTACATTATATTTCAAACCTGATTGTTTTCTTGAGCAGGTATTGTTCAGACTGAACAATACATTTTATTTTGACAAGAATTTCAGTTACAGCAAAAGGTTTCAATCTTTGATGAAAACCTGTTTTTGAGCAGTCATTCCAAGTGCAGGCTGAGGATTGTTTTCTAACTATTACGGACTTAACTGAAGTAACACTTTACTGACCAAAACAGATGCAATCAACAATGATACTTACATGACACAAAAAAGAACAAATGAGGTTTGTCATCACCTTCCCCACTTTCTGGCAAACCATCACAGTGTTTCACAGTTTCTTTCATAAAAAGGTTCATTGATAGTGCTATTGCTGCAGATTATTTATTTCCCTGTTCATGTTTTTCTTTGAAAGTACTCCTAATCTAATGCTTTGCAGCCATTTCTATTTCCTGGACAAAGTCAATCATTGTTTGTCCTTAAAATAGAAAGTAACCTGAGTAGTGCTTCTACATTTAGTGAGTTCTCTTTCCAGTAGGCATTGATTGAGCTACTGTGCCATTAGTGCATTTTTATTGGTTCAGTAATTTTATACTTATTTTTTTTCTAAGCTATTCCTTAGAGGAATTGGTGACATTAACTATAATATATTTCTACTGTTTTTCTTTCAAATAGAAAGCACACCTCAGTGCTTCCATGTTTAATTGTGTCTCTTACTCAACCCATCAGAATAGCTATTGCTGTCATTCTTCATGTTTTCGTTTCTTGCAGAAAAAACACTTTGGGTAGGAGGTTCTGTGTTTAGTCATGTCTCTTACCAACTGTCATTAATTGAGCTAATTTATATGGTTCTATATAATAAAAGATGTTGCTGTAGTTTGACAAATATTGGACGCTTGACTTGTGTCTCAAGACGACATGTTTGTTTTGAAATGATCTTGGACTAAAACAAATAAACACTACGGTTACTCCCATTGAGCTAAGGCCATCTGAGTTTGGTTGGCTTTGCATTGTGCTTAAAATAAAACTTAATATGTTTCTTTAATACAGATGTCCATCATAGCAATACAGTCTGTATTCATGAGCAAAACAGAAAAGGTTTGTGATGGGTTCAGTCAACATTTCCTACAACAAACGAGTAAACCCAGCGCTAGTGTTTTCTCAATAAAGCCATCATCAACACTTTTATGTGAAAATCCTCCAATGAATGCTATGCCCATATCAAGATTTCTCTGTTATTGTACTGGTGTGAGATTAGGAGGAGGTGGGAGATTACACAAGGCGATAAACGGTACCGTTGACGAAGAACTGATATTCAAATATGGAGCTGATGCTATCACAGGTCTAAAGGGACGAGTGAGCAGAAAGAGCGGCGAGGCGAGTGAAGAGGGTGTGAGGAAACAGAAGTATGCAGTCGAAGAACTGAATGACTTATCTGGACCAACCACTGAGTTTTTAATTCCTGCAAGGGCTGATGTAGAAACAGATGTGTGATCTTACACGATGGAAATGAGATAACATTAAGACCTGTTCAGTTATCTGCTGGATTAAATTTCAATAGATTATTTTGTTTCTGGCCGTTGGCAATGTTTTAGCATTAGATGTTTTCCAGGAAGAGTCAAAATGCTGAACCAGTTTGTTTGCAGGAGAATATTTCAGTGAAATAAATGAAATGTTAAACTCTACTTCTTATTCCTACTGTGTGACCTAAAGTTGTAAACGCAAACACTGAAAGGCTAAAGAGAATTAAACCTTCAAATAAACATTAATAATGGGTTATTTTACAAGGATTATGTGAAACTATGAGTATATTGAATAGATTTCTAAAATAACTCAACTCAACTAGCCATTCTACAGACTTTGAGTCACACGCCAAGATATATAAGAGCATTAAGTAGAGAAACTAAGACAGGAATTGCATATATTTCATAAAAGTTACAATATATTTCCTCAAAGTCATATCTATCTTTACCAAGACAACAAGTATTCAAAGGAGAAAACCACAAAGGAGGAAAAGCCACCTTTCTGGGGCGTCTCACTGATTATGCATTTGATGTACGTACATTGAAGAAAACAATAAAGGGCAGCTGAAATAATAGAAAACATATATTTGCAGGAAAATATTGATGCATCCTTCAAAACAAGTCTATCTACAGGCAAGGGCACATCAAAGATAAAACAATTCTGAAATATCCTGTGATTACCAGAACTGTATTTTCCAATCAGGTTGTGATTAAGATCAGGGCTGCAGCAAATTGAAATAATTTCATGCTGTCAAATCAACTCTGGAATTGAACTCAAATTCTCAGATAGTTTTTCTTTTCTTCCCTTTCTGTGGATAGATTTGAGACACTATGTGATGTTTGCATAGGAAACTTTTCGTTTGGTGTTTTATCACAAAGCTAAGCTGAAAGTAAAATGTGACATCTCCCAGACAGAGGAGTAAACATGTAAAAAGGTTTAAGCTAAAAACCGAAAAAGACAAGGTTGGCCTTCATCAACCAAGACTTTTAGGTCCTACATGATAAAGTTTTTAATTCATGTTCTGCCCTATTTGCAGGAATACAATAGTTCACAACTAGCTCAATTTTTTGATTGAGGGAAAACTTTGAAAATGAAGCCTGAAAAGACAGATGGATGAAAAGGAGACTGATAGATACAAGAAGAAGATGAGTGAAACTTTAAGATAAACAGGGAGTAAAGTAGAGAAATACAAATGTTTTCCATATTTTTTGTTTTTCCCAAAATTATCAGTCTTGAGTTTTAACCAGATGGAGTTGGAACCATGTGACCCACATTTGGCACATATTTTAAATTAAAACAGTTCATCAGAAATATATTTTGATAAAGAAAAGGAAAAATAGAGAAGAAAACATAAAAAGAGGCAGTGGAGACAAACAGAGCCATTTCATGCTGTCTATTTTACTCCACGAAGAAGCAAGGCAAGTCTAATTATTTCCTGAATGCAAAAGCAAATTAATCTAGGTCCTCTGTGGCCGAGGAGAGGGAGTGAACAAATAAGGATTCAAAAAACACAGATGGGGAGCTGAGACAAGTGGCGGTGGTGAGATGGACCAGGAAAGGTTGAAAGGAGCACAACAGCCGAGATGAAAGAGTAGCAGAAAATTGAAAAAGACTAAAAGGACACAAAAGGTGAGCTGAGAAGTGGAGAGAAATCAGAGGCAAGAGAACAAAAGTACAAAAAAGCTAAATAAGACAAAAAGGAAATAAGAGAGAGGAACATAGAAAGCATAAAGAAGACGAGAGGAGAAACGTTTGCAGACATCCTTTCAGTCAATCATAATCTCCTGAGTGTTAGATACGAGCGAGGCAGCGCAATTTTGGAGCAGTTATCATTATCATCACAGCTATAATCATAATCAGGGTAATTCCTGTGTGGCGAGATGGAAAACGTGGATAGTAAAAGGTGATGGAGGAGTATGAAATGTCAGAGAGGAGGAACAAGGACATTACGGGGTGTAACCATGGTGAGACGCACCCCGACAGACACTGATACTGCAACGGGGAGATTGAAATTAGGACAGGAAATAAAAGGATTGGTAAAATGATCAGCAGCCTCAGCTAAATGAATCACAGTTACAATTACCGTACCGTATTTACTACACCTTCAGACACAATAACAGGAATATAATGAAAGAGCGAATCAGGTCCGACAATGTTGTACAGAATGAGATGAGGCTAAAAACGATACAATTATTACTTTTTATGCAAATTTGGAGGTCTGCTGTTTAGTTCACATTCACTTGAGTTAACAAATATAGAAATTTAATTAATAATCCTCCTCTGAAGGTCTAATTTGAAGCATCTGCCAGGTGTATTTCTCTACCTGGAGGGAAATACAGTATTTAATCCAACATTTATCATCCACTGATCCACTTATTTTAACCAATTAAATGGTAAAAGGAACTGAATATATAGTCTTTTGTTGACATCTCACTTGAGACATCTTGAAGCAGTTAGACCCAAGACAACACTCTTATTAAAACACAGGTTCAAAGGTCAGTAGGCAAACTGGATTAAATGCCTTGCAGAGGGGGAAATCAAAATGTTCCAGTGGCGGAAACTGGAATAAAACCTACAACTCCAACGACCCAAAAATCTATTCATTCACTGTATTCATTTATTTATTCCCTTCTCTATTCAGTCATTCATTCTTCTGCCTTTCATTCATTGAGCCTCCAATTATCTTTTTATCTGCTATACATTCCTCCTCTGATCATTCATTGATTCATCAGTCCAGCCACTCTTTTACCCTTTTATTTTTTCATCCATTGATTCGCTGATCTATTCACCTATCTATTGATCGGTTCTTTCATTCATCCATCCAACCAAACATCCATTGATTCATTCCTGCATCCATTCATTATCCGTTCATTATTTAATCTCTCCATCGAGTCAATCATCCATCAATTCATTATCTATTATCCATCCATTAGTCCATCCATCCATTCATTGATTCATCCATCCATCTATTGATCCACATACCAATCAAATCCACTTACCTGCTATACATCCATCCACCAGACTGATTTATCAGTCCATCATCCATCCATAAATCAATTTGCCTATAGCTTCCATCCCTCCATCTCCTGCCAATTGCTAAGAAAGGTGTTCATCTCCTGAAAACTTTTCAGTAAAGTTCAACAGGGATTGCTGGTGGTGACAACTTTTTTAGTTTTACTTGTAAAGTAAATAGAAAGCGAGGGTGATCCAGTGATGAAGAAAGTGTAATCCTAATCAGTTTTAGCCAATTTCTTCACATTTGGGCAGCGCATGTGGGAGTTGGAATGTGGCTTACCAGGTAAATTGTCACAATAGATTTCTATATTCAATTTAAGAGTAGAACTGAAATGAGAGTGGGCCTAAAGAATCTAGTTCTACTTCATCAACTCCATAAATTGCTGCAAGAAGACAATAAAACAACCCAGGTTTTAATCCAAACCTCAAACAATCAAACAAAAAAACTTCAGAAATTTAAGTTGCAGCTGTACACCTCATTATCATTTCCATAAGATCCAAGTAGAAATATATTTCAGAACAATACCCTCTTTGAGAACAATAGTCTACCATAATGGATCGAACGCAGTTAAAGAGGATAATTATGCAGTAATTATGGAACAAACTCTAATGAGGCGGATAGCGACTGTGTCTCGGTAATCTCCTACACACAAACTTCACTTCTAGCTGAGCAACAAACTCTGTGGCTAATCCACCTTCGAGATGTTGTTCGTTGTGGTGACCATGAGCTGGAGAGGAAGTACGGAGCACAGCTGGTGTTTTAAACCTGCTGCCACAAACACACTTCCTCCTTTTTTGTTCAGCTCAGCACCAATAATCAATGATCAGTATCTGGACACATGATGGAGACTGAAAGGGAGAGACCACGAGGAGCACAAAGTTTTTCATGTTACCAATCAAACTTTTTTTTAGTAAATTACCAAGTAAAAATCAGAGCATGATCCTTTAAATGAGGACTTCTGTTGAAACCTGAACATCCACTGGTTATGAATGACTATCTTGACGGTAAAAAATGAAGATGTGATGGACTGGAAAAGTACAAGCTTTCAGGGTGGTGGCTCATTTGGTGGCACTGTTGCCTTGAAGCAAGGAAATCTTCAGTTTGAATTATATGGATGTTCTCCTAGTGCATGTATGGGCTTTTTCTGGGTACTCCATTACCCACAGAGCAAAACCATGACAGATAGCAATCTTTAAATCAATGTCTGTCCTGTTTGTTTTTGTGTTGCCCCCTGATGAACTGGCTCTCTGTTCAGGGTTTACCCCACATCTAGCCCAATTGCAGCTGAAGGTAGGTGCCAGCCTCCCTGGGAGCGAGCAAGGATAATCAGCTATAGATGAAGGATGGATGGATGGAGAGAGCCAGGACTTAATACTGAAAGGTATATTACAAAAGAAGGTGCTTCACAGCCTATAAACTAACCCACAAAGGAGCTAACAAAAAAAAAGATAAGGTTGGTGTTGCAGTTACACAGGACATCATGTTCAGGATCCACACAAGAATTTAATCCCTGAAAAACAACAACAAAAAAGAGATGTTTGTTGATAAAAGCCAGCCTTGTGTTCTGAATGTTTTCATTTATTTTCACTGTATTTTGTTTGATTTAAAGAGAACTCAGCACAAGAAGAAGACATAGCCCTCTATTTTTGAATTTGAGCTACACAGAACTTATTATGCACAGAGTATTCCCAGTTACCTGTCGAGTACGCAAACACCAGCACTAAAGTCCTGAAACACCAGAAAGCATTCCTAAATTATTCATATCATCTGTTTTCACAACTATGACTCCATCTAATTGCATGCACTAGCCTTTTTTTGATGTACTGAACTGCAGTTTTAACAACCTTCAGGAACCAGAGCAATTATATTATCAAATACAAAGCTAAAAATGTTTCATTACAACTTCTTCTTAAACTTTTAGCCTGCATGCAAAAAAATTAAGAAGCCAGCACAAGATTGAAATCCCCCATTTTTTTATGGCATGCTTTGGACCGCTGCTTTATGTGAAACTGAAAACACACTACTTAACAACAAATGCTAGACATCATTTGTGGCCTAGGGACAAATCATTTAGAAAACAGCACTTTGTTGAGGTTGATTATAGGATGTGCTGCTAAACAGCTCAAAATCTTGAGAAATGCTAAGCTTTAGCTGCTTCAGCTAATCTGAAAACCACAATATGTAGTTGCAGATGTTAGCAAAAGTCGATATGCTAATTCTGTTAGGGTGTTAGCATTAGCAGGTTATCATCACTAGCATAATGGTCATTGTCATGATATAGGTTGTCAGATAATCCAGAATAGAGCTCTATGCTTTGAAGTCACATTGCTATATTATTTTTCATCGAATCTGAAAATCCAAAAAACTTTGTACTGGATGTTAGCAAAAGTATATTAATATTAGAAAGCTAAGTACAAAAGTACAAAACCATCCATGAATATTTAATCACATTTTTTATTTGCTAAAACATTTTCCCTGTGATGTTCGAATAAATCACTATTATTCACCGACACTGTTTCATAAAATGTATCAAACAATAGTTTTTCCTTCTTGCTTTTTCATGTGGCTTTTTGAGAGGTGTTTATCTGCTCTAATGAATCACCTTTTTTCAGCTCTACAAAAGGGAATTAGAGACTAATGTAACTTAATTTACTGTATGATGATTTGATTAACCTCCTCCATTTGTGCACTTTACAGCCGAGTCACCCACAAACAAGTTAATTAACACAGAACCTCGCTCTAATGAAACAGCTCTCGCCATTTGTTCTTTTTCGCCAGTAATTACACATGTATTTGAAATCAGCTAAAGGCTCCTTTAAAGGCAATATTTGTGCGCATATTGCCAAATCAATGCATCGTAGATCTAATGAGAAATTAATTTTAAAACAACAAAAACCTTTTCTTTATTAAGGCAGGGCTTTTTTCCCCTCTCTACTATGTTAATGGTAGATCAGAGCACAATCTTTGAAAACATATTCCTTCCTTCAAATCATTTAATTTCAAACGCAGTGGCGGAAAAAATAATTTTCCTAAAATAATACAGAAAGCAGCCCACAATATATTCACTTTTTAGAAACAAATGAAGGCTTTGATGTATTAAAATAGATTTGAGAGCAGAAGAGAAAGGAAGGCGGAGATGGATTGATAGGGGCAAAATGATTCAAGCCAGGTGAAATGCATCAAATTGGAGAAGATAAGTGGAGAATAAGAGAAATTGAGCTATTAAAAGAGGTGCACAGCTCGAAGGAGGAGAAAAAGGGAAGGAAGAGGGAGTGAGGCACTTGCACAGACTAAAGAGAGGAAGATGAATAGATGTGCAGATGAACAGAAGGGAAGAGAGGGGATGGAGGATAGAAAGCTGGAAGAGAAGCAATGAGACAGAGAGAAAGAGAGCAAGCAGGTGTAAGATTCATGGAGAGCACTTATCCCAGAATATATATGAATCTCTGGCAGGAAATGAGACAGATGGAGGGAAAAAGAGAAGTGAAGAAAAGTAGAAATAGATAGCCAGGTTAGAATGACTCCTGCTATGTGAAGTTTCCTCGGAAAGTTTGCCCGTATAATGGTGATGGATGTGGAGAAAGAGGGTGGAGGAAGAGGGTGGAGGAGCCGCGTCGGCTGTGGTGACGGCTGGAGGTGGAGGTGGTGCCGAAGGTGGAGGGTGAGGAGTGCCTCCATCATCTCCGGCTCCTCTAATAGCCCTTCATCAGAGCTGTCCAGCACCAATGTGACTCAGCCTAATTGTAGCGCCTTGGAGCAACACATCATTTTCCCTCTAATTGCAGAGAAGCAGAGATGGAGGTTATTCAGAGACGCTGCAGGGGTTGGACCGAGGCAGCTGCACTCGCATAAAGGAGAGCGGCGCATGCTTACCCGACGCCTGTACTCACTGACCTTTGCATGGCTGCATCTCCTGCTGCGAGACAGGGCAGCTTGTCCAGAGTTATATTTAGCTGACAGGTGAGATGTGTGTGCATGAGTAGCTTGTATTCGTCCGTGTGCGCTGCTTAATGGACCGATTGAATACGGAAAATGGTGCTGCCACACAGAGCCGGGAATAAATGCAAGAAATAGAACTGCTTATCCCACTACCAAAAGCTCTTCTGTTTTACAGAACAACTTGACTTTTAACGATGGATTTCCCTCAAACCTCATTAGATTACAGCAAACAGTGGAGGGGACAGCTCGGTGTGCAAACCACAAAGTGCTAATCAAACAGTTTTGCTAACGCTCAACACGGTTTTTAGCTAAAGCGCTAATTTCAAATGAAATTCTACTTGTCCTTAAAAAAACTACAATCCCAGAGCACCAATTTAATTTTCACATAATTTACATGTTCCCTAATTCCCCTTCTTTTTCTCTTGGTTTTGTGTTTTATTTTATGTGTATGCTTCTTATTTTTAAGTTACAGGGATGACTAGAGGAAACAGAATTGCTGCATACAGTCTTTACCTGCTTCAAAATAAGAGCATGAATACACAATTTTTAACAAGTGATAACCAAAACTTTAATGCAGATGTCAAGCTTTATTCAACTGAAAGCTTACAAAACGGAACTTATTCAGAAAAAATATTACTCCAGAAGCTAACTGCCCTCGTTTATGCTGTCTACTGTCTGTGTTTGTGTTTTTTGTTTTGTCTTCACTACTTCAAAATAAGAGTGTGAATACATTTTTTTTTTTTAAAAAGCAAAATAATTTTAGAAGCTAACCGCTCAAACTTAGCTATTAACGCATTAGCGTCCACCACCGACAACACAAACAGTTAGTCTTGCTACTTGAACGTTACGATGTAATGAAATAAATGATAGTGTCTCAGTTTTCTACACTGGAGATTTTAGGCTTGGATCCATGGTCATCTGAGGCAGAGAAGGTTCTTTGAGATTTTTTACAGCCAGGACCACGACCCACTGACATGCAGGTGGTGGAAGCATCATGATTTTGAAAAAGCTTGAGACCAGCAACGGATGTAGTGTAATAGTGTTGTAGACAGTCAGCTGTTCCTTTTGGAAACCAGGAATTGTTTAAAGTGAGCAGCAAAGGTGATCAATCCTCAAGACTGGTTGCACAACTCCTGGATTATTTCAAGGGAATAATTAAGGCTCTGTTGATATTTGAAGAACAGGAATATGTCTGGTCATATAGTGAGGTAGTGGGACATTATTTTACACTTTTTTTCCTCTATAAATCCTACTGGTATATTTCCAGCTCTGTTGGTCTGTTGCCAAAAGAAAAAAAAAGAGAGTCTGATAAACAGTAAAGTCACAAACCTGACAGATAGGAAGATGGATGAAACAGAAAAGTGGGATGAGATGAGAGAGGATTGATAAAAGGTTGACAGTGGAGAGAAAGACAGAAGCGATAAGGGATGAAAGCTGAGAATAGAAGGAGAGACAGATGAAAGGGTGAGAAGTTGACAGCATGGACGGAGTGAAATGAGGGGAAAAAGGATAGACAGCAGGAGCAGCGATCTATTTGGGGAGGGAAAAATTAACAGGTTAAAACGAGGGGAAAATGGTGGGACATGAGGAGCAATTTACACTTGAGCAGAAATAGCTCGCAGAACCTTGAGAAACGTGCATGAAGTCGTGTTTGTGGAGGAGTTTGTGACGCCTGGAAAGGACGAAGCTGACAGCAGGTGTCTGGCAGGTTGCGCACACAGCGTCGGCTGCTCACGCTCGCTAATTCACACGTGTGTGCATCCAGCACCTGAGGTTTAGTTCATGAGGCCACACAGATACTCACCTGGCAGCTTAAATCCAGCAGCCCTTCGGCTGCTTATCTTCAGACGAATAGCAGCAGCTTTTGTTTTCTGGTGCCTAAATAATGAGAGCGCCTGATGGCGAAAAGAAGGATTCAGTCTTTTAGAAACAAACAAGAATTAACTCCTCAGTAGGGATTATGGCTGCCTTGGTTTCTCTTTGGTACAACTCAGATGTACAGCCATAGATGTGCAAGATATTAAAGTTATTTGAGAGGTTTAAAAACTCAGAGATATTGTTTTATAACCTAACCTTGTCTTGAACTTCTCCACAAGTTTCTCGCTGACGTCTTTGCTGTGTTCCATCTTGTGATGTTATTCTACTAATGTTTTCTGAGGCATTCAGAGAATTACTCCATTTAAAAAAATGAAGAACCTTTTTTTTTTCTTTTTTTTTTTGCCTCTTTTGACTACTTTGTGTTGAGATGTTACAAATGCATCAATAAAATACAGTTAAAGTTGCGACTGTAGAATCAGAAAATAGTAAAAAAAAATACTTTTGTGCCTCCGAGTCTATTTCTGCTGTTATAACAGTTACCTTATGATGTTGGCTTACAGTGAAACAACCAGGAACCTCTGGTGTAAAAAGTAAGTAGTGAAATAGGAGGAAAAAAATACAAATAAGTGCTTGACATGGAAAAAAAACTGCAAGAGGCCTTGTGGGAGTGAGTCTTTTGACAAATAAAGACAATATTGGGGAATAGAATCCTAACTAAATGGAGAAACACTCAAGGAAGCAGATATTCTGCTGATGCACTTGTATCCGTGTTCACAGATAAAAACAAAGCAGATTGTGCACGACTGCAGGGAGACCAAACCACTGAACGGAAGGATGGAAGCAGGAAAAATGGAAGCAAATGAAAGGCGTGCCGCTGAATGCAACCTTGCACACGAGTGCACAGAGGAGTGCCAGCAGGTGACGGCGTCATTGATTTATAGATAGATTTGCGGTTGTGTCTCAGCTGTTAGAGCAATTTCATGTCAGAGGCGCGGACCGCGGTGTAGCAACACAGCTGGAAGCAGGCGGGGAGGGGAACAGGTGATAACGCCGCCGAGATAGATAACCAGGCGCCGCGATAAGAGATGGAGGGAGAGGAGCAGAGGAAGAGAAACGGGCAGAGCAATTAGAGTTGCAGAAACGGAGAAGAAGGACTGAATTAGTGGCATTAAACAGAATGAATACCATAAATTAATCAAAGACGAGAAAGAATGAGTTTATTAGCTATAGATAAATGATTCATTTAAGATTTTCTTGAGAAAACTTGTAAAATTTTTTGGTTTCCTGGTTGCCGGAAACCTAAACTCTTTCACATTTTACTTTAAAAAAAAAAAAAAAAAAAAGACACTAAAAAAAAAATAAATTATTTTTAAGACAAAAGCCCAAACAGTCGTCCGGTTGTCTTCCTCTTCAAGGCAGTAAAGTAATTACATTACACCTCAACTTACATGTAGAAATCATTAGCAAGCCGTTACTAGCCTCAATTACACAATGCTTTTGATTGATGCGGTGATCCATTTGCTGCTTCTCTTACAAAGGGAACAAGTCATTTGTCCTTTTATGGCACTCCAAAATTTTACGATGCAACAATTCAAAAGAAACTATTTGGTCCAAATTTTTAGTTAATTTAGTAAATTTTTAGTTCTTTTTAGTTCTAGCCCAAATACATCCATGGACTGCTGTCCATGGATGTATTTGGGAACTTCCCAAATATCAATCAATCAATCAAATTTTATTTGTATAGCACATTTTAACATCAAGGCATTTCAAAGTGCTTTACATCAAATCAAACACAAAAACACAATGCAACATAGAATCAACAATAAAAACACAACATCAAGTCAGATTCCGTCAATAAATTTGCAATTGATTACGTTTCAAATACAACTCTAAACAAGTGGGTTTTTAGTTGAGATTTAAAGGAAGTCAGTGTTTCAGCTGTTTTACAGTTTTCTGTAATACATACAAATACATCCCTGAAAGCACAAGTAAGGGAAGGAGAATAGAAAGGAAGTGCATGACCAACAAGGGACTAAAAGAAGAAGGACTCTTCCTCATTGAAGGTCCAAAACTGCCTGAAACGATAAAATCCCGGTTCAAAGTGTGGGGTACAAAAACTAATCTGCCAGCAGATAAGAGAAATCAAAAACAAACAATCTGAAACAAGAGGGAACAGAGAGATTAGAACCGCCGTCCCCGAGGTGAACAACACAGAGATGAATGCTTCATGGAGAAAATGGAACATGAAACAAATGAAACAACAAATTTAGCTCCCACCCCTTCTCTGGGGGTCGTGCATTTACAAGTTTTGTGCATATGTATAAGGGATGGGTGTTTGGCTTCAATGAAATCTGCTTTTCTGAGCATGTGTGCGATAGAAGTCCCTTCAGGATTCTGCTGTGTGCCAACACCGTGCTGGTAGAAAACGCCTGCAGAGGAGAGTTTCAAATACAAAAAAAAGAAAGCGGGTGTGAAGGACAAAAAAATGCTGGAAAAAGGAGGAGAGGCAGTGGAAGAGGGATTGGCCTTCCTCCGTGGGTCCCGCTATCTCCAGTGAGCAGCACTGAGCCTCAGCAGACCACAGAGACAGAAAAGATGGACGGAAAGGAAACACTGGACGCAGAGGATGAGAAATGTCTCCGGCTTTGCTGGCTGGCTATCAGGCACCTGCCTCTGACTCTCTAATCTGCAGCTCTGCCCTCCGTCCAGCGGGGAGGGAAGCAGTTTGTGCAGGAAGGGGAGAGAAGGGGCTCAGGAGGAAGAAGTGGGGCTTCCAGGTAATGATGTGCGAGAGGCCGAGCAGCAGACGATTCTGACCGAGAAGAAATGCCTCCCACAACCACACCGCTGCAAAACACACCCTCAACCAGAGTGTCATATGGCGACCGCCGTGTATTTTTCAAAGTGCTGCAGATACTCCACTTTCAATTTCGGCCGGCGTGCCACTTCTGACTCAATCTGCCGCTCCGTCTCTCCAGAGAGCCTCAATGTTTTCGGAGGACTGAAAACCTTCTCACCCTCTGTGACTTTCTCGATTGTTACTCTATATTTTCTCCCCACAATAAAAGCAAGATCACCACACCTCCATCTGCACCCTCTTCCACTCCATAACGCACAGCACTCCAGGAGCGAGCTCTTTCTTTGTGCTCCTTCAAGACATGCACTCAATTTCTGTCTTTTTGAAGCTACCCTTCACCTTCAACTACGGAGAGACGAGTCTGGTTCTTTCACATCTCTGGATTTTCACAGGAGACCAGGCACAGAAATGCTCCATGTTCACCAACGTTTCACATCTTCTTTTGATAAAACCACAAACTTTGATGGATTTTATTGAAACTTCGAGTGACTGAGCAACACAAGATGGTGCATAATTGTGAAACGGATGAAAATAGACTAATATAAATCACCTTTATGGTTTCTCTGTGGGGAAATTCAGGTGTACAAGCAGCAAAGTTGACTCATACAAAGGTAAAAATATAAAGTCAAAAAGTAACAGAAGGCACATTTGCAGCATTAGAATAATAATAAGTTACAGTAATGTTAAAAAGCAAACAGAGATTTTAAAAAATGTGAAACTAAGTAGGATAATTTAGAAATGTACAATACAAACATGTACAGCTCTGGAAAAAATTAAGAACCCACTGCATTGACCCCATTGAAAACCTCATGGTTTTTCCACCAAATATTGATTCCTGAACTCTCCCTGAGTTCAAATATTAGTGCTACTGTTTCTAAATGAATATAAACTTGTTTTCTTTGCATTATTTGAGGTCTGAAAACACTGTTATGTTTTTTTGTTGTTGTTATTTTAACTATTTCTCATTTTCTGCAAATACATACAACATTTTTGCTTGGATTTTCAGAGACATGTCAGTAATTCATAGAATAAGAGAAAAAATAATTTTGACAAAGGGGAAATGAAAAACAAATTTTCTG
This sequence comes from Gambusia affinis, assembly GCF_019740435.1. NCBI lineage: Eukaryota > Metazoa > Chordata > Actinopteri > Cyprinodontiformes > Poeciliidae > Gambusia > Gambusia affinis. The sequence goes on from NC_057885.1 coordinate 19,082,669, forward strand.
ACTCTGACGCATCAAATTCTCTAGTTCTCTACTTCACTACTGCAGGGGTCTCAAACTCCAGTCCTCGAGGGTCGCTGTCCTGCAGTTTTTAGATGTGCCACAGGTACAAAACACTGGAATGAAATGACTTAATTACCTCCTCCTGGTGTAGATCAGTTCTCCAGAGTCTTGCTAATGTCCTAATTATTCTATTCAGGTGTGGTGCAGCGGAGGCACATCTAAAAGTTGCAGGACTGTGGCCCTCGAGGACTGGAGTTTGAGACCCCTGCACTAGTGGGTCTGTGCCTTACCAGACACATGAAACTCTGAGAAATTTCTAAGTTTACACCTCCAGCTCAGAGGCAGAAACTCTTCATTTTTCTGAGATGTGAGATTTATGCTAGTTGAGAACCTAAAATCTTGTTTAGTACAACCACACGGCATTAAAATCTGACTAAAATACACTTTGTGTCACCTGATTGATTGATTACCTCCAAACCAGAAGATGGAAACACACCTAATTTGCATTTTCTATTTTCTTTTTTTGCAATACTTTAAAAGTTTGCTAAAAATTCGCATCACAATTTGATAGAATCACAGCTAATGAGATTAACCTTCAAGTATCATGTCTGATATCCTGATCATGTGACAAAAAATTTTAGTATTAGTAATTATACTACACATAAAAACTCATTTAATCCATGAGACGGGGAAAAAACTAAAGAGCATCCGTCTGTAATTTATTGGTGCAGAAACTACGAGGCTAACAGGAGTTCATCATGTCGCACTGAATAAACCCTGAACAGAAGAAGAGGTAATCACACAGACACATTTCTCTAAATACTTGTTGCAGTTTGATCACATCACCAACTGAAGAGCTTATCCTGCAAGGCTGCAGCGACAGAAAGCAGCTTCGTTCTGAGGAACATCTGGTCTGCTTTTCCTGCTTTAGAGTAGATCATTACTGACAAGCAAATGTGAGTTCACCGACACAACAAAGATCAAGGGCAGGAGCAAAGTGTTTCAAATCTTAGCCTGGTTAATAAAAAACTTTTGTTTTTCATGTCATTGCCTAATGGTTGTTCTTTTTGCTTCAAAGGAGTAAAAGAAAAAAAAAATATTTGAGGAGTCTGGGGCAGAAAGTGAAACCTACAGCACTTTGATGAAGCGACAAGAAGCGTTTCAACTGCTGCCTTTTCTCTCAACAAGCCATGTTAGCATCTCTAATGTTCCCAAACATTTTTTTTTAAATTGAGAAAAAAGCTAATCTAAGGATGCATCTGCTTGTGTGTGCAGGTTTGTTCGGGTCCTTGCATGCCCATATGCACACGTGGGTGGGACAGGTTCGGGAATAGAAGGAGTCGGAGCAGAGATGGAGAGGAGGGAAAGAGAGAGAGAGAGAGAGAGAGGAGGAAAGGGAGATGGATAATGAGAACCAGGGGGAGGTGATGCTGGCATGGGGAGAGAAAGATAGAGACCAGAAATAGACATGCAAAAAGCAAGGTGTCGAGTCAGAAAATGAAAGAAGAGGAGGAGGAGGGAAAACAGAGGACAAGAAAGAGTTAAAATCAAGATGGATGGACAAATTAAAGGAGTGATTCAAGCAAATGTGAACTGCTGGGGACTAAGGGGGCAAAAAGGAGGGGAATAAAAGGAAAAAATAAGGCAAGGTCTGGAATAAAGCAAACAAGAGTTACGTTGTAGAAAGAAAACACTGAGAGACACAAATAGACGTGAGGCTGAGTCACACTGGGAAGCCGGCAGAAGCTGAGTGCGCTCCGATTTACAGCAGGAACCACAGGGGGGAGAGCGTCACATCCACACACAAACACCACCCGTATGCATATGCAGCGACGCTCCTACCTGGCGGAGCGACACAGCAAAGGGCACAGACTTCCTCATAACAAGCTCAAAAGGTGGGAGGAGAAGAATCAGAGATGAAGATGATGGAGGTGGAGGTTAAGCAGCCAAAACGTGATCCGCACATTGAGAGAGAGAGAGAGAGAGAGATGAACGCTTTCTTTGATTTGTGTGATCGCATGGGAACAAACACACATGCCTGTCTCGCTCCGTTTAAACCCACCTACCTTCATTAATAACAGCCAACACACAGAGCTGGAAGAGGAACGACTCAAACTCAGAAGAGACAATAATGCCACCGACTCAGTGAGAAGAAGAAATATCACAGATCTGACGGGGTCGCACTTAAACTTTCAGATCAAAAGCATTTTAGTTTCAAGAGTAAGACTTCAAAGTGCTGATGTGGATGCTGTTGGCAGCCAGAATCTCCTGTAGCAGTCAGTACTACAACGATTCTGAAGAAACGTTTGTGATAGTTTGTGCAGCACAAATTTTCCTTCGTGTCGCTATCATTGTAAAGATGTCATTAAATGACTTCAGAGGTCAAAGGTCAACCAGCCCCCACGCATTTACAAGAAACAAATTTTGTTGTGCTACAAAGATTTTAGCTACGCAAACTGACTAAAACATAGCAAAAGTAATTTTCGCTCCGTTTTGGTGACAAAATTTATGTGGTTTTTGACTTGAAACTTTTAATGGCATCAAAACTTTTCACTACACAAAGCTGATCGAGACTGGATTTTGTTTGATTTTGTGAAATACGGACTAGCTGGTTGACCTTTTGTGACCTCTGGAATTATTTATTAATATTTTTGAAATGACAGCAGCACAAACCAAGTTTCTTTTGTCACCAGTTTCATTTCATTTGCAGCAGGTGGAGGTGGGGAAGCAACTTCCCCCAGATTTCAGCAGACGCCTCTGACTGAAGACATTGTCTTGTCTGTAATGTTTCTCCTTCAACGATGAATCCGTCTGCAGTCATCTCCATCAGTTTCAGATAATCTTTTGTAAAAAGACATTCAAAACCATAGATCATTTTCTACCACTTCACAGTTATGTTACAGTCTGTGGCTGTAACGTGACAGAACGTTCAAGGAGAAACTGCAGGTCTGGACTGAGATCAGCTAAAGCCTGCAGAGAAAAGCAGCGCCACATTTTCAAACTCCACACAGAAACGTAGAGACAGCGGATTCATCCAAACATTCCCGTCCCACAGGAACGGAGAGGCTGCCGTAGACGCTTTTTGATACTGTGCTACGATATCCTTAAAATGTTTGGACCTTTTAGTTCTTTTCACTCTAAGGTGGAAAACAAAATAACAGCCACACCCCACCACTCACTCCAAAGACACTGGTATTCACAGTCACTCGTCGCCTGTCACGGTGAGCCGCTTCCTCCCTTCTCTTTCCCTCTCTCTGTTAAAACTTTCTCCAAGTCGGTGTCAACAAGATGATTCGCATTGGTGCTTTTATCCTCTGCGCTTAACTCGCCCGATCTGTTAGGAACACACCGCACACAGTGAGCGAGACTCCCTTCAGGCGTAAAGGGTAGCAGTGAGCAAAAGGAGCTGTTGAAACTGATTAGGGGCTCGGTGCAAACGATGAGACCCATTTAATTAAATGGGACGGGGTTCGACCGTCCCCAAAGGAGTCGATTCGGGAGAGAGAGAGAGAGAGAGAAAGAGAGAAGCGGAGGGCTGTTGAATGTGCGGGATATGAGTGGATGGCTGCATGTGTTAGTTCATTTGTCGGGGTGTTAAATCTAGATGTTTGTCAGTTTGTGCTGAGAACACGTATATCTGCGTCTTTCCCACGAGAGGCAGGGGATGAGTTCGTATGTTGGCGATGCATCCTGATAGGTGTGATAAATGCTCCAACACGTTTGAGTGGAAGCGAAGGGTGATAATGTGTCATTTCTTGGATTCGCCCCACAGGGACCGGTGCTGTGATGTACATGGTGAATGTTAAAAGGGACGGACGGCGGCGGAGACAAAGAAGCAGAGACTCACTGGGAGGAACAAACTATTCACCATAAACATCTGTGGGAAATATGTATGCATGGTACAGTGTTAAAGGTTTAAGCAAAGTGATCATCAGTAGATAAATCAAAAAATGATCCCTTCTACTTTGTCATCTTTTGAAAGGTACCTGCCTTGTTGCTGCTAAATTTGACACTGGGAAGAAATTGTTTTCTTTGTGACTCACTCCTAGTAAAGCACAGATTGAAACAGTTGTTTTCCAAGTTTTCTGCTTTGTGTTGAAAACAACACTGGTTTATCCAAGAAGCTGAGCACATTTTAGTTTTTCTAAATAATCCATAGACCAGATTTAGGAGGGCAAATAAGATATAGATCAAGAAAGTGTAGGAGCATGGTGACTAAGTATAATGAAACAAGGGATTGTTTCACATTGTACCAGTCATGCTTTCAATAAAATGCATGATTTTAGGTTATTGCTTTTGCTTACGGTTGTGATTGAGCAACTTGAGTCGCATCTATCTGCTCTGAACACAGCAGCTCATTTGTATCTGCGGCACAGAGTTGAGCACAGTGATGGAGCTGATGCAAATAAACCAGGACTTCAAAAAAAAAAAACACTAAAAAGTTGCATAAAAGCCACTTGACATCAGTCTGAAAGCAGATAACAGGCAGGAGAGAAAGAGAGAGCGGCATAATTGACTAATGGAGTCTGGTAAATAGACCGGGGGTTTTCATGCACATTTTCCAAATGGATCAGAGTTTATTATCCTGCCCTGGGAGCCACTCTGTTTAAAAATCTATCACCGCTTTTGTCCTGTGGAGACCCGCCACCAACAGCCCCACATCCTATTTCTGGTTCCGTCTCGAGTGGAAGAAACAGGTCAGCTCCCAGTGAAGCTGCTGAGATGGGTCGCACTTTGTCTTTTCCAGGAACTTTTTGTTTCCAGAGTCAGAAATTTTTTATTATTATTATTATTATTATTATTATTATTATTATTATTATTATTATTATTATTATTATTATTATTATGTACTAATTACCAGCCTAATCTCATCTCCACCATGAAGTGCTAAACTCAGTAACACAGCAAAAATGGTAATGGTCATGATTTGTGATGCTAAAAGTCCAACATTTTTGGGAGAAAAAAGAGGCAACAAAATTGTCTGTGAAATTACCGAAAATGTTCAGGAAGCACGGAAAAGTGTGACAAATTAGCGTTAAAAGTATTTCCTCCATTTTGCATTTTTTCTGACTGAAATTTTTTAGATGACAAGAAACAAAGGTAGCTTGAAAAAATACAAAAAGCATTTTTGAAATTATGAAAAATCTCAAAACCAATTCAACACTTCCAGTTATATGCCAACATCTGAGTCAATTTTATCAATAAGCACTTTAGCGTTTTTTGCTGCTTTTGAAAATGTTTAGCGAACCGAGCTTCCCCCAAGTTATTTTTTCAGAATAATTTCTAAAGCGCTAATTTAATTAGCTTTTTTGTAAACTTTCAGTTGAATAAAAATCTGACATCTTTGTTGAAGTTTTGGTCATCGAGCATTTATGCTCTTATTTTGAAGTGGGTGAAAACTTTCCTCTCCCATCTGCTCCACTCCAATTCCCATAACCATGTCAAACAAGAAAAACACAGGAGGTAAGACTAAGACATGTACAGTAGAGAACAAGATATATTAGCAGCTCTATTTAGTTAGAGCTGCCCGGCACAGACTGACTGCATCATTTTGAATGCTTTATGCTTTATGCAAGCTATTTTTAAAAGTAACTAAATCTCAAGTATCTGTTAAGTGTGCATGCAGTTTTGATGCAGGCTAAGGAGCAGCTGAAGGCCCAGAATCAGAGAAGACAGCAACTTAACACAGAGCGATGCAGAGAGACTGACAGGGGGAGCTGAACCACACAGCTGGAGGGGTTTGAGCAACTCCTGGAGACTCCACACTGAAGGAGGAGAGACTTCTCCAGCAGCAAACTCTGATGGAGGAGGAAATGAGTAACCAGTGGAGCCTGTCAGAGCAGATGGTGGAGAATCCATTAGCTAATAGTGGAGGAGCCTCCCAGCTAAAAGTAACAGTCTCATTTCTACGCTACACGCACTCCTGCCCCGCCGATGGACTCTGGCTGGGCTTTTGTCTGATCCTGAGTGTGCGAACACACACTTGCATAGAAAGGAGCTCTGATCTGCACAATTATGTGAAAGTTACCGCGCTTCTAATGCAAACAAAAGGCATCAGCGAGACAACAAAACCAAAGGCAGATGAAAGTGTGGACTGAGTCATCATCCCTCATATCCATCCCTCCCTCTGCACACATGACTGCCGCTTCACAACATGCCATCTGCTTCTCACAGCACGCAGGGAAGGCGAAGCAGCAAAGATAAAAAATACTGTATCACAGCTGCATAAATAATTCAGACAGTGGGTGCTCTGCATGTGCTAATGCACAGCTATTTATCTGTCTGTTATGATCCGGGTTTTTACGATCAGTCTCTAGTCAGGGCTGCAGGGCGTGCTGACCCGCCGGCTGACAAACTTTTTTTGGAAAAAAAAAAAAGCCTTGGCAATGAAACGGTTACTGAGGTTTGGATTGTATTAGTCTGGAAATGTTGCTGAAACAGATATTTATACCTCTGTTACACTTATTGACAAAAAAATGTAGATATCGGTAAGGAAATAATGAAATACCATTAACATGTCAGTGGATGGCACATCAACAACAAATCAAGACGCATAGAAAGGAGATTGTGAACATTCAGTGGGAGAAGAAGCTACAGCAGATGTTCAGTTTAAAAATTAGTTTAGCAAAAATATCTTAAAATGTGCAACAAATCTTACACTGCCATTATTATCAGAATTTTTTAAATACATAAATGTTATGCAACGACGCATCATGAGGCACACTGCTGACTTGTCAAATGTCCAGCAGACAGTCAGTGAAACCTTCTACCAGGAGGGTAACGCACTAAATATCTAAATGCTAAAAAAAAAAAAGAGTTGGCTGTTCAGAGAGCTATAGACAAGCCTTTTAATGGAATGTTTAGTGGAAGAATAAACTTCCTTCCTCTTAGGGACGTTGTTGGCAAAAGAGCAGCTGGATTCAGTATTTCCAGAGACTCTAAACAAACAGAGTACATGAGCAAAACTTTCATTTTCCTTGTCTTAAGCTATTCCTCAACCATCTTAACTGGACCAAGATGAAATGGGACTGGACTGTCAGTTGTGAAAAGTCTCTTTCAGATTAAACTAAATTTTGCATTGGAGTTTCATAACATTTTCAAATTTTCTGAGAAAAAACAAAAAAAAAACAAAAACCCATCATTTATATTTACTGAAAGTTAAGAAAGTCAAACTCCAGCCTTGGCTGGTCTCTTGCTAGTTTTGGATGCATCTCAAGTCTTACGCACCTCTTTAATTAAATCAATTTTCAGCTCGATTCGGATTAATTTTGATACTAAGGAGGAGCTGCCTAATAGAAAACCTTAAAAACAGAGTTTAGTATATACTAAAATATGTCTCTCTTTAGTGCAGCTACTTTGGGTCCAAAGGTTTACCTATGTATGTTTGCAGACAGACTGGACACAAAACAACACAACAGCAGCTTGAGTTCACATTTCAGGCGGTGAACTGCCAGCAGCGCCCTGCTATTCCCATGGAAGTTTATCCTAAAGCATGCAGCCATTAAGCCCGCCCCGCAGAGAGGAGGCTGACGGCAGCATGCATGACTAATGATACTGTACTTTGAAGCTAATGGGCTGAATAACAGAGGCAGCGTTTCGAGGTAAAAGCTGAGAAACTGACCAGCGACAACAGAATCTGCTCTGCATTCACACCCACGGGAAACGAGGAAAACTGTTTTGTGATCAGGTGAAATATGGTGACATCCTTTCAAGCTTGCTTTTTCAAGTTTTAGCCGCACTTTGATAAATTTTTGATCACAGCTGGATCCCCCTGTGAGGCATTAGGGACACATTTAGCTGTTATGAGGGCCTTCATCTCCTGTCACCTCTCTGCTGGAGCAGCGCCAACACTTTTACAACTTTGTGTTTGTGCTGACAGGCTTATTGAAATCCTGCAGTATTAAAAGCAACTGGGTAGAACGGTGCTGAAGTTGGTGACCTGTCGGGGCGCTTTGTGTGCGAGATGAAAGGTTTCTGATTAAACATGAAATAAGAGCTGGAGATTGAAAGCAATATCTGCACTTTGTGTGTTTTAATATGACTTTAGGAGATCTTTATTATAGTTTAAATGAGATTATAATTATTCAATCTATCAGATGAGGCAGATTGCATAGTTAAGGATATCCACAGCTAGCTTTCTAAAACGTACATTTAATCAAAAACTGAAGAAACCCTCAGTGTATTGCTTTTCTTGCATTGCTTTGGTGTGGAGGGCTGCAAATAGTATCTTTACTCATTTTCTGTTGAGATGTTGATACACAGTTCTTCCAGACAAGTGTATTATTGCTATAAATGTGACAGTTCAGGATAGATTCATGAGGACAGACCACCAATAAGCCATATGAAACAGAGATCAACTACATTTTTAATTTGTGTGAAAGTCAGGTAAACATTTTTCTGAAATGTGTAAAATATATCCGTCAACTCAGCAAATTGTTTTTAATGAAATTTGTGTTCATGTCATAAAACAGGTTTTAAATGTCTGAAATCTGATTTATTTTATCTGCCATTGAAGACGGGAAACTCTTCGTTTATAAGGCCTTGATCATCAAGGATAACACTGTAATGTATCAGCTACAAGTGTCAGAACACATTAGATGTAGATCAGGTAAAAATACCTCTCCTTTGAGAATATGGCAGAAAAACCACAATGAAAGAAACTCTTTCCAGCTTAGCAGACCAAGGACTAAAGGGCACTAAAATTAACATGACAGACGTCCTGTTTAGACAGCTGCTTCACAGTCAGGGATGATACAGGCTGAACACCTTCACAGCCTGGAGCTAAGGAGTAAAAACACACATGGGGAATATAAAATCATACAAGAAATAAACAAGAAACAAAGAGGAGGGAGGGAGGAGGGGTGAAGCGTGAGAGCTTGTCGGCTTTGAAATAATACGATTAGAATTTGCGTTGCAGATCGGAGAAGAGCCGGTGTCACCGAGAGGGGCAGCGTTCACGTAAAGCATGTCATGACACATAAATCCATCACTTTCCATTCCCTGCCTCAGTGCACTTCAAAGACCGCTCTCAAATCACGCAGCCATTGAGCCAGCCAGCCAGCCAACGCTGCGGCAGGAAGAGGATAATAGGCCTGTGAACCATGCGTCAGCCGGCGCAGTATATGTGGGCTCAGAGAAGTCATGGTATGTTGCGTAAAGCTCGGCTCCTGGGAGTCTGACAGTACAGACTATGAGTTTATACACACTCTGCTTCACCTATACCTGCATGTACCAATACAGTTGTGACTCAAACAGCTGGATTTGGACATTTATGGGCCAGCCAAGTTTAAAATGATCAATAGATAGTAGGCTTCAGCCAATAAGAAGATATTTCCCTTTCGATTGGCCAAGACCAGTTTCTGTGTAAATTACTTAAAAACAACACGTGTTGCCAATCAGCTACCAATTTAGAATTGGCTCATTTAGTTTCAACCCAAAATATTAATAATTTTCATGCTACTATGAAAGTGCAAACTGTACATTATTTGGTTGATAATGACCCTTTTAATGCAAAGTTCTATTAAGAATTGCATTAAAAGTCCATTAAAAGTTTCATTATTTACCGACTGACACCTCATGACAACAATTATAAACATTTATGAAGACCCCTTCATGTTCATAACAGGTGTTATGTTTATAACAGTATCTTGTCAGTTTTATGCACACCTCTTCAAATAAAGTGTTATTGAATTTCTCAACTGGCAACTTGACTTTAAAATTAAAAATATCAAAGAAAAATATCTCCAATTTATGTAAACTAAGCCGTCTTCTTTAAGCCATGTGTCAAATTAAAAGTTTGACATCAACATTGAAAGGTTTCCAGGTTATAAAATTAGTACAAAATGAAAGATGGCTAATAATGTAGTGTTCAATCAAAAATTAAAACTGTTCAGTGTCATCTCATACGACCAGCAGACTGTAAGCACCTTGTCATCAAAGTACTGAAAGAAGTTCAGGTTTCTCAGTGAAAGTCATCAGTAAGAGCAAAACAATATAGTCAGGGTGAAGAAAGACAGCACACCTGTCTCCAAAAGAGAAAATTGAGATGGTAGTTCTACAAAAAAAAACCCCAAAAAACCTTAAGTGAACTTTGATGCAAGTACCAATTCCCAAGAAATGTGATCCTCATGTACTCTCCAGGTCTAATTCACATCCAATTAAAGGGAATCCAATTAGATCCTAATTCAGTTACTACCAAGCACAATACAGTCACATAATTACACCCAGGTACAATTACTTACCAACTAAAAAAAGCTATAAAAGGCAAGTTCAAATCAATAGTCTGCTGAACAAGTTCTGACCCTTGAGTAAATTTTGCTGATTGCCTCGCCTTGACATGCATTAGTTTTGTCAAAACTCTGCTCCATTTGTTTGCGCATGAAGCCATAGATGAGTCCAATGAGACACGGGGAGGATTATGTGTGAAGAGAAAAATAAAATTCTCTGTGGCACACGTTTCAATCAAGAGTTCAGGACTCCTGGGCCACTGTGTCACTTTTTCTTCCTCACCACAAGCGGCTTCACGCCGCGCGCAGGGCACAGACACACACCACAGAAACACGCAGACAGCGCACGGCTGTCATGCTAAGGAGCACAGATGATGGGCTTGTGGGAGGCAAATCCACCTCCGTTCTGTTCCAGTTCAAAGAGTAGTCAGATAGCTCCATAACCAGGCCAAAGCATGATAAAGTAGGCCAGGCCAGGAAATCTCCTGCATTAAACAGGATTTTTTCTGTTGACTGAGGCTGGATTGTGAATGTGTAGAAAGCTGGGAATAGAAATGGTTTGTACATTATATCTGTTTGCATCCAAAATTCATTAAACTGTTCAATGATAACATTGAAAACCAGTCTTGATAAAGACATTTTAATTTTAGATATTGCTGAGACAGTTAGATGTAGCTTTTCTCTGCAGTAGCACCAAGAATCACAACTGTATTTTATTCCTGGAGATTTTTAATAAAATTCAGAGTAGCTGTTGAGTAGGTTAGCTGTTAATTTGATCTTGAAAAATGTTAAGCTCACTTGACAATGAGTACCTGGTAACTTGACTACAAGAGGGTCCCAGTTTGATTATTAGACTCCCAGTTGCTTGGTGGCTTCTTTTCTGATCTGCTAACAATTTGAGTCTTGGTAGTAGATTGACTACATTTGTTTCTTTCTGGTTTGGTCTAGCTTTGGGCTAGCTTTATTTCTGTAAAGTTTTTAGTTTGATCTCGAATCTCTATGTTAGCTTGACTATATGTAGCTGTACTGAGTAGCTGTTAGCATAACTATCAGTGGCTGTAAGTTTGCTTCCAAGGTTAGCTTGACCCTGAGTAGCTTACCCTGGCTATCCTAGCTTGTTTGTTAATCGATTTTTCCTTGAGTAGTAGTTATTCTCCACAAGAAAAGATATTTAATTTACTATTTCTTAAAAACTGAAAGAAATCTGATAGTTTATTTCCCAGGTTTGACTGAATTTGTTCGAGTTGTTGACTTGTGAAGATTCTTAAGTGCAGCTGAGTGCTTCTGTCTTTGGCACTTAATTACTCCTGAACAAGATCAAATAGGACAGGATAAAAAATACTGAACTCCTAATATTTGAATCTGTTTTCAAGGCAAATGCCGTGCTTTGCTGAATTTAGAATGTTTTGGGTGCACGTGTGCTTGTGGGTGGCAGAGTTAGATTTCAACTGGAGTCCATGGGGAGCGACGCAGGGGTTCGGTGTTTAGAGGCTGTAATAAAATAAGGATCTTATTAAGCCACACACTGCGCAGTCTTCCTCTCCTGGTCCAGCAAAAACTGCCTGAACACTAACGATTCTGGCATGTACAAATACACACAGATAGGAAGTTCTCCCAGTGAGTCAGCTGCAATCATTACTCATGCACTGCAGAATTAATCCTCTCAAACATTGGTCCTGTAACAAACTGGACTGATCCTGGGTTTATTCACTAGGTGAGTTATGAAATAAAGAAGGGAAAAAAAACACCCACGCTCCAATCCAAAACCATGAAGTACATCTCCTGTTTACTACTCAAATGACTTAAACTTTGACTTTAAATGTGCATGGTTCTGTAAATCTTCAGGATTGTCAAAATTATATTAAAGAAACAGAACGTAAATCCGTGAGGAAGTCTGAAACTTTGACATGAAAGAGAAAGCGGGGTATTTCTAATTGAATCCATGAGTTTGATTAGATGATACTGCATCTCTATCAGCGTAGAGGAACTCAATCTCATCTGCTGATTGCCTGAGCTCTTCACATAAAAGAAGCTGGGATGTTTCATTAAGGCTGTGATAATTCAACAAGATACACTTTAGAAATCGGCGCATATTCAGAAACTGTGTACAGGGTAAAAATAGCATCCAGACCGAGTTCTTTACAACACAGATGAGGGCTTGTTACAGAGCAGCAGCACAGATGAAGGAGTGAAAAAAAGAAAAATCAGGATCCTATTTTCTGTCCACTTCAGTGAATGATAAGGCATTGTTGCTGTTTTAACGCCAGCAGGCCGGTCATCATTAAACAGATTGATGATCTCGCAGCATTGCTGCATCAGAATAAATGAGGAGGAAATGCAGGGTGTTTTCGCACAGGATTACAAAGACTCGTTTCTGCAAATTTAGCACCTAAATTTCTTGCAAATTACCAATACTAATATTCCCCGCTGAACGACGTGGCTACGATAGTATTTATTAACTGTGCAGCTGGTCTTCATGCAAGTGATTCATGCAGCCATCTGAAAGAAATCTGGCAACATGCAGGGTTCTTACGGATTCTTATTCCATAATTATTCATAACTGAAAAATGTAAAAAACAGATTTGATTGTGATGAAACTTGGATTTCATAGTAGAGAGTGACTGAATATAAAATATACACATCAGCAAATAGATAAAATAAACTACTACTACTACAAAATCCTCTCTAGTAGTATTCCTTCCACTTCACATCTGTGCATCAATTTCCCAGCATAAATGCACTGAAAAATACTTAAAAGCTTTGATTCATTTAGAAACCTGAGCAACTCAATTAGTTTCTACGACTTTCTCCATGTATGAACTTCAGTTTTATTACTGATCTGGGAAGGTGCTTTAGAAGATATACATGATTTAAAGTTAAAAGTTATTGCCTTCACATCATTTTTAAAGAAAAAGGTTCTTAATTGACAAACCTTCTTAAGAAGAGTTTATATTTTTTCTTAAAGCTGAGCACAGCAAAGAAATGGCTAAGATGTAGCTGTGCAGACCTGGGCTATCTGTCATTATGCAAATTAACCCTGGCTTCATTTCCATCTCGCGCCTGCAGCTCCATTTTTCTTTCCTCCATAATGGGAAGTTGTAATGCTGCAGTAATTCAGTCTTACACGTTCAATAAGGAGGCAAACGGTGAAAAAGAAGGTTATCAAACCTATAATCTGTCGCTAATGGTGGTTAAAATTTGTTTCCAATCACAACCTCTGACAAATCCCACGCAGGCAAACGACTGCTTTGGCTTCTTTCATTTTAGTATGTATGAATCACAGAACAAACTCGATCTGTACTTGTGTTTTGCTTTTTTAGAAACACCAGGTACATATGTTACCAAAAAACCCCCACTATTTTCACATTCAATTACTGATGACGGGGGGAAATAAGTTTTCCGCAGCCCATCAGAACCGAGACGCCTCCGATTCCAACAATCTACATTTGTTTCCCAAATTAGATAGAAAACAACATGTTAGAGTGATGAAGAAAAGTGTGACATTTGCAGCTTCCTGACAAACTAACAGCTTTGACAAGCTGCAACCGACTCAAACAAACAGGATTAATCTGTGACAGGTGCGCAACAGGGGTGACTGATGTGCTGTCTGTTGCACTGCGTTTAATGGCTGTTAGTTGGTGACACTTGGAGGTAAATAAACCTCTGATGACACTCAGCTCGGGTAACATTTAAGCAGTGTTTTCAAGCTTCAGAAACAACTCTAAAAAACCTTGATGTCGTCCTGTTCAGGTTAGCCGACATAAATTCTTTCAGTCATAAACATGACTGAGGGTTTAAATGTACATCAATTTAACAAAAACAAAGGCTTTAACAGAAGGTCTTGATACCCAATTTTGATTTTTTTTTGTGTGGTTTGCTAATACTACTGAACGGTGTAACTGCAATCCCTCTTCTGTGTGTTTGGTTTATGACCCCAAAGCAACCAGCATGCCCAGAATGATATATGTGTTATTATGAAATGAATTGTGAGATTAAGGACACATTTATAGCCACAGTGGACCCTCTGTGTTCGCTGAGGTTAGAGACCACAACCGCCTGCGAAAATAATCTGTGAGCACTGAAATACGACTTGGTAATTTTGGAAAATAAATGTGCTACAGATGGAAGTAGGAATTTATTTAGTAAATCAGGCCTTAATGTGAGTCTTTGACTTGATGGTGATTTCAATCCCATCCGTTCTCGTATGGGATGAAATTTTATGAGCATCATATCAGAGTTATGTCTGAATTTTGCTTCCATCTGTCCTGTTATCCAATTCCTGTCCCTGTTCTGAAACAGAAGACACTGTGATTGGTTACTGTTCTTTAGTGACTTCATACCGACAGAGTTATACAATCTGAGTCCACAGTGATTCGAGTCAAAACATTAGCCTACAACGTAAACAGCTGTTTCAATGTGTGGTTTTCATGTGAAGCAAAGTGTCCCTGAACTGGACCAGTCTGTCAGTTCCATCCCTTTGCAGAGTGCTGTCCGGCGCCCTCTCACATCACACGTTCATCCTCAAATAAAAGAAGATTGCAGAGATTTAAGCAGAGGATATCGCGGCTGTGAGTAACTGAGGAGCCTCTGAAAGATGAGAGTCGAGGTGGGTTTAAGATGAGTCATTATATAACCTGGAGGATCTTTAGCATCAAATATATGTTTGTAGTTAAATTGAATCTGTGAGGTGAAAATTGTGTGCTTATGCGGCAAACAAATCGTCCTGATGAAATGGTGCAGGTCCGTTTTTAAATAATATCTGATTTATTGGGAAAAGATTGAAAAAGTCAATCTCCTTTCATTGCCAGTGAACAAAATAAACTGTCAGGTAAATGAAAATAAGTTTAATACAGATTTCTTTGTGCACAACACTAAAGAATGCTTCTGTCTCCATTTCCTCTGTCAGCCCTCTTGCTTTTATTTTGGAAATGTGAAGGCTTCTGACGAGATAATCCATGGTGGTTTCCCAAGCAAAAGTAATGCAATCAAAGACTGCTCTTATATGCCGCTGGTCTCTGATTTCCTTTTCCTCTGGAAAAATTTTTTTTTTTTTTAAATACCCTGGAAGATTGAAGAACAAAGGCAGAGACATGGCGGAAATAGAGGCAGAAAGAAAAGGAAAACCAAATTATGAAGGAATGGCAGGAGGAAATAAATATTAGAGCCAGATGTTTTCTACAAAGATAAGCAGATCCAAGGTTCAATTCAAATGACTTTGTTGTGAATCAGATAAAAAGATGAACTCTGCTTGTTTGTTTTGGGGGTTTTTTACGTGCTAATGTTTTTTAATGCCCTTGTCTGCTGTGAGAAGATACATGGATGAGAATTTTATGCTGGACATTTGTATTCAGGCTTTGTGTGTTTGTCTCAACCAGTTTTGATGATTAACCACTGCAAAACAATTTATCCATACAGTCTTCAGGCATTTGTTTGTTTTCCACACCATTTTTCATTGAGCAGAACATTTTGATCACATCTGACCAGAGCACCCGGCTACACGTTTGTGTCCCATTGCATCACTTGTGGAAAACCGCAAACCAAACGTCTTATGGTTTTCTTTCAACAGCAGCATTTTTCTTCCACTCGTTGATAAAATCCGGTTCAGTCGAGTACACGGCCGGTTTTTTTTCCCAGGATGGCTCTGCTCTTGGGAAGAAATAACTTCTATTAGCTGCTCTTGCCTCTCTGAAATCAACTGCAAACTAATCAAAAACTAAAGGAGCTGGTGTCATTGGATCACTTTAAACTCTGAATGTTCAATTGAATGCATCGTTTTCTTAAAAGCTGTCAAACTACTAGTTTGTACTTTTAATCTGACTGATTTTATTGAGGGATACCAGAGTAAAGGGGGTTGAGTGGAGACATTTGTGAAATTATGTTTAATTTTCCTTTTACTTCACAATTATTCACTTTTCTGGAAGTCAATAAACCTAACCATGTCAAAAAAAAGCAAGAAGGCACTAACAATCCTGCCATATTCCCTCACAATGAGAACACAGACGCACACCTTGAACACTCCCAAACATGCAGGGTGCAGGAAACACGAAGGACGAGGGCATTTCAGGTGCACATCCCAACAAACGGTGCAGGGAGAAGTGACTGACACACACAGAGGGAGACAGGGTGGGTTGGGGGGCGACGCAGCCTCCCCTCCCCACCTCTCGCTTGGCGTGCTTGGAAACCATGGCAGCAGTGTCTCGCCGTGCCGCAGCCGTCTCCATGCCAACGCTGGTGGCAGTTTTCAGTGGCGATCAGACTCACCGGGTGACACCTGAGGAACACACACACACACGCACGCAAACACTCGCATACGCATGCAGGGAGGTGGTAAGTGGGAAAAAAAAAAAAAAAAAAAAAAACAGGAACAAAGAGAAGGTGAGCTTTACAGAGGTGAAGGGTTGGAACACATGCAGAGGTGTACACAAGCAGAAAACACACAGAGCAATGCTTTCAGCAGGTCTATAGAGAGGCACCCTCTCTTTTATCCCTCTCCTCCTGTTCTGAGTCAGAGTGCTCCACTCTGTCTCTCTAATTAGAGAGCAAGACTCTCTGCATCTACACGGGGGCCACTGCACACACCAGCTTCCACAACCCATCTTCATACTTTCCTCTGAACAAATATCAGCTGCACAAAACTCCATCGGTCTCCCACAAAGATTTAAAAAAAAAAAAAACCCTCCAAAAAGCTCATCTACTGGCCACATGGTAATAAGCAAACTAGTCTGAGCTCTCAAGGACTGTGGAGGCCACACACCAAGGGAGAGAGAAACATCAGCTTAATGCATTCAGGTTCCTTATTCACGCTGATTCCCCCGCTGGGGGCACCGACTCATTTACCTAAACAACGCGTTCCAGGAAGGGTGAAAAGGACACACAGGTAGAAGTGTGTGTGTGTGTTTAAGAGGTTGACTGATAGCCTGCTATTGCCCTTTATGAAAAGGGGGGGAAAAAAAGGAGGTTATCTGCACAAAGCAGCATGTGTGCGTTAGGGTACAGAGGAGAAGAGCGGCTAGTGGCTCAGGAGAGTATATGTAGGCTAGCTCTGCCGGCGTCTGCATCTGATAGAGCAGAAAGGAGGCATGAAAAGACAGTCAAGGAAAGGCAAACAGAGAAGGAGAGCGAATGAGTGGAGGGAGAAAAAAAATAGGAAAAGGAAAGGCCCTCGAGTGAAAAGGCGGCTGAGAAATGTGGTACTTGACCTCAAACATCTGCTTAGCCGAATGAACGAGGCTGAAACATCTGCTTTTGTCCGTCTCTGATTTCCTGTGCATTAACAGGAATACTACGTCTTTTTGCAGGGGAAAAAAATGGCAGCTCCTGATTGTATGTTGTGTGTGTTACTAATGCTAATCCCAACAGATCAGCAATACAGAGTCCTAGGTTTTTGTATTGCTGATACAAAAACTTACCTTTTTGACTCATGCAAAAATGTAATTTTGCCTCTGGTTAATTTTTAAAATTCAACAGATTCATTGAAATTTGTTTTGATAAAAGACTCAGTTTTCTTATATTTGTGCTTTACAGAGAAGACTGGAGCTACAAAATATTTGTCACTAAGACAATGGAATCAAAGAGTGCCCACATGTCTGTTATAATGCACGCACAAAAACTATTTCTAATCATTTTCAAAATGTTGCCTGGGACAGTGGCTGCTTTTTCAATTATCTTTAGAGATTTGCTGAAATGTCATTTCTGTTTATTATTAAAAAATTAAGTAGTATCATTAACCACTAAAATATGCACAACAATATTTGTCCATTTTTTTCTCCATGGCAAAAAATTCAATTGGAACAAAAACAAATCCTAGACTGAATATTAAACCGCTGCATGAAGCTAGCTGTGTGACAGTGCTAATGTTGGCTTGAAAGTAAACATAGGGGGAACATTCAGTTTTGGAAGATTTATTTATATTTCTTTCCAGTTCCAGCTACAATTTATTTAGTTGTTTATCTGACAAGGTGCAGATAGAAGAGACAACCTAACGCTCTGTATTTATAGCCATAGCTAATTCACTCCACCGTTCCTAGACGAATCTGTGACAGGTGGTTCAAATGAAAAGTTATAATTGCAATATTTAAAGTCAGTACAATTCTGGTCCATATTTATTTCATTAGGTTACATTTCGTAGTTAGCAACTAACAATTGTTGTTGGCATAAACATTTCCAAAATAAAATATTAGCCACTGCTTATTTTTCCTTTGCAGCATCCATTTTCGCTTACGACATCTGTTAGCCAAGATGTTACTGCCCAGCTAGCTTGATTTTTTAAAAGAAACCCTGGACAATATTGTAGTTTTCATACCATGCCTCCTAGCATGAGAACATAAAGTGACTAGTTTGGTTAAAGGTGCACAGAGGTCTGAACTATTATTGGTTCCACCAAGCAGAACAGATCTGAGATCAGTCTGGAACAAATATACACAAAAAAAAGGGATATTTTTTTTAAGTAGTAAATTATTACAAGTTCTGAAAATTTGCACCATCCAGATGCTTCTTTGGATTCATTACTGGATGTACACTTCTAGTCAAACGAGAGAGAAATATAAAAACAATATTCTTTGGAGGAACTTCAGGTGAACAGCAGACAAGAGTTGCAAACAAACAAGTTTTGCAATGGAACTAACCTTTCTAGTTGACTCTGATAAAAAATTCATTGCTGCTTTAGGAGTCTTCAGCCTCCGAGGAAGAGTTCAGAATTAAAAGGTAAGGGTCAAATGAAAGGTTCAGCACATTAA
Organism: Gambusia affinis; assembly: GCF_019740435.1. Lineage (NCBI taxonomy): Eukaryota > Metazoa > Chordata > Actinopteri > Cyprinodontiformes > Poeciliidae > Gambusia > Gambusia affinis. The sequence goes on from NC_057885.1 coordinate 19,101,630, forward strand.
CCAGTGCTTGAAGGCACAATTAACCGTGAACTATAGTTAAAGCCGACTGAATTTTGAAATTGGTCAAATCAAATTTGAAGTTGACGCATTCAGCGAAATTTCTTTTTTGAGGTCATGAAAGCATTAATATTTCAGTAACTCCTCTGGCACGGAACAAAAGATCTTAAAAGCCAAAAATGACATTTATCAGGTACTTGTAGAAAAAGGATTTCCCATCTAGTCTGTCTGCCAGTTATCCAGTAGTTTTGACAAGCAAATTTTGTGATTAAGCTTCTTGTTTTTAGAAATTGATTATTTTTCAAACTTATTCTAAGAGGTCAAAGTTAAACCCTTTTTCTGTCTCAAATCTAGTGATGAAGTCACATACATGTAAAACATGTTCATTCCAAGCAGCACTGAACTTCTAGATATACGCAGAGTAAAGTATTCAGTCGACAAGCTTCTCGAAATTGTTTCCTACAGCCACAAACATCAAGTGATTTTTATTGGAATTTTATCTCACAAACAAAGTGTGTAATTTTGAAGTGGAATGAAAATAATGCACGCGAGTGAAAGAAAAAATAATGGTGCTGTGCATTTTATTTAGCTCACTTCCGTCAATAAGATATAACTCCTGGAAACAAAAGTTTTGGTATTTTTTATTTTCAGAATAACTTGAGCTCAGACTGGATGGAGTTTATCTGTTAGCATCAATAGCAAATGTGGTTGGTGCAGAAGAAGACTTGATTTTTTTATTTTATTGTTTTTATCAGGGTAAAATTACCAACAATCTTCTTGGAATTGAAAATGTAAAGCGCAACAAAAATATATTTGTCTTTTAATAACCAAGTTTTAATAATAAGTAGAACCACGTGTATCCAGAGACCTTTCTGAAAAGCTGACTGTGCTGAACTCAAATCAGCTTTTACTTACTTTATTATATTGGCAAAATATAGAATGTGTTTTGCAAAAAAGTGAGCCAATGTCTGTTACAAACTGAAAATAAATTGGTTCCGTCAAGCCACAAATGTGCAAAATCCTTTAAAGTTTTGAATCTACAGTGATTCACACATGCCTTCCGAAAAACCCCCCAAAATACTATTTACTTGTTTAGAATATTGTACAGTTTATTGCTGATTACGTTAAAATAAGTTCAAAAGGTTTGTTCCTATATTATAGGATCCCACAACATTTCTACGGCCGTCGGCAGGCTGAACAAGTTTCAGTGATGTATGATGCAGCAGCAAAGACGCTCCCATAATTAGTGCCAAATCAACAACTCTGACTAGAGGTTTGTAGATCAATAAGTTTGTGGTTTGTCAGATAATGTTAGTTTGATCCGTCTTGCTTTTCACGGCGTCACACACGCCGTCAAACCACAGGAAGGAAAAAAAAAAAAAGGACGCGCATCGATCCGGATACTTCAACACGCCAGGCCGAGGTTTTGTGCCCACTGGCACACAGGGCTGTCATTATGGCTGAATTTAGCTTACAGACCAAACAATAGGAAGATGGAGATTACCCACACATGCTCACACACGGATAGAAAAAAGAAACAGTCATTACTGCCATGCTGTTTAGCCGTCTGTGTCTGTCTGTGTATTTTCCATCAGCAGTGGGCTAAATGCTCTCCGCTGATGGAAACGACTGCAACACACCGAAACAAACCTTTCCCTCTCTGCAGCATTTAAGGAAACTTCACGTTCCAATTGTTGGTTTTCTTTGCTCTTTAAATAGTAATGACATTTTTTGGGGAGGTTTTCAGGTCTTTTGAGCCTCTGCTGCTTTAAAATGTTGTTCTAAGTGTGAGGTTTGTCTTTTTGTGTGCAGCAACTGCCTGAGAGTATGCTTGCACACCAAGGCGTGCAGATCCACTGCAGGGTTGTTGTTGTTTTTTTGGGGGTTTTTTCCATGGTGTGAGGAACAGGTGAGAGACAAGCCTAGCCTGCGCTCAAACATTAAGCAAACCGAGCTTGCACACCAAAAACGAAGGGGCGGGAAAAACTTCAACAAATATTTCTCTGGCATTGCTGCAGCGGCCAATGTTCACTCAAGTAAAGTACACAATCCTGCGATTGTTTCAAACCCTGCATTTACCAAAGATTCCTGTCTGGAACAAGTTAAAAATCAGAGAAACATGCAGCAGATAATTGGGAACATATCCACACAGAGCCCTGTTTATACGAGGGAATGTTTTCGTGCATTATGTCTCTGAAGGTTGTGAGAATATTTGACAGCATCTCGAGCAGATGAGAACTTTTGTTCCACACAGTTCATGTGTCCCGCTTTCTCATAAATGAAGAGTTTGCGTAATTTGTGGAGATTAGGCAGATTAAGTTGACAGCAAGCTCGTGTACGTCTATATGTTTAGGTTTCAATTCCTGTAATAGAGGGCATATTATGTAGGTAAGTGAGTAAGTGCTACAGTGACATGTAGGTTTGCCTTTAGGGAACAAACAAAACCAGCTGCATTCTGTAAGGAAGGGAAATTTTATTGATGTTTAAACAGAAAATGATGAAGAGGTACATCATTTTTTCCCCAGACGTTTAGTACGTACAACCAATTATTAAGTCTTAATTTTCCCTTTCCCTGCTTCTGCTTTCTAACAAAGAGTAACAGCCATCAGGTGTTTGTAATTACCTCAATGACTCTTTTACGTCACTGTGAAAGAATTTTGGCCAGCTTTTCTTTGCAGAACTGGTTTATTTATTTTTAGTATGGTGCAGTGTTAGTGCAAAAATTAAGAATATTGCACACCAAGAGGTGGCTACTGATTGACAAGTTCAATAAAAGGCCATGTTTGTGTAGTCAGAAGGCAAATAAAGCTTTCACAAATCACAGACTAGGTTTCAAATGTTCTGCTTTTAGGGTTGGAATACTGTAATCCTTAACTTTAAAGAGTGAAATATTTTTAAACTACTGTTTACTACTAGAGTAGCTACTCAAGGACCTGACAACTACTTTGAGTAGTTTGAGCAAAAAACTCTACCTTTAGATTTTTGCTCAAGGTACCAAACAACTAGGTGGAATCACCCTTTAGCCATTTAGCCAAATCAGAAGCTAACTTCAGCTCCATTTTATGTTTAAGTTTGGCGTCATATTGGACTTCTGTAAACTGTAAAAAGAAAGTTAATGCCTCCCATTCATGTTACTTATTAATATTGAATGGGAAACATTGTTAAAGTTTATTTTTTTGTTTTTTAAAGAAAAATAGTACAAGTCACAGGTGATCAGGGTGGGCATGTTAGCTGTTAGCCTATCTGGTAACGCTAGCTTACTCATGCTAATGGACAGTAGAGAAAGTAGGCAACCCAGTGGGTTGTTAGTTGTTGTGGTTAGTTGTTAGCCCATTCAAAGCTATCTTCTCAATTGCCACTGCAGAGTCAAGTACAACTTGAACAACATTTTGTCTTTAGATTACAAGTTCAAAGTGATCTAAACATTTTTGTTATTAAATGTTAAGTCTTATTCAAAAATTCCTGGGCAAAAATATTGACCACTTTCAAGTGATTTTACTACTTGGGTATAAACATGGATGATTACCAGCATATAGACCTGCCCATCCTTTAACAGTAAACCTCATCTATGCTAGAAAACCTCTAGAACATTCAGCATTTTTTCAGTATTTGTTCTCTTTTGAAAAAGTAACTTCAAAATTAATTAAAAAGGAACGAAAACATACCAAGCGTTTGTCTTGAGACTGATAAATACTGAACTATAATTTCTGATGCAACTGAAGTAACTTTGCTTCTCTTTTGTTCCTGACTTTCAGGAAATCTTCCATTTGAAACCTTTTGGTCAATTTATGTTGTCCAATCAAAGAAAAGTTGTTCATCTCAGCCGTGATTTATTTGGGGTATTGCTTTTATGATTGCTTTAAATTTGACTTTAAATGGCTGACCAGAAAAAAATTTGAAAAATTTTGAAATTTTAGAAAAAAGGCATGACTGCTTTATCAGCATTGGTATTGTTAGAAGTCATAAAAGTGGTGAAAGGTGGCTCTATAAGGTTCTATAAGGAATACCAAAAGCATATTTTTCGTTGAAATTTGTAGTTCTTCTGGTTTAAATGCTTTTACTAAGCACTGCATTCTGTAAATAAACTCCTGGCTGTGTGGAATTGATATGCATAATATTTACCATGTTGTATTTGATAACCAAATAAAAAGAGAAGATGAAGGACGACTAATGGACTCGTGCCATCTCCTATGCTTATCTCCTTACGAGGGAACATGATGAAATAACAGTCAAGATTGCCCAGGATTTAAAAAAAACTACAGGTTTTTATTTTAACAATTCGTGTCAGTGAAAACAGGACACCAATGTTAGAAGAAAAGGGATTCTGCCACAATTTAAAGAAAACGGGAGAAAACAGACTAAGCTGATGAAATAAAAGGAAAATGGCGTAATATTTAAACATCTTGTTTACCTTCAGTAGACTTGGACACCATCATCTGGAAGCCAATTTTTTGAGTAAAATAACTATACACAAAAAGATTCACATGGGAGCATTTAGAGTAGAAAAATGTTGATTTGATAATAAAATGGTGTGCTATGACAAACACTGGCTTTTATAATTAGAGCTTCAAGGATCGGGTACACTTAATGAAAAATTCCAGACATCTTGTGTTTTTGTTTGATGTTTTTCTTAAACAATTTAATAATTTTAATTCATGAGAACAAGTCTTTAGGTTCAGAGAAGTGTAGACTCTAGTTCCTTGGGTACAATTTCCAGATGCCTGAAGGCATATTTCATATCGCTTTAAGCTTCTCACATACATCCTGGAGTAGGATTTTTAACAGTTTCCATAAAATTAATGTAACAACAGCAATTTTGTTGTTTATTCTTGCTCAGTATGTCTATGAACCTGTAATTAGTAATTTATGACTTCCTGTTTCTCTGGTGTGTAATTACAACATGACTCAGAGGCCCATTTCCTTTAGCTACTTTGACAGATGCACATGCTACTCTTCAAAAATCAAGAAATGCACAAAAATAGCAGCTAAACTTTTAGCCGAAAGCCACTTCTACAGTCAGAGCAGCAGCTTGATTAAAAACAATGGGACTGTGAAACAATGAAGACCCAAGTTAAACTTGCCTCCACATATAGTACTAATAAATTATGCAAATATTAGTGTTAGAACAGAAGTTAGATATTGGACCATGCAATCTTCTACCAAATCATTAGAAGCTGTCCAACAGCAGAGCTTTAGCTATCCTATCCTACAAGAAGTATTCTTCGGGAATTTTCTAAATGCGTCTGAGACCATTTCTTCCACAAACCCGACTATGTAGACTGAGCTTTTCTGCAACACCCCCCCCCCAAAAAACTACGTCCGAGTGAACAAAACACAAAGCGCAGGACGAATATGTAGAAAGGCGGCTCAAGCCCACTGTCAGTCTAAAGATTTTTCCTAGATTTGCTTGTACCATATTTCCTCTCTACCCCCCCTTCAGTGTTTTCATCCTCTTTGGAGCTCCAGCCACAGACTTGCATCCCACCCCCAACCCCATCACCAATCAGTAGCACTAGCTTGGGCTGCTAATTGAATCGAGCAGGAGGTCTAATTCTAATGTGCAGCAGATGGTTGGGGCATTCCTTCATCAAACCAACCCAGAGCGGCCACTGTGCCGCTCGATGTTCTGCCTTGTGTAATGTAAACCCTCAAGGAGGGAGGGACAGAGTGACCCACTCCCTAGCCACCTTGAGGTTAGGCACACATTTAAGTCTTTAATTTTTGACATTAGTTTTGTCTATAGACTTGAAGCTTGTATTTGATCTTCAAAACTATCTAATATAGATGCGAGTTGGTGCAAGCATGAAGGAGGGAGTGTATATGTTTGAACAAAGTGTTTTAGAAAGGCAATAGGAGAAATTTATGCAGCCTGCGTTTTCATTAGAGGTGGACAAAACGGCCACTGGATGGCAGTGTTGAGCTGCACTCAGCCTCAGGCCCCACTGAAGAAATAATAAAGACACAAATCAATGGTCATAATTTGGACAGAGTCTCAGCCTAGGTTAGAGTTATAATTTCCCCTGGTTTCTAAAACTGCATTTGGAGAGTAAACACAGCAAACGCTAAATCACAGCAGATAGAGCGGGAAAGGACGGGGGGAACCAAGGGACGAGGATAAATAGAAGAAGAAACAGAGCAATATAAGAGAGAGAGAACTTAAGAAAAACAGGATAAAATTGTAACAACTAATGTAATAATAACAGCAGAGATGAGGAACGCTGCCTCTCACAATGGCTACCATCACAAGCTATCAAGTGCAGCGGGGACAGCGCATCAAAGAGGGAGAAAGTGTGTTAAAGATGCGCGCGCGCCACCAAACACAGAGCGGCGTTTGCGTGCACGAGGCTGCGCACGTTGCTCCGAGATGGCTCCCCAGAGTGCAGCCCGAGTGCTATGAGGAAGATTATGAGTGAGATAGAAAGCGCACATGAATCTGGGCTTTGTTGTGAGGCGGATAATAAAAGATGGGACTCTTTGTCAGCATGGCTAAGTGTATGTTTCAGGAGTAAATGACTGACAACAGAAAACAGCCATTTTGGCCGTGACTGTGACAGTAGCTCTTTGTGTGAACATCTTAGACTTGTGAGCAAGTCTGTTTATACATTCCTACCCCCCGATTTAAAATGTATGAGTGCAAGTAGTTATTTAGAGCCATCACTATGAATGTTCTGTTTGTGGGTTTATTTTGGAGAGGAGAGATGAGAATATGGATTATAATAACAGGTGATTGTTCTTTTAATAACCCATTCAATCACATGCATGTTGGCTGGTTTTTTTCCAAAGACAAACTATGTCCATTATTTTTTTCTTCCAGTGGTCTGAGCTCTGAACCCATACTGAGACACAAGCTGAAATGTAACATGTCATGTCAAAGTTGAGAAGTTAGCAACAGTGCAACAGCAGCCTCAGTGTGCAGCAAACCCAGCCTGCAGTCAGAGCAGAGAGAGATCAACTCCACTCTGTTTCCACATTGCAAATAAATCCCACAAGCGCAGAGCTGCTGCTGACCTCACTCTGGATTACAAAGCAGGATGCAACTAGGTAATGATTTTTTCCCCCCTGCTGACCTCTAGCAATCATTAGGGAGATTGATGATCTTTTAAAGAAAATTCAGTCTGACATGAAATACTTTTATATACAGTACAGACCAAAAGTTTGGACACAACTTCTAATTGAACTCAATTAGAAGGCACGTCCAAACTTTTGGTCTGTACTGTATTTAACCCTTATATGTTCGTCTCCAGTTTAATAGGTTGACTTTAAATTGGACCGAACCATTATTTATAAAAAGGAGGGACTGGTATGCTGTTACGGGGTTGAACAAAACTGGAAGGACATGATTAAAAAGGGCTGTTTTATAAATAATTCATGTATGTTTCGCATATTTCTTTTATTTAGGTTAAATTATAGACAGACGGGTATTTCCATTTCTTGATTTTCTCAAAAAAAAAAAAAAAAGTGGTGTGCATTATTTGAAAATCTTTGAGCATAAACCTGTGAGACACAAAATGCACCGAATTCAGAGAATGACCCAAATAGCTTTGTTTTAAGGTGTTGTTTATTAATGGAAGCATATTTTAATATCATTGATCAGGTGGATATTTTTTGCACTCAAAGGTTTGTGACTTAACTGTGTACCTTTTAACATACTTTACAAGATACTAAAGATGCTTATGCTAATATGCAAAAGTACCATTTCAGGTTCTCTGAAATGCAACCAATTTTAACAGAATTTACACATTTCCTCTCACTCAAAACTGATGTTTATGTATCTCCTTATAAGACATGTCTGTTTGATGGGTAAACTTGTTTTCCTCAAAGACAAAATAAATGCTTTACCTAATGGAACTCGTAATTCGTAAATAGTTTTTCTCCAATTTCCTTAAATTGTCAAGGTAAGAAATAATAGTTCTGCCTTAATAACAAGAATGATAGAAACGTTGAAAATCTTCCAAAATTTGTCAGTCTACGATGCAAGTTGTTGGGATTTACTCTGTGTACATCCCAGAGATTTAAATGCAATTCTCTGCAATAAAAAAAAAAGTCAAGTTTTAGGCATTTTAAACATTTCTCCGTGAATGTTTTTATTGCACTGGAAGAAGTATGAGTAAAATAAGCAGTCAACGTCACAGCTGAACATTTCCACAGCAGTGCACTGAAGCTGTGACAGTCAAAATCACAGATTCAAACATAACAAACCCACGGAACCGGTCCTGTCAACTTGCAGGGTGGGACTTGTCAGCAGTGGCAGTTGGGAGCCTGGTTTATCTAACATTAGCAACATATTATTAGCTGTTTGCTGACAGCATCAAGCTGCTGAGGAAATGTTTGAGGGTTGCAGCCAGGCAAGTGGCAGGGTGCATATTTACATATTTACAGACTGAAGCATGTAAGTAAAGAGATGTAAAGTTGCAGCTAAAATCTTTTAAGGAATGACAGTTTTTTGTTTCAGGAACAAGCTTCAAATATTCATCAATAAATGTGATTCATTTTGCGGTTTTTAATGAAAATCAGTGTCACATTTTAAAAATTCATAGCATTTCAAGAGCGGCAGCTTGGGAATGTGTTTAAAAAAAGCATTGAATAAATTTATGAAGCACATTTATAGCAGGGGAAAAGTAAGCAGACCTTCTCAGTTTTTCAAATATGGCCACATATGCACCTTCAAAGGAATGAGATTAAAAAAAAAGATCTATAGTCACAGTAATATAGCATTAAGTTTTAGAGATCCTGACGGATCCAATATGGCTACATGTGTAGTTTACTCTAAAGCTAAGGCTGACGGTGCCTTTATAACTCTGGAATATTTTGACTTTGTCAGGTTATAAACCACAAACTTTGTAATTCACTACAATACATTCATGATTAGCAAAATTACAATGGTGACGGTATGGGACATCTGCTAACCTACAACAATATTTCTGTCCCTGTTGGCATGACTGGTGTGAATCTTGCACTACACAAAGCCTAGATTGGTGGAAGAGCAACAGCAGAAAAAACTGTCTGCTGTTGCACCTACAGAACTAACATGTGAAAGTAGCTGATTCACTCAAAAGGCCAAATATACTTTTGTTGTACTTCCTACAAAACGTTGTGCAGTGGAAGACCAAATCAAGATTTCCTCCTGAACACAGTGGTGGCCGCATTATGCTGTGGGGATGCTCATCTTCAACGGTGATGAGGAAAAATTAATACATCAAAATCCTGAACAGAAAACCTGCAAAAAACAACTTGGAGATCAGGGTTGAGGTCAATCTTCACTCTGCATTTTTTTTAAACATTATGGGAAAAAAAACCAAAACAAAACAAAACAAAAAAAAGACAATTTTTCTTTCATTGGTCTATTGAAGTTTGCCCTAACTATGAAAAGGTTCAAGGAAAGTAATATTTCTAAAACACTAGTTGATTACTTACTATGTAAAAACACTAATATTTTTTTAATTTGTGGGAAAATAGCAAGCTCGCTTTTAAAATTTATTTTACAAATTGTGAAATAATGACTTAAGATTTCTGAATTTTCTTCCTTTTCAGAAAAAGTCACAAATAAAATTTTCTCAGGAGTTGACAGTTCAATTCAGCTATTTTTATTTCATGATTCTAACAAGCCTGTTTGGATTTCTTCTTTTTTTTTTCTTGCAGTGTGCATCACTGATTTATTTCTTTCCCACATGCGCTCAGATTGTGAAATATTGTCCCCGTCACCAAAGTGTGCAGTGATGTCTCTCTCCGTTTAGTAATCTTTGCTAGATTCTCTGTACGGGTGTCTATAGGCTTGCAGCCGATAATGTCTCAGTGTGTCTTACTCACATTGTCCATAGTATCATCATTAATCATTTCTCCTCCTCACAGACGTGGCCATCAGTTATTGAGAGGAGCAATAATTTGGAATTGATTTAGTCCCCACACACACAGAGGCTGACACGGAATATAAAACACTCCTTCGGCAAGACAAGAATGAAAGCCACATAAAGGCCTGTCAGCATATAACTGTATTTTTTCCTCTCTGTACATCCAGCTTTGCTCTTATGTCATTTCCTTTGGGTTTGAATGTGAGCTTATTTACTTGTTCTTGTATAGGGAAACAAAAATCTTTAACAACAACAACAAAACAAAAAAAAAAGCAGAGTTGCATTAATAGGTATTAAATTCAGCAGAGTGTGAAAGAGTCCGACTCGCACCTTGAGATGGTTTAAAGAAAAACTGGAGGCAAGTCACAGCAGAAAAGCACAAGGCTAAACCTCTAAACAGGAAACCGATTGACGGATGAGAGTTAAGGAAACCTTTTTAAAGATCTTCATTCTCTGTCTATCAAGAAGCTAAAAAAATTCCCAGAGGAAGTTTACTCTATTCATCAGAGCTGCACACCAGTTGGCATCAAGATAGTAAAAGGAGGATAAGACAGAAAAGAAAAGTTTAATGGCATTATCCGAAAGTGTGCAAACCTTTCTCATTTTAAAAGCACACTTTTGGAGGATGTTTAAAAATAAACATTGCGTTGTAATTTTTAATAACATATTAGTTATAAAGTTTTCTGTCCTTGCGTTCCTACATGGCCTCAACCAAGTGTCCTTTAAGGAATAAGTTGTTGTGGGGTTTTGTGGAGTCAGAACCTTTCTGGAAACAAAAATGTCTCAACAGTTCATGCAAAGGCCGCTTTGCAAATGCTTGAACCACAGATGCACCAATCAGGTCTTGTGGCTTTTTTAAGAGCTAGAGATGTCGATGCAGAGTTTATGTGCATTCAATCATTTATGGAACAAGTGGAGGCAATGTCACAATGTGTCGGGTAAAACAAGCACTGGGAAACTGGGTTGAGCTACTATTTGAAAACAAAGACATGCAGTTAAAATTTTTCTTGTCAGATTTTAGTATTTATTACGACTGTCTGCTTTAGTGACTGTAAGCATCGGTCAGAGGGTATTTATTGTAAAATTTTAAATTTGCAAAACCATGCGATGCCCATATTCTGATTTCCATACATCTATATCCAAGGAGACTGAAACAGAAACCAGAAAATCTACATGGGATAGTAAACAGTTAATTCTGTTCAGCAGTTGTCTAGAGAATCAAATGCTACAGCACAATGCCCATTTTTCAATCCAACTTTCTGATGGGTTCACTTTTAAAAACACCTTAATATAGTTAACTGAATTTCCCTCCCTCAGTATAAACATCTACACTGAGGAATGTTGTCAGCAAGAACTGGTTGCATTTAGGGATGGTTCAATGTGCCTATTCTTTCCCCCACACTCAGTTCCTTCGTCCCAATTCAAGTCAAGTTTATTTCATCAAGGACAGCACATTAAGCAATGTTGCATGTTGAAAACAAAGCAACTGTTTTGTACACAAGCTTTCTAGCCACAGGATAATTTGCAAACCCAGTCCCTGGTTCCCATCCTTTCACTCATCCTTAGTTCCTTCTTTCCTCCTCTGCCCTCATGCTTCCTTCCTCAGTTCCATTCTTCCTGTTTTTTTCCATCCCTCCTCCCTTCCTCTCATAGTTACTAAGTTCCTTCCCCCATTATTTTTCCTGTTTATACCCACATTCTTTTCTGAGACCTATGTGAATGAGTCTGGAAGTGTTTTTATGGGTTATGCGTTGGAAACCTGTTAATACTAACAAAGTATAATGGCAATCAAAACCAGGAACCTTTGATTTCCACTACACAAACCTATTTATAATGCTGGAGGAAAAGGAGGGAAACAGTAAACCATGTGTCTCATGGACAAACGCATGACCTGCCTGCTTTGGCAGGTTGTCAGGACAACCCAATTCTTCACAATCTAATATTGTTTCATCTCCAACATCAAATCAGATTCATCTGATCGCATGATGCCAGTCATCAACGGATACCAGTCCAATTCCATCAAGTCATTGGTTTTGCAGCAGCCTTGTGCAAGAATCGCTTATTTTTAGTGGTTGTTACAGAGGCAAAAATTCATTTTAAAATGCAGAACATTTACTCAAAAATATTTAAGTTTTTGCTTCATCAGACTATAAATCTCACAAACAACTGTCAAACTCTCCAAGTTTCACTTTTTGGAGATTTCACTAGATCAGGGGTGGGTACTTGTGGTCCTCAAGGGCCGGTCTCCTGCAACTTATAGATGTATCTCTACTTCAACACACACACACCCGCACACAAATAATGAGGTCATTAGCAGGACACTGGATGACCTGACTGCACGTGGGAGGTGATTCAGCTGTTGGATTCAGGTGTGTTGGACCAGGGAGACACCGGCCCTCGAGGACCAGGAGTGCCCACCCCTGCACTAGATGGACTAGCACCACAGCCTGTTCTTCCAAACCAAAACCTGCTGCTGTTTTGCCGTTGTATTTCTATTGTTTTCTCCTCCATGCTCTCTTTAATTGGTTTTCCTTTCTATAGATGCTTTGCAAAACTGGATGAGATGGGGCAAAACCCTTCAACTTCTAAACTGGAACCCTTAAATGGCAGCACTGAGCACCAATTATGGTACTCACAAAGCAACCAGCCAGGCAAAAAAAAAACAAAAAAAACACATGAATGTTATGGTCCAATTAGGGAAGGTAACAATAATCTAATCCACGAATTAGCTAAAGTCAATTAGGACAACTCGCCAATTAAGAACAATTCTGTTACTTGAGGGCAAAGCTATAATAAGCCTGCGAGGGAGCCACGCTCAGATGGTGTCCTTGCTTGTTTGTGTCACGCTCAGCAAACGCTGAGCTCTGAACGAGCTTTTTTGATTTGGAATTAGACTGCAAATTGAATTTTCGTAGAGAACAAGTCGCTGTTTGGTCACACGAGGACACTGGAGTTAGTTTGAGAGAAAAAAATGAAACCAAGGGAGACAGAATGAGACAGTGTGGGTTAGCCGGACTATTTATAGACGCTGTGTCAGTGTGAATATACTCCATGCTGGAGCTTGTTGTGGTGCAGACTTGCTGTTTTTTGTTTCTGGGGTAAAAGACTTTAAAAAGGCTGAACAACACAAACCTGATTATCTGACAAAACATATTTAGAAAAGTGCAAAAATGTTGAATTAGAAAAAGTTTGCCTGAAGGACTTCTGAAGAGCTTCTTGATTGTTTTGGCACATTTAGTCCAGTTTTATTGTTTGATTTTGACTTCTGAATTGTTCACTCTAAGAAGGCTCCAAAATTCAAGACATGAACAAATTTTATTCCAACATAAAATATCTTAGTAGGGATCCATTTTTTAAATGTTTTCTTAAATGTCTGTCATAAAAATACAACATCTTCAGATTTTTTTCTTAGTTGAACCCACAGGAAATACTGAATCAGTTTGACAAACAGAAAATACAACTTAGCACCAATAAGGCGGTATAGCAAGAGATATTAGCTGAAAATATCAGATATCCTCATCTGAGGAACGATGCAGCACTAGCAAAAGAAAATACACCCGGTTTTAAGAGCGTACCGGTGTGTTTTAAGATGCCGAGATGGAAACATCGGCAGTAATAAGCAGCACTTTCCTCTGCGTATCAATCTTAGAAGGGTTATAATTTCATTTCCAAAAAATTTCAGGTCCACAATTCATATAATTTTGAAACGACGAGAAAATATCGATCCAAGTGGAACGTATTCAAGATGTGAATCCAGCAGATTCACCCCAAGGTTGAACCATGACCCCTTAAATTTCCTGCAATTTATCCAAAATCCGTACAGCCCCCAACCCCCAAAGAACAGAGCATGACAGCAGAAGTTACAATACAAACTTTGAGAGAAATAGACGTAATTTGAAAATATCAGAGGTTTTCAGTGACAGATTATTATAGACTGCAAATAAGACTTTATATTGGCCATTTGTTTGCCTTTGAGTGGTTTGACAAAAGCATTTACTGGGTCTGCACTTATGATTCCATCACTGACTTTCATAATTGAAATCTGAAGAATCTTACCTTTCCAGTAATATATACCGAAATATGCACATTGAAAAGGTGCTGTAAAAGAACTGTATGTTTTTTTTTGTGCCACTTGTGGGATGTATTGTTAATGTGTCCCCAATGAAAGGTGTCATACATTCAGACTTGATTTGATAAGTTTGGACATGAGCTGTATGATGGCACAGCTGATAGCACTGTCGCCTTGCACCAAGAAGGTCCTTGGCTTCGCAACCGAGTCTTCCTGCATGGCGTTTGCATATTCTCGCTGTGAAGGTGTGGCTTCTCGCCAGGTACTCAGGCTTCATCCCAGAAAACATATTAATGGTTAATTGAGTAGTCTAATCTGCTCCTCAGTATGAGTGTGTGGTTGTGGTCGTCTGTCCTGTGTGGCTCTCTGATGGACTGGTGACTTTCCAGGGCATTCCCTGCCTTTCACCCAACGACAGCTGCAGACAGACACCAGCCACCCTGGCAACCCCACACGAACAAACAGGTGAAGGCAGTGGATAGACTGATGGATATTTGGACATTTTCTGTCCTTTCAGATCTATATCAGGACTGTGCATAGTGACTTAGAACGTAAAGCTCAGAGTGAGGATGTAGTGATGGTGGAAAAGAAAGAAGAAGAGGACTTCTTGTCTCTACTCTGCTTTTTTAGACCAGTTACTCTCCAATTGTCAACTTTTCTCTGACAGAAATAAATATTTCCTTAAAAAAAAAAAAAAAGCAGCAAAATGTCCTTCAGAGTCACAAGAAAGTATGATCGAGATTAATTTGAACAGACTCAAATCCTGGGGAAAATAAGCAAGGAGTGGTTTGACACTTTTGCACGGCCTCTGATGTCCCTGAGGCACGATGAAACTTGAGCTTTAAAGCCGACCTGCCTTTGACACACATGACCCTCCTATTGTGATCATGTCTTATGGTTTTTATTAACATTTCTGGTGCCAATAGTCAAGACAGAGGTTATTCTCTCTTCCAGAGAATAAATTGAATTTAAGTGATGATGGGGAGAAACTCTGGAGCCACAACATGAACGCAACTGAGACCATGAAGATTTAGAGTAACAGACAGCATCCCCTCTTTGAAAGCAACATCTCTGCTGCGACGTGAAGCCGAAGATTTCTGTTACTGAAACGTCTGAATCATAAACCTCTGACACGTCCTCGGGCCAGATTTATTCATACACACCAAATCCGAGCTTGCGTGACCTGAGCGAGCAGCAGGCAAGTGGAGAGGGGCGAGGGGCCCAGTTTGACGTTGACTCAGGCTGACAGGCACAGAGGACTGCTGGGTGAGCTGGCTCTGTTGCCCCAGGACCACAGAGAGGCTCGGAGTCTCCTCCTCTCCTCCTGCACAGTCCCACCTCAAGTATGACGGAAATTAAGCTTCATCTCCATTTCCTCCAGCCTGAGACGGAGACCTTATCCATTTGGGCTGTCGGTGTCTGCCACAGGCTACATCAGTGACTCACCAGAGACTCTTAACTCTTTCTGCTGTTAGAGCGGTAAACCTACACCTGGCAGCCATTCATCATCATTCCCTGCAGCTCTGTCGAAGTGCAAGGCTCATATACATATGTATTCATGCACACACGACCCATGGTTTGCAGTAGAAAGTATTTGAAAGGGTATCCACCTTTACCCCAGAGCCCCAGGGAGCATAACAAGAGTCTCACATGGCAGACCCAGGAGAAAAACACTGTATGCTGACAGATGGCAAGGTCAAGCGAATAACTTAGCCTTAAAATTCAAACACTAATGCCGATGACCTCTGGTAAGGGGGTGAAAGCAGGAATGAGAACAAAACTGGAAAAAAAACAACAAAAAAAAACAGAGGAATACTTGAGATCGAGCTTTAAGGAAGTCTAATCTTTGTGTACCATCAATTGATAAAACATATTTAAAAAAGCAAACAAACAAAAAAAAAACATGCAGCTCGGAACAATGTGCATTTCCAAAAAACTGCAAATTATCTGAAATACTGAAGTCCTTAAAAACAAGATGAAAAATCCACCTGAACAGCTGGAACATTGGTCAATATATTTGATTCTTCTCAATTTCTTGACTTATTTCTGATTTTCAACACAATGAACCCCATCTATAAATGTTCAAGACATACTTAAGACAGTAATTATGACAATTTACTTGTTTCATAATTGCTTATTATCAAACAATAAGCATTTATTATATTACATTATGTTTTTTAATCATATAAAGAGCTTGATTCCGCCTTGTTGCTGAAATGTGCTACACAAATAAGCCTCACATCTGCATTTTAGAAGCCGTATTAGCTTGATTTCACCAGAATGACGGAAAAATAGATTAATGTGCACAGAAAACTACAAATAATTCTCGTAAAGACAAACAGAACCTGATGAGCAATAATGTGACGGTTTAATATCCAGAGATCTTACGCCAAATGACCTCGTCACCCACCAGCAGCAATAGCACCAAATTAGGTCCAAATTGAATCAGTTGCTTCAAAGTATTTAGCATCAACTAGATGCTAGAGTTTCTGGTGATGAATCAGCTGAATCCAAAGGACAGAGTGGATCTTATTAGCACTTGTTGATGTTTACTCCTCTTTCTTGTCGAATACACTCAGTTCTTGGCCAAACACGCGATTCGTTACCCATATGTTGCAGTAATGAGTCTGTTACCACAGGGGTTTGCCCATAGATTTCTAATATGAATTATTTTGAAATCTGCTGTTGGTAATTTGTTAGTTGGATTTAATTTTATTCATATTTAAAATAAATACTCAAGATGCACACATTCATTACATAATTTGCTGTTGATTAGATCTTAATGGCACCCAGGTATTTCTCTGCACCATAAACCTACAGGATGCATCACCAAATGAAGGCAGTTATCACCCGATTATATGATAGTCTGGGTGAATACCACGTCCAGACCGGCTGCGGTGCGTCCATCACTTAATGATAAACACCTGCTTAGCAGCACCAGTAAAACTGCTTGTTTACAGTATGAAATTAATCGACTGGAGCTCTAATCGTTGGCATTAGGTGGCCGCTGACATTGGAAATAAAATGGTGCTAAAAACAACCTGACCATCATTTACGATGATGCATCCATTCAGCGTCGCATCCTCCAAACTTCACAACCTGCACAGACAATTAACTATGGAGTTAACCCAAAATTATTCACACCCCAGGCAGAATCAATAGATTTTATTCAACCAACAACTTTGAGATGTAACAGATAGTCAAAAAAATAAAATCTACAAGACTTGCCAATTTGGAAAAAAATAACCCCAAATCCTCCAATCCTATCCCATCATTTATTTTACCCTTCTTTCTATATGCAAACATTTCTAGCAAGAAACATATTAATTTTCTATGCTGAATAAAATTGTTGATTTTAGAAACCATAGTTTGAAGAATTTTTAAATACTTAGTCAGCTACACAAACTTAAATTACATTTATTCTTTAGTTTCGGAGATCCATGGAGTTCAAATCACAGTGAATAAAGATGATGCTAAACAGTAAAGAAATGCCTGATTCAAAGTTAACTCCTTCGAGCTTGACCACACGGAAAAGCAAACTGGTGGAGAAACGTTTTATGGTTGAACAAGAAAGATTGAGCTGTTTGAGCACAAGAAGAAGAAATATTCTGAAATCCTCACACAGAAACCTCAAACTGCTGATCTGAACGTCATCCAATCTGGAACCCAGTTTCAAAAACGATCGTTTCCGGTCTCCCAAGATGCCAAATTCGTGTGGATGCACCGACTTATTAAAACACTTTCGTGGATATACCTAGAATTATTTCCGTGTGGACTGGGCCCAAGTCTACTCTTCATCCACAGAACCAAACATAAACTGAAAAATCCTGACCTAAATAACTTGTGAATGTTGTCCACGTTTCATTTTTAAAAAATTATCTGATGTATTTAATTGCAATGTCTTGTTATTGTTGACCTAAAAAAGGACTGCGTGTTTGTATGGTGAGTTAGTAAGGGTTTTATGCCTGAGTGGACTCTCATTGTAGCCGTCTGAGTTATAATCGGATCACTCATGAAGTGCTTTTAATTTCCCAATCCTAGAAACCATTATTTTATTCCTGACGTCTTCAAAAACAGACAAATGTTAAATCTATCCACCGTTAGGGCTTTGCCTCGGGATTAACCTTTAAGACAGATAACCGGTACGTATCGACCACATTATCCATCAGTGACTTTCTTGCCGTCTACAATTTAGTCTGCATTTTATTCCTTCCTTTAGAAGTGATTATAGCTGCTAATCTCACATCTTTCCAGGCAATCTCTGACAGAAAACACCACTTACTTACAATCAAAACAATAAAAACACATCACAAGTTCTCTATGCAAATGTTGTTGAGTCATATCTGAACAAGAAGAATCTTAAAAATAGACGCTTCAGATGTCACGATGCGCAAATTGCCTGTGAAATTCTTCATTAAGGAAGCAGTTTGAAGGTTTGCGTTAAAATCAAAAGTGGTCGAGGTGTAAATTCGTTGACCCATCAAGGTCGGGTAGCTGCTGCTCGACTGTGAACTATATGATTTGCACGTTTGACAGGACTGATAACATCCCTGAAAAAGAAAAATAGCAGCTCAGTGACAGCATCCACTTTTAATGGATTGGAAGCAGAAGTACTAAGCTAAAATATTCTGTCTGGGCATTATTTTGTCACTAACACTGAAGCTCATGGAAGAAGTTAAGTGTGAACACGCTCTTGGATGTTGACCGTCAGTGGTGTAATGAATAGAGAGCATTTATGAATAATATATTTTCTTAACCCGGCGTAAAAACCAGAATCGCACAGAACTAGGCCGTTTGAGGACTGTTTACATGTGAACAGAGAGATATTTGGGCATGACAGATGTATCGGTGCGCTCTGAGCTCTGTAGGAGCATCATTAGCAAACTGACTGACATAACTGACAGCTGGCACTGAGAGGAGAGGGATGGAGGGTGAAATGGAGGAGGAGGAGGTGACAGAGCAGAATCTGTGCCAGCCATCACCCTCTGGCTGTTCTCCAACATTTTAATCACATCAACAGTGCTCTCGCTCGGCACCCCCTCGGAGACCCAGGTACCTTAGCCACACTTGACATTAACCACAAGGCGAATACGCCCATGTTTAATACAGACGGGGATCTCTGCAGATCGTCCTCAGCTACTTTTAAAACCCTCACTGAGAGGATTGACAACCCAGGGACTAAACGAAGAAAATAACTGTTCTCACCCTCAGTTGTGCTTCTTTTTGTGTGTGTGTGTGTGTGTTGCTGCAGTGGAGCTTAGCTTGAATTTTCTGTCTCACTTCTATATATTGAGAGCTTCAAATTGTCAAGGGCAATTTCAACTAGTCATTTCGCTAATAAGACGTCCCGACACAGACCATGGCTCCTCCGAAACAGAAGAAGTGAAGTAGGCATGAGCTTTGAGATTCTGACAGTGTGATAATCTGGAACAAACCAGATTAAAGATTACAGGACTGAAGCAACCATTCAAAATAAAATTACACAATTAATTTATTTGACAAAAGAATATACTATTTCAACTGCTGCTTAGATAAAAACTGTATATTGTACTGAATATTTTATTTAACATTATATAAATAAATCATTAGCACATTATAGTAAACATGAAAGAGGAAATAAAGAGTCCCACTGTAAAAAAAAAAAAAATCCCTTTGTGTCCTTTGACAGTTAAAAACATCAGCAACAGATATAAGCTTTAGAAAACTTAGTTAGAAAACTGACCATACCGTTGCTCTGAATGGCACAGGTAACGATTAGGTAGTTCTTAACTGCTATTTCACAATTAGCATTTCTATGGTAGAAATGAGCGACAGGTGCCAAGTTTTTACATGTTGCCAAAATCTGATGTCAGTTCTGCAGCAAACTCAAAAACACTGGTTTGGTGCAACTCGATCTGTAGCCATAAAACTTAAATTTATGCTCTCAGATTTTACTTTTGAAAACAAAATCTCTACAGGGTCCAACTGGCCACTAACTTTTTTTTTTCTTTTTTTTATATGGCATCTGGTGCATTGGTGCCCATCTTTCTAGAGCCTCCCTGGGCAACCACCCATATAAAAATCCCATCATGGTTAATGTTATTTCTTTAAAGTATTCAGTCTACAAAAGTAGAAGTGACATGCATATCACCCCTTGTGCATTATTTGTTACTCAGGTTAGTTTTGTTGTGCAACAAACACACCCACAAACACACACGGCTAGTTTTTCTTTTTGCTGTACCTGCTGCTTCCATAAACAAGCTAAACTCCTGCTGATTTACCAGCTAGTATAAGATTATCAGAGTTGCTCCAAGGAGCAGAACAAAAAAAAAAAAAATTTTTTTGCACAATTAGCATACATACGCATAATCTTCTTCATTCAGTAGGTGTATGTTTCATATTTTATTAAAGTCTTTCACCATGATGTACGTCTGCTAAAATAATCTTAATTTATCCATTAACTTGTGCTGTAAGTGAGAATTAACTGGATTTTCTCATTGTTTGTATGCATCTGACTGTATATATCCATTTGTTTTTGGCCGTTATTATGAAACTGGTTCAGTTTTCCTTTTGTTTAAAGGAAAATATTGTAAACCAGGGGGGTAACACAACACAGTGTTGATTTGCTTGGCTGTTAACTTAGGGGTGATAAAATGTACTTTAACCCTTTAGAAGGCTCAGACAGGTAGAAATAGCCAGAGAAGTCATTTTGCATGCATAATTGTGTCAGATGTTTTGTTTTCAGATCATGACCCCCCCACCCTATGGATTTCAACTTTTACATTACGAATGTGTAAAACCAATTTAGGGACATTTAAATCAACACAGACAGATTTTGAGGAAAGGAAGCTTTTCATAAAAAGGTAGAGAAACTGAGAAATATGTACGTGTCAAAAATAACGTTTGGATTTATTGAGAGAAATGCAGTAAATGATTCAGATCCCTCAAAAACAATAGTGTTAAATATTCTTGTAGCTGCCCGAGTGAGAAAGTTCCTTCAAATCTGCAAGAGCGAAGAATGTCCAAATATCAGCATAAATCTGATTATTTTTCTTCATTCCCTGTTTTCAGATGGTTACTG
Source organism: Gambusia affinis (assembly GCF_019740435.1). Classification (NCBI taxonomy): domain Eukaryota; kingdom Metazoa; phylum Chordata; class Actinopteri; order Cyprinodontiformes; family Poeciliidae; genus Gambusia; species Gambusia affinis. The sequence goes on from NC_057885.1 coordinate 19,122,604, forward strand.
TGACACCAGGCTGTGCAGTGACTCATTTAAAACTGCTAAACTGCTATGATTCACAAGATTAAAAGCTCCAGCTGCATGCCATGTGCAGTTTGTGTTCGAATCCAAAGCTGAGCCCATCTGGGTTAGCAGCAGTGAAATATGGCACAGAGACAGCAAAGAGGTCACCCCCAGCATCCTCGAGTATCATTTGCTTGAAAATAAAAACACAGAAGTCCAAATTTCTACGCTAATGACAAATTAGTTTTCATGCTCCAGTTTGCTAAATTATAATTTCTTGCCAATATACTACTACTGCACAAGATTAAAGACGGTTAGCTCATGCATAAATTGCAGCCAAGTGTGATGGTATAAAAAAAAAAAAAACACTTGGAGCTAAATCAGAATCAGCAGATCAATGAGGAAGATATGAAATACTAATAATGTGAAAGGAAAACAAGCCACTTTACACCGCGCCTTTTAAAAACAGCCACCAGTAGATTACTTTGTTCATTAAAATGATTTTTTAGTGGAATATTTAACCAAAACTGACCATCCGATCTATCCAACAGTCCGAATTACAATTAGGAAAAATGTTCTTATCTTTTTTTAAGAAGTTCAGGCTTAGAGTCATAATGTTAGAAAGAAAGAAGGGAAGAAAATTTAGCTCTAGGCTATTAATTTGATGCCAATTTGTTGTTCAGGTATGTCAGTGGAACACAGAGAGCAAAAGTGAAAATAAAGCTGCACTGATGGAGTTCTTGAAAGGCAACATAACAGTTTGACGCTTCTCATGAAACCATTACACAGGTGACAGGGAAACCAAGGCAGCTGTGCAAAATAAAAACAATCTTGAGATATAAATTAGCTCTTATAAATTTGTTCCTTTCCAATCAGATGGCAGAATAACATCGCAATGTGAGATGAAGCTACATAATAAAAGAATTAATGTCATGACTGTGTCAAAGGGCAAATGGGTTTTTAGGCTCAATGTTCATTATGAGGGGAACCCTTGTAGCTTCAAGTTTTTTTAAATATTTTCTTTCGCAGAAAGAATTTTTATAATCTTTCTTTATAATCGTTTTACTTGCCCCTTTCCTATAGTTACCTAAAATCTTGAAAAATACATATTTAAAATGCTTGGACACACACAAGTCTTCCAAATGGACAAAAACTCAAATCATACCAAGCATACAGAGAAGGCGATACGGTGAAAACCAACAACTAACAAAGTTAAATTGACCATTTAAATGAGAAACGTTTACCCGTAGACAGCAGAAAGCAGCCTGATGCCCTAAAAAGGAACTGGAAGTTTGATGCTTTCAGTTTTCCTTTTCTCTATTAGCTGATTGAGTAAAAACTGTCAAAGGCCTTCCCCTGCAGCTAGGATCTGCTTCTCTTAAATCCCTTACTGAGCTCTGGAAGCTGGCCTGTGCTGAACTGAGTGGGGTCCTAATGACAAACCAATAACCTGCGGCAGCCATTAGAGATGTTAATGTAATTTATATAGGAATAGCCACTTTATCTTAATTGAAGGAGCAGTATGTGGGGAATAGCAAGAGACGAAGGGGGTCAGGTAGCAAGAGATGGATGTTTGCAAAATGGAAAGAAGAGGCAGTGAGTGAGGGACAGAGCTAATGATTAGAGAGAATGAGGAGGTGAGCAGCTGATGAGACTGTATTTCTATTAAATTGCCTGAAAATTCTCCCATCTTCTGTTTACATCTTTGTGTGTGCGTGTGTGTGTGTGTGTGTGTGTGTGTGTGTGGGTGGCTGCCTCTCACATAGGCACCGTAATGTGGCCGACCTAAATGACTGGCATAATATTGGGAGAGCACGGGTGGGGGACCTCCGCTGAATACTGATGAAGCTCGACACAAAGCGTCTTCCTGGCCTCATTAACCTGCAGAGTGCTGCTTTTGTTTTCTCCTGCAGCCATCCAAACACTGCCTACGACCTCTCTGAAGGTTTTCACCGACGTCACGAGAAAGACGGAGAGACAGAACAGTCTTCCATGCTTCCACATACCGGTACATTTCCTGGGGCATAAGAGTCATGAATTTGAGACCTTTTCTAATTGTTCTTCTGTATAAACAGGGTGTGTTCAGAAAAACTCAAAAATATACACACACTTACCGGCCCCTTTATTAGGTACACCTATTCAACTGCTTGTTGCAGCTTCTCCATGCATTCAGGCACCCAGGTGTGACCAAGACGACTTGATAAAGTCCAGAATGGAGGAGGACAATTGTAACGACCAATGGCATGGTCGTTACAACGGATCAGCCAGAGTATTTCAGAAACTGCTGATCTAATCAGATTTTAGCACAAAACCGTCTTGAGTAACAGAGAATGGTCAGTCCGTCCAGCCATTTTCATCCACTTGAGGCAGCAGCCTAAACAGAAAGGCCTGGACTTCTGCCATAGATAATGGTAAGAACATACTGGCAAGTCAAGAGCTTTGCTGTTCAGCTCAGCTCTCTCTTCACAACAACAGACTAGGACAGTACCAACCTACTTATTGATCTCTCACTCCATTTTTTCCCCTTCATTCTTGAATAATACTTCGATACTTGGCGTCCACTGCTTGGGGCAGGACCTCATCCCCAACCCAGAGGAGGCATTCCACTCTTTTCTGGCTCAAGACCATGGTCCTAGACTTCGGGGTACAGAGATCTCCATCCCAGTTGCAAACTGTGCCAGTGAAAGCAGATTATAATAGATTAAGCCAACACAACATCATCTGCAAAAAGCAGAGACTTGACACTAAGCCACCAAAATAGATCCACTCAACACCTTATGACTGAGTGACAAAGGTCAACCTTGGCAGAGTCCAAGGTTGACCTTCACAAGGTTGTTCACAATGGAAACAAGACGACTCCCTGTGACTCATATAGGAACCCAAAGGCCCCCCATCAATGGGGGCCAAAACCATACTCCTAAACTGAAAACCTCATGGAAATATTCACACACTACCAGACCACAAAGGAACCATTTATTAACCAATTGTTACTGGGATCTGAGCGCATCAGTCACTGGTTGCATCATCGTTCCATTCTGGATAAACAATTCAAAAACTTTTAAAAGCATCAGGAAATTCCTGCTTCTGAAGAGTTGATGTGAACTTCTCACCAGAACTGTGAGTCATTTAGCTCACATCTTCTTGTTGTAAAATTTTGTCTCAAAGGTCTAGGCAAAGTAGTGAGAAAAGTAAGTTTCTAAATGTATTGAAAAGTGCCAGACTGAGAAAGAGGAAGAGTCAGTTCCCTTGACGAAGCAGGAAATAAATCATACCACACAAAAACAAGACAAAAGTGTCTCCTTTAGCACTCCTTTCGTAACAACAACTACAGAACGGAGACAAGTCGGTGTTGGCGGATGAGAAGAAAGTAAAGCAAGAAAAAGTAGGACGAGAGGTGTGTGCTCTTTCACACGCCAAAGCACAGCTCGCTTTGTGTTTCTGTTAGTCGCGGCATCTGGTGTGTGTTGGCACAGGAGATTTCAATTTCATCTTTAATGGAAACAGCAAATAGAGGAACAAATAAAATGTGAAAGAGAGGAGCAAATCCTCCCAGCAGAGGCCCAGTCAGAATGGATGATGAGGCTGACATGAAGTAAACATTCAGCTGCTCACAAAGCGAGCTGGGGGTGAGAATATGAGAGGCAGAGAGAGAGATGGAGGACACGGGGGGGGAAAACTGAGGTGAAGAGGAATACAAAGGTGAGGGAAATGGGATGAAAATGGAGCAGATTTAAAGAAAAGACAGAAAAATGAAAGAGGAGGATGCATTTTCAGCTATTTTTACCGCAGAAATCAGCAGCCATGTAGTCAGAACTCATCAGGAGAGGAAACAGATTAGATACGGGCTATTTGTTCTCATGAGGCCTCCTATAGATCTCTGATGGCTCAGTACCAAGTTCAAGAGTGGGAGCAGACGTGAGATGCTGTACATGATGAAAGCATTTTTATCTACTCAACTGTATTCTGTTTCCAGAGGAGAAAGGCAGCAGCAAAGCGGATTTTTGAATTTAAAATGCTGCTTATTTTGTCGAGATATGGTTTGGTTTAAATGCGATTAATTACAGACCCTGCAATTAAGTCCTTGAAAACTTTTAGTCCAGTCACACCTCTTGCTTAGTTTGTTCTAAAGTGGTAATTTAAAACTTGCAAGTTTTGAACCTGTGCGCTGGTGAAGGATAGCGTGGTTGGATTGATGTTTGTGTGGATAGAACATTTAAACCTAAAAGGACAAAATTCTGGGCAAAAGCACTTCAAATGGCTTTTCTGTCAGTGTTTAGCAAACTAAACACTTTATTTAAAACTGAGGAGTGGCGATAGAAGATGAGGGAAATCGGGAGTGGTGGGCTGGAGGTGGAAAGCGATGCAACAACCTGCTGTCATGCTGGGCTGGGACCACCCACCAGGCCAGTTGAGGCCGAGGCCCTGCATCATGTCAGACATGCAGACAGACATCCAGATGAGTCATCTGGTCGCATGGGGAGGGGGTGACGGCACAGATGGACCGGCACCGAGCATGCAAATGCACACAAACACATCGGCAACAAACTCACACTGTACATCTGGTGTTCAGAGAAGATTTATGCATTTCTGTGATCATGGAAGAAGCGACACACATCTTTACCTAACTGGTTTAATGGCGACACAGAGCTGCTTAAACTACACAAAGCATTTGAAAATAAAACCACAGCCTGTAGAGAAAAAGACAAGATGCATAAAATCTGGAAGTGAAAATTTATGGTTTTCCACCAAATTATGAAGTCTGAACTCTTCATTAAAGCTGTGTTATTGTGGTGGAGACAGAAACTGTTACTTTTCTTAAACAAGGATATTTGCACTACCGCAAAATCAAATATTTCTCTCTAAACAACAAGCACATGCATGCATACATATACCTGCGTTCTTTCATATGGTTACCTGGTCAAACACACGTGAATCAAAAGGCTGAATCACCTCCTTTGAATGCAGTCCAGTTCTCCAGAGTCCTGTCAATGAGTTGATTATGTGACTCAGAGGCGTTGAAGCAGAGACATGCAAATGTTGTAAGACACCAGCCTTTCAAGGTGACATGTGCTCAAAGTTTCTAAATTTATACTTAATATCTGTATGCTGTGAGTACATAAAACCGAAGTCAGGATTTTGTGACTTTAGCTCACTAATCATTCATTTGTAAATGCTACAAATAAATGTTTGGGATAATTTCCCTTTTTAAATTTGAGAGGAAAATCAATATGAAAACAAAAAAAAAAACTGATCCAATGTGCAGTAACCTTATTTTGAATCATATTTGAAGTTTGGTTAACTTTATAATTTCATCCTCAAGCAACAATAATAATTGTAACTGAAATATAAAACATGACTCAATACTGACGAGTAAAATGCCAAGCTGCAGTCATTTGTTGGCCTGCAACCTCCCACATGACTCTACTATAGCTACCATAGTAAACCATCACAGAAGCTTTGTGCATGCAAAAAACGACAATCAGTCAAAGTAATCTGTAATCATCAGGCCACTGCTTCCTTAGGGAGACCCTGAAGAGCTCAGCATTAACATCCTGGCAGGTTCATCTTCAGATCATCCAGTGAGCAAGTTTAAAATTAAGGATGGGTTCACAGATGTGTGATAGTAAATATTACTGTGTTTCATCAGGATAAATAGTATCTGAATGTAGAAAACATTTCAGGAAATACAGAGTCCCAGCTTTTGCCAACATACCTTTAAAATCCAGGCTGCAGAGATCAAGTCCAGATTCTGATTCTTCCACTCTCCAGCTGTGAGAGCAGTTTACTTTGTCCTGCCCCACAAGCTTGTTAATGCAGCTGTTTCACAACATGTTTTGTATCAGCTACACTTCGTCTGTAAGTTCTTGGGTCCATTTCAGCGTGTGTCAGTCCAGGACTTGATTCTCACAGATGATGAGAATGTGAGGCTCATTCTTTGGCCAAAATTCCCTGAAAAGCCTCCAAAAGCTTCAGGCCTTCACCAAGCTCTGCCAGGGTCTGGAGAGGAGCTCATGTCCTGTTTTCCTGTCTGAACCAGACAGTTGAGCTTTCCGAGATTCGGCACAGCTTGGAGACGATCATATCACCCATTCTGGTGCAGTTTGATCCCGATAATGCAAGAGATTCGGCTCGGTTCATGCTGGAAGTAAACTGCATTCATGTTTTAATGTGCTTTTTTTTTTTTTTTGTCCCACAGCGTGCCATATCTAAAACTACAGTTAACAGCAATAATTTGGGTTGGTAGCCTTCTCATAAGAGCAAATCAAAAACGTGGGTTCATTTTTTAGTTATATTGTCATTCCTTCCTAAAGGTCACAATTTTAACTAAATGTTTAATTAGCACGCTAAATATTTAGTAACCGATTAAATGTTTAGCTCTAAACTAAATACTTTATTAGCAAGCTAAATATGTAGTTTGTAGCTAAATATTAAAGCAAAGAATGAAAAGAAGCAAAAATATTTAGCTTCCTAACTACATACATAGCTGCTAAATACATAGTAAGCAAGCTACATATTCAGCTTGATGCTAACTTTACTTTGAAGCTATATATTTATAGCAAACTATTTAATAGCTTGCTATTAAATAGTTTGAAACTAAGTCCATAAATGAATAATGGTGAAAATATGACTAAACATTTGTTCTGACAAAAAAATACAGCTAGGTTTTGACGGTAACGTTACAAAGAGCACCACACAATTTCCAATTAACGATAATTAAGAAGCAAATTGATATCAAAGTAGTCATTTTTCACTCCAGCTGCTATGGTATTGGTAACAGAGGTAGCCTACTGAAAGCTAGTTTTTGTCTTTCTGTCAACAGCTTCAGAAACTAATATATTAAGTAACATTAAAGATTCAGATCTATAAAACACCAACCTGAAAAGATTTGGGAGGTTTGTTTGCAGTTGGATCAATGGAGCTGGGTGACCTTTATGTGTAAAGCTAATAGACACATCAAAGTGGACACAAACATCTAACAGTTAAATACCTGCATTGCACAGATGCTTCTCTTTTCCCCGTTGTCAGTGGTAAACAGCATGAAGAAAATGAAACTAAATAAATAGAGCCAGAGGAACATCACCCCACCTGCCCACAACAGGTGGAGTGACTGGTTGTAAACACCTGGTGTGATAAACAGGAAGTCAACCTCACTGAAGGCAGAAGAGGAAATTCTTCAAAATGAAACACAAAGGAGGATTTTCAAACTTAAAGCTTTTGAAGATTTTTACAAGAGATATATTTTAGAGGCAGGAACATCTATTTGTCATGCAAACCATTCTAAAGTGAGGCAGGAAGGCTAATAATTTGATATAAATGAGCATAAAAGATGCTTGAACGAATATAAAAACTGCACATTTTTGAAACTCAAATGTTGATCTAACTACTTTTAAATTGAGACAGAAAAAGAGCCATCCATCCATCCATCCATCCATCCATCCATCCATCCATCCATCCATCCATCCATCCATCCATCCATCCATCCATCCATCCATCCATCCATCCATCCATCCATCCATCCATCCATCCATCCATCCATCCATCCATCCATCCATCCATTTTTCATTCACCTTTGTCCCTAATGGGGTCGGGAGGGTTGCTGGTTTCTATCTCCAGCTGTGTTCCGGGTGAGAGGTGGGTTCACCCTGGACAGGTCGCCAGTCTGTCGCAGGGCAACACAAAGACATACAAGACAAACAACCATTCACACACATTCACACCCAGGGAGAATTTAGAGAAACCCATTAACCTGACAGTCATGTTTTTGGACTGTGGGAGGAAGCCGGAGAACCCGGAGAGAACCCACCATGCACTGGGAGAACATGCAAACTCCATGCAGAAAGACCCCGGGCCGGGAATCGAACCCCGGATCTTCTTGCTGCAAGGCAACAGCTCTACCAACCGCGCCACTGTGCAGCCCCAGAAAAACAACCATTATTCCTAATGTTGTGAAAATATGACAAGATATTGATTACTTCATTCTGATCATATATTTTTCATATTCAGCAAAAGTATAGAATAAACTTAATATATATCTTTGTCTTGTGCTGCTTTAGAAAGCAGCACAAGCCGGGAGTAACAAGTTATTTAGTCAAGCGATCTGCAGTCATTTAATCCGCATGCTGTTAATTGTTTACCACATGTAGTTTTGAAACACTGCTACCTTACTTAGAATAATATGGGTCGCTGTGTTATTCAAAGATGAGATATACTGACAAAATATCCAGCCTTACATTACATTCCAGTCAGTCCAATGGATAACACACCTGTACTGAAAGGAAAAACTGTGGCCCCAGCAGTCCAGAATAAACATAATCAAATGTTCTTGCATGAACTTTGTCATAAATATCAGGTTAAAACATATTGTTAAGGGTTTATTCTATATAAATTCTTCTCTTCATTAGCTTCAAGGGCAAAGAGCGTCCATCCATTCATCGATCCTACATGTTTGTCCTTATCTGGCCACAAGGGGGCTGCTGGTCCCCAACTTCAGCAGTAATTAGATTTTAGGTGGGATATACCCTGGACATGTCGCCAGTCAATCACACAGGCCAAACATTTCTTACAAAATGAATGTAGTCAATGCTGTGTTTTCCATTTTTAATGAAAGTTATCCAAATCTGCTTTGAAATGTAAAGATTTCTCCCTTTCTTCCAACTCTGTCTCTGGGAAGCAAACTAATGAACATGTAACAGAAGCAAGGCACCATCTCTCTGCTGCTGCAGCCTTAAAGGCTTTAAGGTCACTGTGACATTAATTTATAACATGACCTTTCCCCTCTCTGGCCTGTAATCAGAGATCGACCATGAATGCAAACATCTCTAATTTATGTTCATACATATTTAAAAACAGCTGCAGGTCCTTACATGTTTCATGCATGTTTCTGTTGTTAATCACTTTATTTCCCAGAGATTTTGATGCAAAGTGAAGACTAAGCATTAGCTGCCTATTTGTAGTTTTGACATGCAGCCTGAGAGGGTTTACATCTATTAGGTATGCAAATATGAGTATGAAATATGCTGTATTTATTACAGGGTTTTTAGTTTTAAACACCACATTTTAATAAGAATATTTTTCTCTTAACAGAAAACAATAGAACCTTTTCTGCATCATCACTGACCTTGCTTCAGATCTCAGAAAGACAAACAAGCTCACATTCTGCGACGAAGCAGAGAGTGATGGGAATTTCTGAAGCTATAATTAAAAGATGAACCAGGAATTAAATTAAAACAACTGTTCTGTCCTGCAGAAGCATCAATAGAACAAGGAGTGATGCAGAGCAAACTTCATTTATGCAACAAAACAGAAAGAAATCAGATTAGTTTCACTGATGGGAAACTTATCGACTTGAATGTGAAACCCAAAGTGCTGAGCCAGGATGCTGTGTTTGCTCCCTGACGCTGCAGTTATTTACATACAGATCTATGTGGCAATGAGGCACAGAATATGAATGTGTGTGTTGGTTCTGAGCCCCAGTGTTTACCCAAGTTGTGTGGCGGGACTTCAAGGTATAGATTTCACTGAGGTCATAAGGACAATGCTCTTTGCTTTGGCCCATTTGACCTGTTAAACATTTCATCCTTACTTTCCAGAATCAGTCGCACTGCTGGATGCTGCTGTGAGAACGGTTCAAATCAAAACGCGGTGTTGAGTTTGAGTGCAAACTTAGAAAAATGTCAGGATGTCTGTACTCGGATGGTAATGTCCGATGTAAAAAAAAATAATAATTACACAGATTAGAAATTATATTTTCATGTAAACACTGAGGATGTTTTTTCTGCACTTTTTTAAAAAAGGAATTGAGATGTAGGAAAAAAAATCCTGGAATGTTTTATTAGTAGAGGGTAAAATTTTAAGATTTGATCAAACCAAGTTTTTCCCATTTTAGGTCATATAGGATCACGTAAATAATATTTCCTAAATGGAAAGATAATGAAAAGATTTTTAAAAACTGACAGAAGTTTCAAACCTTTTTGTTTAATTCAGCAGTTTACTTATTTTTCTTATTTGGTACCATTCTCCTTTAAAACTTTTGACTTGGGTCAAATTCTTGTGCATTTGTAAACCAGCTTCACGGATTAACCGAAAATATTGAATTTTACATCACTAAAAAACTTTGTAACTAATGTGCCAGCAAGCTCAGCCATACAAGTCCAACCTATAACTTCCTGGTAGATGTCATGAGATTTTGCTTCAATATTTCTGCATAATATTCTTGCGTTGTGACATAAAATATGTTTGTCCTTGAGTAATTTCTAAAACTACAATCTGGCTTTTGTGTATGTATTTTTTGGCACTGGAAGCCTATATTGACAGTAGTCAGATATTTTGTTCGTCTATAATGCAGCATTATATTTTCTGTTAACAGCACAAGTAGGAGCTTTTACAAACTGTATTTTTTGGGAATAATTTGGCAAACACTGCAAGAAGATAAGATTAGTTTTATTGGCCTTAAAGAAATCGCTAAAAAAGCAACTAAAACACAAAAATGACAAATATTGAAGCTGCATTAGTTTAAATTGTTAGCACATCTCTTTACTTTTTACTCCAGTTTGACAGTTTTGAGATGAGATGAATGTAATAGCAGGAAATTACAGCACTCTGAGAGCACAAAGTGACTAAACCGTTTAGTAAACTGTTTATTGCAGCTATTTTTAAACAACCAATTCCGCCTCAGGTTAGAACCCTAAAACTCAAACGTCATTTTTTTGTTGCTTTAAGACAAAACAACAATTACATTAAAATTCATGCTTACAACTAGCCCTCAGCTAGCTTTACTCTTGCAGAATGGGATACTTTTCTCTACAAATGCTTTGTGTAAACAGACATGATGTCCAAACAGATGCCCGTTCAATAATACTGGAGGTACCAAGCATAATACATTAAAAAATATATCAAAAAAACAGATTGCAATGCTTGTTGAGCTCCTAAAACCGGTTTTAATGGACAAATAAAAAAACTATTCATATTTGTTATGCCTTCTACGGATAATCAACACTGACAGAACAGGTTGTGCCCTGGGATCCATCAACACAGACATTACGCTGGCTTTTGTGGTTGTGAAAAGATTTCCAGCAATAAACCTCAATCCACCAGAGAGTGTATTTACCAACATGGGCACCTAATTATGTCATAAAACAGCACGCCAACTGAGCCTCCTTTTCCTACCTCCTGCTGTCCAGCTGCCTCCTCCCAAAAATCCCACGTGATTAAAGAAATAAAACTATATCTATTTGACGTTTATAGCATACAGGCGAGATCTTGTATAAGAGCAACTCTAATCTAACCTCTACCGAACCGACTGCGGTTTTAAATCCTTTTGCAGTTCTTCTATGCTCGACAGCACCGAAGCATATTGGGGTAAGACACTGACTGCTAATGCAGGAGTTTTACTGCATGTACAAAAAAAATAAAATAAATAAAAGCAGAAATACACAGTGGAGTCACTGCTGCAGGTCTAAGAGGAATTCAGAACTCAGGCTGCATGATATTAGAAAATCTTGCAATAGCAATAATACAGGTGAACATTGTGATGATGATACCAGGTCCAATGCATGCCTTTTCCTCGTCTGGGCTTCCATCACACTGTGACCTTTAGCGTTTTGGGCAATCATTAGTGTCCAGTGTTAGCATCTGCTGGTGTGAGACTCTCTAGCTGGATAAATATTACATTAGCATGAAAAAAGCAAGTTAATAACTAAGAATATATTAACCAATGTGTAGGTGCACTTGAAGTCTTATTTGGTAGCTTAGCCACTCCAGATTCACTACTGTTTCTGTACCATCTCTCTCACTGGAGTCTGAAAGCCTTATAACCTTGTGACCATTTTTATGAAATTTTGTCTCTCATCTTCTCTTACAATCATTCACATTGGTGCATGATCCCCTACACTGAGCCAGATCATGGACCGTGTAAAGTGTGCTGTGCTTTTGATGTCCTTCAGCCCACTTCCTGCTGTCAGACAGGCTCTACTTACATAATCTCTTCATTCTACAGGTTTGGCAGTAATTAGAAGTAGATGAGGCGAGTAAAATTTAACATTGTGTACATAAATTTACATGCAACTGATAGAGCACGATACTTCTACAATGTATTGACTCAGAGGGGCTGAATGCATTGGAACGGCATCACTTTTAATGTTTTTATTTGTGCACTGTTTTGACTTCACCTATTATATGTATTCTCTTTAAAATATATTTAAGATATAGGTTACAATACCATAAAACGTGAAGAATTAATCAGGTACTGTACCTCGGGTTAAGTGGTACAATCTCTAAGTTATAACAGGAAAACTAGATGTCTCTCCAGAGTTGCTGCAGTTTACTACATTGTCTTTGCTGCACTGTCTGGCCAAATAAAAGAACTATAAATAGGTCTGAGCCTCCTAAGGATAATTACACACACATGGATGAGCCACCACATCCGTATGTGTGGCACACATCCTTCCAGGTCAGACTCTCCCATCATTTTAGAGCTTGGTGAAAATGTCTTAGCGAGATGGATGGAAATAAATTATGTCACATTGCAGAAGCTTAATAAAACAATACCGCAGCAAATTTGTGTTAAAATCAAAGCGAAAGGAGATGCAGAGAAAAATTTGAGTGTGTGACCTTTTCTATTACCTGGCGGAGTTTGTATAGTAAACATTGCTAAGAAAACTGCACACATGAGTACAGGGCTTCCAGCTCCATCCTCCTGCAGCTAACAGTGATCCAGCTCCTAAAAGCTTCGATTTGCACGCCGTTACTCAGTCGTGAAAAATGTAAATCCCTGAGGAGAGGCTCTTGAATAAAATCCTAAAAATATGTTTTTAGTGCTGATGTGCTGAAAGGGTCACAGAGGAGTGTAAGATGGTGTTAAAGCACTAAACCAGTTTCTGAGGTGTTGGGAGGAGCCAAACCTGTCGACACACAGAGCCAGACACAATAATACTGCTACTGAGGCCAATATTAAAACCCTCCAATGGAAAGAATGAGGACGGCCTTTTCCTCCTCCTCGCTTCAGGAAAAACAAAAGCTCAAGTCGAAGCTTTGGTTCCTGAACCTCGTCGGGTTTTGTGCCTCCAAGATTTATTCTGACGTTGCGCCGTGGAGGCCGGCCCGTCCACTTTACTGCACGCCGAGCTGAGGTAATATGTTGTGATCTGCGCTGGCTTTTCTCTTTAATGCAGATTAAAGTGAAATAACATGCAAAAGGCACGACTGAGAAGTCAGCAGTGATTTATTTCCCAGCAGAGACTCGGACGGAGACGCACTCCATCAAGTCTAAATGCATGGAGGTTTGTTTGGGCCTTCTTGGCAGAATGTTTCCATCAGAATCAAAGCTCAGTGTTCACATTATTGTCTGAACTGTCTGACAAATAGCTGCGTACAAGGTGTCGCCCTGCCTGCATGGGGATGCTCAATGTGACTCAGACCCTGGATTCACACGGAGAAGATAGACGACTTTGTTCAGCCCTAAAAGATTAAATCCACCCCGTTGTACATATATACATCTGAAAGTCGAGACATAAATGGCTCAGTTTGAAGTAAATGTTGGCATGAGATAAATAAACATCTCCCCATGAGTCTTTATTGCCTTTTGTTACTTTGCTTTTCTTATGCAAAACGTCCTGATAATGGGCCAGCATGTTTTGCTTCATATCTGCATTTTAGAATGCATCACTGGGATTGTTTATGAAGTTATCTTACAAAGCAGAAATAAAATGACCTCTTATTTTTCTTGATTTTGATTCTTTTTTTCCTAGAAAACCTCCTTTTGCGTCTCATTACTTATAAAACTGTCCAGATTGTTAACTGAGACGCGTTCAACATCTGTTTGGGTTTACTTCAGATGTAAATAATTTGAAGTCTAACTAATGAAGCTAAACAGAGGTAATTCTTGGAAACTGAATACCATACTTTTGGCATTTTTCTCCAGCATTCAGTTATTACTTGCAAAAGTATTCATATCCGATCTTTCAAATCACAACCTTTAATCCATCGCTTTAAGTTTTTATGCAACAAAGTAAAGTAGATGTTGATGTGCAGATTTTTGATGCCTCTAAATAAAACCCAGTAGAAGCAATAGCCTACAGATGTTTGTGTGATTTAATCTCAGTATAAATCCAGCTGCCATGTGAAAGCTCCAAGAAGTCTTGATGCTGCTTTTTCACTGTTATTCTCTAAGACCAAGAGGCTTTTTTGGACTCGCTGTGATACAGACTGCTACAGAGAATCCTTCCTTCCCACAGGCATCACCATCTACACAGAATCTTCTTTGAGTCATTACGATAACAAATTTATGAACTCGACTCAACTGAGAGTATGCAGCAACACTTGAAAAATGGTTGTTCACAAATGAGTACAAATTGTAATCCTCATATCAGAGGCCATGGAGAAAAAAAAAAGAAAAATAATCCTGGCTTACTTTAGAGAGATCCCGCAAAGGTTTTGTGATGCCGCAAAATCTGGAGTGAAATTTATTTTATTGAAAGGGCTGGGTACGTTGAGCTGCTGAAACTCGATAAATACGGCCATTCTTGCAATCTGCTCTTCGAGTGATTCCACACATTGAATTGGCTGATTTATAATTCTTTTGGAACCTTTGTACATCGGCTTACCAGACTGAAAGAGCTACACTCTTGATTCTGAAGGCTCTTCCCATCTGGCAATGGTGTACATCCTGAATTCAACTAAACATCTGAGGTGTAAACCTAGCAAACCTTCTTCAAAATGCAAATTAGCAATGTTCTAATAATTTGTATCTGACACACCTGTAAAATTCTGGGGTGTCCAAATGTAAAAACAATAAAAACAACAGATTTTTTTCCACAAGTTCAGACCTTCATCACTTTCTATAATTTTTCTGGAAACACTAATCGATCTTCTTGTTTCTTATGGGAAAAGTATTACACTCAACCAGTATTTAACAGCCCGTAGCTGCTTAGAACAATGTTTTGCATGTTTAACATGACAAGCAATTAAAAAACGATTATATCAATTGCTAAAAAACTTGAGATTAAACTCGAGACAAAATGCATTTTGAACAACTCTGAAATATACTACAAAACAAAAGATTAATAAATCAGCAACCAGAGAGGGTCTGCGAAAACGAAAACTCCACATTTCTTCATATTTTGATTTCAGACTCAGATTTGTTGCAGTCTGTTAAAGTTCTCTTCACAAGTTCTCTATATTTTCTGAGGGTCTTTCACAGTTTTTTTTTTTTTTGCCTTACTTTCAGTCATTGAGCAAAAGGGGCTTCTAGAGCTAAGAGATGAAGAGGTGTTGTTTGTGTAAGTAGTAGGAAACCTGGCAACAAACCAATTTTAAATTGGATTTTAGCCACTTTGCTTCCATCAGCCTGTCACAAGGACACAGCTTGTTTCCATTCTTTTCACTGAATCTATAACAAATACCAAAGATAACACTGTTTATCCAAAAGAAAGAGTTTTCTAGCACAAATAAAGTGATTCCCTCTGAGCCATTAGCTGAAAATGTGGTGCAAAGCAGATGATCAGTTATACGAAACCACATCTCAGATCTTGTGTCAGACTTTACAAGAGATACTTTTTTTTCTTTAAGTTTCTTGTTTTCCCAGCACTGGACATAAACTGAGTGGAAACAGTCACCCACAAAAGACTCCACAAAGTCTGAAGACAAAGAACTAATGAAGAACATTTTAGAATATTATAGAAACATTTGCTTGGAAGAACAGAAAATGAACAATGGGTGGTAAAACTTTTGCACACTAGCAACCGCAAATTGGTTTCTGCTCTCAGAGGAGGAAAAGGTTCTTCTCAGAGAAACTAAAAGATTGAAGCAAAGCTGAACCTTGCATTAATTTGTGAATTCTTTGTGCAACGTGACTCCACATTTGCAGATTTACATGTTTTCTTTCTAGATGTCTCTGAATATTATGAAATGCAGCTTGGGAAATACCTCGGCCTGGTGGTGGGCATGCATCCATTAGCGGAGCGTATTTTTTGTTTAAACTTTTTAGCACACTTAGTGTAATTTTTCCACATACATTCTAAAGTGCTGATTTACTTGGTTGCTTAGAAAACTTTCAGTGGAGTGATACTGTTAATTTTTTTTTTTCAAATAGTCAGCATTTTACATTCATGCTCTTATTTCGAAGTCAGTGAAGACCGGTTAAGCAGGTCTTCCGTTTCCTCTTGTTCTCGCTCCAAATACAGGAATAAAATAATAAACTGACAGCAAAGAACAAGATAAACATAAATATCATATTCCAGGGCATTATAGAACATGTAAATTATAATGTCAAAATTATATTAGTGATCTTGGGCTGCAGGCAGATATTTGAAGTTAGCTCTTTTGCCTTAGCAGCACTAAAATCTATGATTAGTGCATTAGAGTTAGCACCACTAACTTTTTAGTAGCAGTGATCACCACTGCTTTGGCACAATGATACTTCACACACTTCTAAGTGGTTTTGGTAAAGCAGCCAATCCATGAGCGCCAATTATATTCCTAGGTACCAATTGGCTGTTAGTGAAGATAAAAAAAACTCTAAATGTTAGCTCCTGTGGTAGTTCTTTTTTTTTTTCCCCTCCAAGGGTTCTTTTGTGGGCTCTAGTGTCCCTTATATGACAGTACGCTGACAGGAAAGAGGGAGAGAGAGGGGGGAAGACATGCGGCAAATCATAGCAGATCCTTTCCCCAAACACTGTTAACGTATCAAATTTACCAAACAGTCTTTGTTGTAAGTGAATGTTAGCATGCCATCAATTACTTTTCTTTTCTCCCGATCCTTTCCCTAAATATCACACATCTTTTTCACAAAGCTTGTAGCTGTATGTAACTTAAGAAATGTCAACTCTGTTTGTTGTACCCCTTTAGCCTGTTGTACCCTGAAAAACACAAATTTGATCAAATTCTCCATGTTTTCTATTGCACAGGAAGAATGTGCTATACATAGCACATTCTTCCTGTGCTTACTTTTGGTTCCCTCACCTTGGACACATTTCACCAATAAAACACTGAACCTTCTTGCACAATGTCTACGTATATGTTTTGGCTTGCTTGCAGCTGGGGAAATGGCTACATGTTAACTCCCTAGGAGTGTGCATACCATGGGCATGAATCAAACACAGCAAAGAACCCCCTTGATTATAGGCAATAAACCTGAAATTCATACCTCATATCACTCCTTTCTTGCATCTTTTAGAAGTTCTGAAGATCAGAAGGAGTTCATTACATCGGGCTCCTTCAACAGGACTGCCTCGATGATATCCTGCCTCTCCCTTTCTCTGTGGTTTGAATTAATGCAGACAGTCCTTATCCAGAGAGCATTAACAATTTCCTTTTTTAAAACACCATAATCCCAGCCAGATTTCCTCCCAACTCCATCTCCTAAATATCTGCCTCTACACAGTGTCGATCAAACTCTTTTTCCTTCCCCTGTTATACACTGCTGGACCAAATGCCTCCCTCAGAATACCAGATCCATGTGCCAATCTGCAGATTTTATGGCTTTCACAGGGATAAGGCACATTGTGCAGTCTAAGCCCCTGAAAGAAATTTTCCTAGTCAGTAGTTTAGATCAGTTTTGCAGATTTCCCCAGTCTCCCTCGCTCTCTCATGCTTTCTGTTTGTGTGTTTATGAGCACATAAAGATAGAGAGCCAGGCTTCAGACTTTTGGCTCCTTAGATCTCGACATTGGCTTGATGTCGGCCAGATTTTTAAATCCAGGGAGAGAAGCATGGTGGCAATCCCTGCCAACGAGTATTAAGTTTTCATTAGGCGTGCTGAACCTGCTGCAGCACCAACTGCCCCTTGGCAACTCATCCAAAAGCTTTTAGAATTGTGTTTGAACTCCAGGCCAAGCTAAACCTCTGTAAGGATGTGCTATGATGTCTATGTGCATATAGTGTTTTGGTGTTCAATATCAGGAGTTTTCTCCTATCGCTCCCCAAAGAACTCGCGAACAAAAAGACCAACACATTGCCCAAGTGAGTTCTGGGCTAAAACAGCCGCACTGCATCTATCTTTCACTTTCATGACCTTTCTGAGATGCCTGACCCCAGATTCGCCACAAACAGCCAATGCATCTCATACTGGATTGCAGTCAAATGGCCACCACTGCTGCTCTTCTGTGCAGTATGAGGCCAAAAGAAATGCAGATGATGACATAATGACAGCCGCAGAAGAAAACAGGAGGGTGTCGGTGAGGAACAGAGTGAAGGAAACCATTAGAAGGGAAGACATGGAGGGAATAAAAGGCAGGATGAATGCAAATACAGATGGGGAAGATATGGAAATATTATGTGAAACAGAATAATGAAGGGAAAGGTAAATGGAGAGTGAACCATTTACGGTTTGTCCTCCCGGTGTTGCTGTTGTACATTTATCCCCAGCTGAGCTCTGAAGCGGCTTGAAGTCCATAATCCCTATCAGTTCTGCAGCCTCTTGGGATCAGATTGGTCCGGTTGTGGTCAGAAGTTTGCATACACTCATTAGTATGAACTCACATTAACTTTCAACTTTTAATGTTTCACTTAAAGTAATTTTTCTCCGTGGTGCAATGATCACTCAGCATACAACTGTACTGATTTTGAGAACTGAATGCACATAAGGTGGAAATTATGGGTACAGGCTCAAATATAGCTGTAGCTGTATGTAACTTAAGAAATGTCAACTTCCATTAATATTTAATTAAATTTCCCCCAGAGTTGCTTACATCCTTTTTTCACAATTTCCAAGTGAACTCTCAATACTTTTAGAAGCAAAATGAAGTCAGGTCTGAAATCTTTCATGACCTCCACATTCATCTCAATCTTACACCATTTGTTAATTTATCACTAATATCAACCTCTCAGCATCTAGCCAAAATTGCATGAGCAATTTGGAGGTGTGGGCGCTTCCATCCAGCTAGGAGCTCAACTGCAGCATATCCTAATCCCTTTCTGGAAGGAACCTGTCGATGGCACTGTAATTGTAAACATGGGGATTGTTCATTTTAGATGCTTGATGAGGTCTTGATGGCTGCAGCCCAAGTAGTGGGAGAGCTGAGATGAAGTTGTAGTCTTGGCATGACTCCATCAACATTCTTTGGCCAATCAGATGTACGCAGATTTTTAACAGGATGCGCTTACACAGCTGTTCGTGTCAGCAATATAAGAGAACAGCCAAGAGTCGTTGTTTTGTATCTACATTTAGCCTTCAAATAAATAAAAAAATTATAAAAGTGTATTACACCCTTTTTTCCCCCAAAAGAAAACTTTTTTTTTTTTTTTTTTTTTTGCCAAGGTATCAGTAACGAGTAGGAATTAATCCTTGTGTATGTATTCTCATCTTTCATTTTACAGCCATGTGGTAGTGGATAAAATATTCAACTGGAAAACAAGAAGCTTCCAGAAGCCAAACAAAAGTATCTTACTTGTGGTTCAAAATGCCTCAAAGATATTTAGCTTCGATAGATCCTGGCATTTGAGGGTATTTTTTTATACCTTGATTGTTAAAGACAACAACAGATTCAATCCAGCAGATTCAATCCAGCGAATTCACTGGAGAGGCAGGGTACACCCTGGGGAGGCCACCAGTCCATCACAGGACAACACAGAGACAGGACAGGAAACCACCCACACACTCACCCTAAGGACAATTCAGGGTATCCAGTGGTTTATTTGATGGCCCCCATGAAACAAATCTTTGATTTGTTGGGTAAGGTAGTTGAAGAATAGCTCCAGATATATGTTTTCAATACAAGTGTTACATCTACATCACAGGTCAACATCCATCCATAATAAAGATACCCACCTTCATCTCCTCTAATAGCGCTAAAGCAGGAAGATGATAAGTAACCCGCAGCTGATTTATAAAACAGTGAAGCAGCAAACCAAAGTCCCAAAGAGTATCACTTGGATATAACATTAGTAGTGTTTGTGCAGCCACTTAACCTCAGCCTGTCATTTGTTCTGCGGCTTTAAACATTAGTAGCATGCATGGCTAGCTAGATCTATACCGACTGCCGTGCACCCAGGCTCTCATATGCCGACATGCCCTTTTACTCCAGACACTGAACTTCAACGCTCTGATGAGAGTGTGTGAAGATTAGAGTGGTCTACTACAGAATGAGCTCTTAGATGTCACTTACCCTGCAGATCTAACACTATTATCTTTGTGAGATCAGCCGGCTGTGTGGGTGAAGTTGTATTTTATGTGCCTAGTTGTTGTTGAGACTGCAATTCCAATTTCCTTGCTCCGTTTAAACCCCATGTTGAAAAAGAAGGATTTCAACAGGGATGATTGGTGTTTGTTATCATGCATCCAATGGGACTGAGATTTATAACCTTTATGATCTACAAAGCTAATCTTGCCCTCTGTCTTACCAATTAAAATGTGCCTAAAGTCACAAACGTCTTCAAGTTTCATTAAGGTAAGATAACATAAGTCATAAAACTAATGTCAATCTGTTGCAAGAATTTGTGCACATATTATTTTAAACCCAGAAAGGCATGTTTTATAAAAAGCAAAATTTTCTAAGCAAGGTTGGGGGGGGAAGTTCTTCATAAGGATGTCTGCAACTTGAAATGAATATTTCAGAAATGCAAAGATCAGAATGCTTATTTATGCTTTCTGTTTTTCAAAAGATTTCAATGTCTATCTGGTATAAAAGGTTCAAAGCCCACCTAGCAGTGGGCAACACTTTGCTGACTACATATCAGTAGTGCTGTTGTCTTGTTCTGTGTGAAAGGGCCATGACATTTCCCATCATGTTGCATTTTATGAGAGTGTTATTTACTGTTGCCAGGAGTGTGTGTTCCACTCCAACAGCGTGGAACATCTGATGTTTGCAGCTGTGTGTGTTGTCTACAATAAGCTTCCTGTGTCCAAGTAGGTTAAAAAATAGAGGTTCACTTAGAACAAACAGTTCTGTTTCATTCACTTTGCAGTTGCTATTTTGGTTTTATTGTGTTCTATTGCATTAAAGTAAAACAAGTGGCTGCAACAGATTTGATGAAAATCAGGTGCTTTGGAAAAAGAAGTGGTTTACCTTTTTTTTTAGCTAGCAAAGTTATTTTGTTTAAAGGAGAAAGTAAAGCTTTATTGGATCTGACCCACAGCCAAGAGACTGACTCCGTCTGGACTGTTGATTATTTTTCCTTGGGGTGATTTAGTTAAGATTTGTCTTCATGTTCTTTGATAAATAGAGGATCACACATTTGCCCAAATTAACGTGGCTATTGGCTCAGATAAAACACTCCAAAATATGAATGATTACATGTAAATAAATGTATTGAAGCATCAGAGGTCCAAAGAATGGATGAATGGGTTCTACTGATTGCAAAAACAGAAGGAGGGATTGATTAGTGAAATGTTATGGATGGATGGATGGATAGATATGGCTGAAGGGATGATGGATAGGTGAGCAGATGGAAGGATAGATAGAGGAAAGAACGGATGGCTCAACTGACGAGAAGATTGACAGATGAAAGAACGGATGGATGGATAATGATTGATAGGAAAAAGGATATATAGATGGATGGATACATGGAAGTAGAGGAAAGGATGGACGAATCAACTGACTAGAGGACTGATGTATTGACAGATGAATGGACTGTGTGATGATGGACTAGTGGTTCCATGCATTTGTGTCAAAATTAACAATGATTTAAGTAAATCTCTGTTATTACCACAAAAAGATTAACTCTAAAGAGCAGTGAAATAAGCCCTAGATTTGTTCCTGATGGTAGAAAAGACTTCTTCTATCAAATCTAAAGATGGCACCATGCTGGTACAGTACTGTAGCCAGAAGCACAGTACGACAGAAACAGCAGGTAAAACACTGACAGCAGCCATTAGTCTGATGAGAATCAAAGTGAAAAAAAAAAAAGGTTTAATACATTCAAAGTTTGTTGTTTTTGTGCAGAAAGCCAAGAGAAATTTAAAGAGAAAAACAAAAATAAGAAACAAACTAAAACAAATGAGTGCTGGAAACAAATTTATGTTTTTTGGAGTGGCATAACTTTCAGACTTCAAAAGGCCCATGTTGAAGTAGCTGTTTGTTACTGCTTCACCTTTCAAATAGCTCTATTTTTAAACCACCTGTCCCAGATCTCCTACTCTGGATGTTTAGGAGATGATTTTTAACTCAATGTTTACTGTACATACTTTGCTTCCTTCACAATTATCTTCTAATTTAGTGCTAAAAACAGTGCTATCCAGAAAAACATACAGAAGTCATGACAGTGAGATGCAAAAATATTTAAATTTATTGTATATTTTATAGGGATTTCAACAAAACAGTGATTAGACAGTGAATGGATAATGATGGCAATTTACCCATTCTTCGCAAAACAACTCAAGCTAATGCAGGATGGCGCAGTTTCAGCACCGAAATTAAGGCTATTGCTCACTCAATGGTGACTACTTTCTTACGTTAGCTTTGGATAGGCTAAAAACTAGCATGCTTACACTGGTCACCCACTAAATTGTCTACTTCCTCTGCAGTCCATTTGTGTGGATAGGGTTGCTTAGGTTTGGATATGCAAGTGTTAGCCTTGGATTTTCTAACAGATAACATGCCTAGGGTGGCCTCCCAATTGGATTGCCTAGTTCCTCTGCTATCCCTTAGCATCTAGGCTAACAACTAGCACGCATAGACTGGTCCCATGTGACTCATACTTTTTTCTTTAAAGAAATGTCAGCATACAATATATGCAAGCAACATGCATTGGATGAATTGACGTCTTCTGTTGACTGAGTTTACTGTAATCCAACGTGACACCTAACATTATGTATTATAAGGAGTTGAAGTGCGCTTCCAATCTGGCAAATTGCTGAAAGAAGATTCCATCTCATTTTTTGAGCATCGATAAGTTGCTCTAGTTTAAAAATGTCAATACAATAGACTCTTCATACACTAGATTATTATACACTAAATGCAGAATATTTAAACCCAGTTTGTGATTTGTGAACGCACCAATATTGCTCATTATTGGACTTTCACTGTTTGTGAACATCCACTCAAGTCTAGTCACACAACCCCTCTCCTTTAGTGCTCTGACTATTTAGGAACATCGTCCTGCTGGGAGATGAACCTCCACCCAGTTTAAAGTCCTCCAACATATTTTCTTCTAGGATTGTGCATTTAATTAACACCATTCATTCTCCCATCAACTCGACTCTTTGTAGGCTTTGTGCGACCTCAGACTCCTCTTAGGACTTTGTTTGACTTTGGCCTTCTCATTGCCATTCTTAAATAAAGACCATATTTGTTGGGTGCACCATTAATATTAGGTGACATTGATTAAACTTCTCTACAACTTTCTCTCTGATCAATCTACTGCTTTCCTTAGTGTTGATTTTGTTTCATTTACGGTTATCAGGGGAAATGGGGCTGATAATCAACACCATACGTGTTAAGAATTTAAATGTAAAAATACCAACAAAAAAACTATTGGAAGACACATGCAATATTTCCTTCCCCTTCACAGTTATGAACAACTTTGTGTCGGTTTCTGTAAGACTAACATGGATTTATGTTTTAATTGGACACAAGCATGTATTCAGAAAGACTTTGATGTTTAGCTTCAATAAGACACAAAAAAGGGAGTAAGAGCTAAAATTATGCAATGCATTAAAACTCTCCTTGTTTTGTATGCTTTGCAACCAGAAGAAGATAATACAATTTTAACCAGATTATGAATGAACACCCTGTGCTGCTTTTATCTGCATGGGTGCAGGAACAAAGTGACAGCATCTGGGTTTCATAAATAGTTGTGGGTCATGTGGACGCTACGGAGCTTAAACGTTGTGGCTTCAGCAGCATCTTTTATGACTTTTGATGAGCCGTGATACCAGACAGACATAGTGAGGTAAATCTCCAAGTAGAAGGGTCTATGTACTCTAAACCAATGATTCACAAACTTTCCAGCTTCTCACCCATTACATAAAAATTCAAGTGACTCATACAAGTCATTTAAAAAGTGGTACAATGGAAACACAATCAACATTAACAGCCAGCATATTGTCCAAAATATTGCTTTTACTTGTTTTTAAGTCCTATTTTTATCTTTTACAACATTCCTAAAATGCAAATGCTTTCTCTCTGTCATTTTTTGGTATTTAGGTTTATTCCTGAAAAGAATCTCAAGACCCCAGAGTTACATACCCCAGCTTTGAGAACTACTAGTCTAAACCACAGAGTGAAGGAATGAAATGAAGAAAGTCCTTGCCCAACCAAACCCTGAAGTCCTGAATAAATTGGCAACAGAGAGAAGTTGTTTTGTGATTTCTTCTCACAGTAAACTCTCTCTGCCAGAGGACCACATTTGAACCATCACTGAATTGAGGTTGGGGGAGCTCACAAAATCATTCAAAGTGCAAATGGCCCGAGAGCTGCAATTTGGACAGCCCTGATACAGAAAGTTTCTCCACAAGAGTGATTAATTTAGAACAAGTAATTAAACCATCAGAATGGTTTAATTCCAGTCAGATAAAATCACATTGAGAGATTCTTACATCATAACTTCAGTAACTTGTTTCCAAAAAAGATGCTTCTCACCCTTTCCAACATCTCACCTTTTCAGTGCAACAGGCAAAAAAATATTTTTGGGTCAAAGTTATAAAAAGCATGAGTTAACAGCAAGTCAGGTGGAGCAAAGAGAGTGTAAGGAGCGAGTATTTGGGATAAAAACAGAGTGAAAGACTATGGAAAAAAAAAGAAGAGTCTCCTCAGGAGAGCAGTGCTTATATCTATGGGTGAATACATAAAATTGGTTGAGCGTGAGAAAGACTCGAAGTCAAAGCATCACACACTGGGAAGCAGAGACAGACCTCGGGGCTCCCAGAAAGCTCAGAAATCAACGAAGGGTGGATAATCTATACAGCAAAAGTATTGTGGGAAAAGTGCCGCTGCTCTCAGTGTATTAAAGTGGAGGAATGAGCACTTCTCCAGGGTCCATTTAGAGCAGGAAAGAGGACTCCTGGTGGGCCAGGGGAAAAAGCACAGATATCAGGGTCTTTTTTTATAGTTTATTGTGCGATACATTTAAATAAAATAAGGAGAGAAAGTGTGGAAGCATCAGAGGGCTGATTTTACTTCCTGTTATAGATGCTGTTATTAAAGATTAAAGACATCCAGGGAATTACAAGGCTGCGCCACTTTTCCTCCAATGAAACCATATATTTACAAACATGATAAGGCATGACCAGTATTTGGAAAACTTATAATTACCATCTTTGTGTAAGCACAATTCTTAGTTCATCTCTTAGTTAAAGTGTAAAAATCCCCGGTGAGCAGGAGATGAACGGAAAAGATAAACGATGTTGTGTGTTTTGGGATTTCTAGTATGATATACATTTATTGCTGTCACTCATTTTATTATTTTTATATACAGGGCACCCTGAAATCAAAGGTTCACACACAGTCCCTTCGAATTTAGTAAAAAATAACTTCTTTTTTTTTAACTTTAATACTTGTATTAAACATCTTGGGTATCCCAGCCTGCCCAGGAACCCTAGAAAACAGAACATTACACACTTGAGCACACATATGTAGAGAAGCAGGAGGCGGGTATTGATTGGGCTCATTTCAGCGTGCTGAGTCGACATGAAGCTACTGCCCCAAACACGGGCGCAGCTGTTTGTTCTGGCTGCAACATCACAACCCTGAGACCCACCGTGACCCCAATCCATCATCAGACACACACACACACACACGCACACACACGTTTGTGTTTCTACATATGCAGCCAGCAGAGATGATTTCTTGACACCTTTGACGAAGCATCTAAATCTAAATATAAACTTTTTAAAAATATGCATGCAAATGTAACTTGGTTGCATTTCTCTTTTGTTATAATTAGAAAAAATTATTATTTTTTGGTTATTTGTATTGTTTCTTACCTGACTGAAACACCTCTAAAAATACTCTGCCATTGTTTTAACCGTGTTACTTTAAGAGCAGAAGCCCCATGTTGTCCTGCGGGAGAGGCAGCCTATAACACGGTTGCTTCCGTTTGTTCTCGTCAGAATAAATTGAGAAATCATCCTTTCTAAAGACAAACCGTGTCACGGCCTGATCATTTAATAAAACCAGCACAACGCAAAAAAGATCCAGTTACACAAACTTTCCCTCAAGCAACTCATCCATTTTCGATCACGTTATTTGGAAAAGTGAAACAATGTACCCTTTAAGCCTCTTGGAGTGACAAAGAGGAGGCGCTTCCTTGTGCTGTGCTCCAATAGGAGACCGAAGATCTCAACACTAATAAATAACCACTGAACGCACATTTAAGCGGTTCTGAAAGCTCATTTATCTGGAAGACATGCACTAACGGTGCATTTAATGTCAAATTTATGGACGCACACATCTTTGTTGACATGCTGTCTAGACACAGCACTAATTTGAAGCACTTTGGTTTGAAGCAGTGGACAGCAGCCATTAGCCCATATGGAGGAGCTGCACATGGAAACGGTTCAGTGATGTGAGTCTCTGTGCTGCATCAATGTGAGTCTGCTGCTGTCACTGTGATACACAGATTTGTTTCTCTCCATCTCTCATAAATGAGATACAATATGCATGGCAAGGAATCCTGACTGAATACCATCACACCTACAATGTCCTTTTAGATCTCAATTCAAAGTCAGGTTTTAGTGGGAATATTTTTCAAACCAAAAAGGGAAACCCCTTCTAGACATTAGATACTCCTCTGTGCAGTGCTATGCGAAATGCTATTGACTGCATTTTGCAAAGCAGCCAATCCAGTAGCACCATGGGTATGACTACTGGTTGTACCCTTTAGTAGTTGTACCGGTACTAATGCCCTTCCCAAGTCTTAGCCCAGATTGTCCTCATGTACCCTAAGAAAGATGGAACCCAGATGAGTGTTTGTGTACGTTTAGCTGTAGGACCCTATTTAAATAGCGCACAGATTCTGATATATGTTTTACGTGAGTTAATTTCTAAAATATTTAAATTTCCTATGAAAACTGCTAAAACATTAATGAAATTTATGTAAATGGCTGTTCTTGTTGCTGAACTGATTAGTTTTTTTTTTGTTTTTACATAAATATGCTTTTGTAAGAAGTGAAAAAAGTTTTTTGTGTTTAGATAATGTTTAGATAAACTCATTATTTACTGAAAGACAACAACAAAGGCAGATAACAGAATACCCTTGTCTGAATCTCACTATGAAGCAGCATAACAGTGTAGATATTTAATCTTGGCTCATGGGGTAAAGCTCCGACTCTAAGCGGGGAAACAAAGCAGATTCTCAGCCGTTTCACATTTATCAGTATAACTTCAGGCAGCCGCAGACATCTAACTTCTCCTGATGATGGAGCAGGAATTTCATTATCAGCATGATCCTCTCAGATCAAATGTTTTCCCCAGTTAGTTATTTCTTCAGCGTATTATAAAGAGAGGAGAAAAATCTGCTCTTACGGTGTGTTAGTCAAACTTCCTTTATAAATTTGTATGAGATGCTATTAAACCCCCTTGATTTCACTGCTTGTGATCTGGATGCTGAGTAAATGAACACCTGAACAGTTGTGACTCAACACCTTAAAGATCAAAAACCTGCCCAAATTGATAAATATACCAATAGACACTCGTATGTCGCCTTATGATGGATTCAAATACTGCTTTTGAAAATTACCAATGGAAACTGTTGTAATATATCTCTGAACAATGGGCTGCAAAAGAACAGTCATATTAATTTAGCTTAAGCTACCCTATATTTAGGTAGACTTCATATTCAAATACACAGCACCATTTGTTATTAGTTTGCTTCCTTGACAATGTTAGGATAGGATTATAGGTTATTCAAAACATGTTCATTAATGTTTTTTTCACACAAAATCATTCTTGGACAATTAGACTTTAGTCTGTACAGTTCTTCCTTTTTAAAGTTCTTTTCAGAAAGAGCCGTTTTAGGGCCTCTTGTCACTTTAAATGCAAGTAAGCTACTGAATCACATTCTGTGGCATCCTGCTAATAACCTCATTATTTGACTCAGGTGTGTAGAAGCAGAGACATCTAAAAGTTGCAGGACACCATCCCTTAAGGCTGTGTTTTAAAGAACCCTACTTAAATAGAAGCATAAATCACCAAGTGTAATGAATCACCTTTAATTATGCCACATTCTCAAAGTGATTCTTTGAAGGTCTTCTGGTCAAAATGGTTATGGAAACAGCAACCGGGGCAGTTTAAATGCAAAATGTACCTGTTAGGTTGTAAATCAGAAACCCAGGTATTGCATTTATCATTAAGCAGGAAGAAAAATTATTGTAGTATTTAATAGTCACAGCACAGTAACATAATGCCTTGTAATAAAGGAACATATTCTGGATTTCGTGTACATATATACTTCTGCTTAAATATGCTGCTGTCATCTCCCTCTGTGCCAACTAGTGTCTCCCACAGATTCACTTCTTTCATTCTGCCACAGCTGTTCCACATCTCCTCGGCTTAGTTCATCTGATTCCTTTTGAGATTTCCCACCCCTGCCTCACTATTTAAGCTCTTAGTTTTTGACAATTTTTCTAGATTCTTACATTTCACTGCCTGCGTTTCTTGACCTTCTCTCCTTCCATTTTCTGCTTTTTGTTTATTATTGAAGTGATCGATTTAACCACAGTCTATCACTGCACTTGGACCTTTTCGCATCTCAAACAAGCAGAAACAAACAGGTGCAAGTGGTCCTGGAGGCCAGAGGTTAGTCTAAATCATGTATGAAAGTGTATAACTACTTGGTATCCATACTTGTAGATACCAGTTGCTGATGCAGAGAATGTAAACAAGGACACAGAAACTCGTGTCCTGTAACTGTGTATAGGGTGTATGTAGAGCTTTAAATAAGCCACGCCCATTCAATTTGTGTGATGAATATTAATAATAGCAAATTAACACACTGGTTCTCATAAGAACGTCAGGGTTAATGATATAAGCAGAAAAAAAATCATCCTGTGAGGACAACGAGCTGTACCTGTTGTAATTACTGCACCAGGTGTCGTTTTGACATATGGGACACCTATACAAGCCTACTGCTGAATCTGCAGACAGTTGCTGTGCATTTTGAGCAGACTGTGAGCAACCTTTGACCCCTAGAGCCCACCAAAGAGAGAACACAACACAGAAAAGCAGCTCCAAAGAAACAGATCGGACTAGAAGCAACATATCAAGACATGACATAATGTAAAATATGTGTGCCAATGCTGGAGCTGCAGAAAACAGATGAGAGGCTATAGAGAAGAAACAAAAATCTTGGAAAAGCGAGAGCTGAGACGGCAATAAGACAAAATATATTCCAAGTCACATCCCATGAATTCTCAAAGGCCGGTATCAGCATTCGAGGATACTTTCCAATCCACAGAGATGCTTGGTCAACAACATCATCAGTGGCTGGGAGGAAAAGCAAAATACACAAGCAGAATGGGGAAGGGAAAATCAAAAAGCAGCCAAACATGCCAAATTAATAAATGGTGAAGGTTGTGCTCCAATGTCAAGGCAAATTATTTCCTGTTAGTTAAATTAATTTATTTATTTATTTTTGGCTTAAGGCAAGCTGTCATCTGAAAAAAAAGCTCAAAGATTTTATTAGATTTTATTTTGCACAAACTGGTTGAAATTCACATGGTTGAAATTTAGCTACATGATCACATGAATGTTATTAACTTTAGAAATTGACTTTTGTGTTTAAGCCCTTCTTTTTTGAGGGGTTTAATAAATATACAACACACAACATCAGAGAAATTTGCATTTAGTGTGGATTCTCTCTCATCCAAGCAGGGTCAAAATTATACAGGCTGAAATGTATAGACACACTTGCAGCGTGTGGCGTTCCCTGACGACAAACAAAAGGTCGAGTGTTGAATGTAACGTGTGGCCAATCAGAAAGCGAAGTGACGGAAACAAAGATTTCCCTTTTGACATCGGAATATCGGTGAGTGAAATCTTTTTGTATGTGGTGTGTTGTCGGTGACGTGTGGATGAACATTACACACTGTAGGACAAAACCTGGAATATCTACATTTTTTTAATCGTCATATTTGGTCTCTCAGCTTTTGAAAATCAAAAATTTCACAATCCTGTCAGGCAAACTAGACAGGAAACAGCAGGATGGAGACTCTTTACTCTTCTACACTCTTCCCCACCGTTTATATATATATATATATATATATATATATATATATATATATATATATATATATATATATATATATATATATATATATATATATATATATATATATATATATATATATATATTGCTTCTTTGTTATTGCTCATGTCACCCAACTCACCACTGAAAAGCTAGGCTAAGTGAAGTTAGCATAGATAGGATTAATAGCAGATTGATCACTATTAATCATGTCTATGACAAAATCCAAACGTGGTAGATGATGCCACCTTCATTTGTGATGAATTGCAACACATTTTTGCAGCCATTGTTCTCTGCACTACATTCAAAATTAGCAGCTCAAATTAATCTTAAAAAGCTCCAGTTTTATTTGCCACTCATTCCCATGATGAGTGTATCAAGCAAGTAAACTTCACACTAGCACTACATATTTGATGTAGAAGATGGATCCCAAGGTGCACCATAAATCATCGTAGCAGAAAGGACAAATCAGCGGTCATGACTTGGGTATAAGCTGAGAAGTCTGACAGACAATGTCTGTCTGGAAGGAGAGATGTCAGGGAGCTACAGTGTGCATGACTAAAAGGTGTGGGCAGGAGTAAAGTGAGCAGAAAACATAAAAAGGAAAACAGCAGACATGTGTGCAACTTGTCAAAAACATTCAAGAACCTGAACGTCCTGCAGATGACGCTGAATGCATCTGACACCTATTTGAACAACATGAGTCTAAAAAGCCTGGAAAAAGGGACCTTAGCAGACAGTGCACAGGTGTATGTTTTGTATGTTTTTCTGAGAATGATTCAGATCAAGCAGGTTGACAAACATGGCAAAGAAGAAATCGAAAGATATTTGGTCCAGGACCTCAAATTTGGGGGATGATAGAAATTCAGGTGACAGAAAGAGAAGGAACAAAAGGGACTGAGGAACAAAGAGTGAAGAAAGGACAGTTAATAACGAGAAGGCTACACTGACAGGGACAAGCCCAACACAAGCAAATTGAAAATGAAAGGAAAGGAGCGGCAGAGGAAAAAAAATAAAGTCTAGCTGTCTCTCAAACAACTGAACACCTCAGCGTTTTACAGCAAGGTCTCCTCCAGCTGCCACGCTGTTGTGAAAAGCATGAAAACAAAAAGCAGGTGTGTCGCGGCGGCATTCGGGCTGACGGATAAAAGGTCAGAAAATGATCTGTCATTGGCATAATTGCATCTGCTGGAGTTGTGTATCAGCGACTCGGCGATTCTCAGATTGCTTTTCACACTTCATTCATCCGGTGATGGAAAGGTAATCCTGGAGACACAGAAGTTTATCGTGGAAGCTCATAGTGGAAATTGGAAGTTGAAGGAGGGGGAGATGGAGTTCAGCGCCGATCCAAGGTGACAATATGCAACCAAGGGGGGGAAAAAATACCACAAAGGAAACATTCACTCAAACCAGCAGTGCAAGACAATTTACCTTTGAAGAGGTTGCAATAAAACTCCTTAACATATTTAATTATTTTGCCAAAAATAATTGTAACAGGGTTAAGAGCACACATGAGTTGGGCTTTTTTTCTACATGAGCACCATCACATTAGTAAGAACACATGCAAACAGCAGATCAGCACAACATCACAAGCTTGTGACTTTGTTTTTCTGTCCAAAACCCTCATTATGTCCTCCACTTACGGCTTTTACTATAATTGTTTGTCAATCTAACATCTCTTTATGTAATTATCCACATGTAGTCTGTCTAATGTCTAGTGTTTTCTTTAGCTTTATGGATGTATTGTGCTGTTATGTCAAAGTAATCTACATGGCTCTTCAGTGCATTGTTTTGTCCATGTCAAAGTATTGGTTTTAGAAGATTTTTTATATATATATAATTACATACGTTGGTATTTCTACAAGGTTCCTGTCAATAAATAGTAAATAATTTTCCTGACAATGAAAAAAAAAAATAATAATAGTCTTGTACTTAGCCAAGAAGAACATTGGCTAAGTACAATGTTCTTCTTGGCTAAGAGGATTGTACTTAGCCAAGTACAATGCTCCTTGCCTCTGGCTTTCATAGTTGAGATCATGAAGAGTAATTCTGTTAAGTATTCATGAGCAGTCAGTGTCTTACTTGCAATAGACAGCTGAAGGAAATAGGAAAAAATAGGGCAAATGTGTGAAATCAAGTTGAGAACAAACTCTTTAAATTATGCTAACAAGATATAACGGATCCATCAGGCTTAAGTGAGAGGACAACACAAATCGTGGATATATTTTTTTTTCCACTGGTAGTGACCCATCAGAGTAGGACAAAGTACTGCAGAAACATATTATACACCACCAATGTGTTTTACATTAATTTGCAACCATATTTCATAGTAAAATAAAAGCAATAACAGTTTAGAGTCTAGCAAAAATGATCCAGGGTAAAACTAATCACCAACATACACAATGCTAGGAATTCAAAAGTCAAGCTAATAGTTTATTGGAATAAGGTCTATTAAAAGCCAACGTTTAGCCAAGAATATCAACTTAAAAACTTTATTGCAGCCCAAATTAAGGTCTTACTGGTCACTTTTACACTGTCACTTTAAAATCAGGAGATTATTTTTAAAATTTGGGGTTAGTTACTCTGAGAACAGATGCATGTCTGTGAACTAAGAGAAGCACATAAGTGGCAGGAACACCTAAAAATAATATGATACAAAAATAATGCGGTGTAAAAATCCACCAAATAATGTTTCCTTGTAACCAAATTATAACAGTACATTCAAGAACCACTGCAATCTGGCTAAAGTAAGAATATATGAAATAAACTAGAATATTTAATGTTTTAACAAAAACTTAATGAGTGATGGTAGTGGATATAAAGACATTAGTGACAACCTTTACTTTCACAGCTCCATTGGGACTGAAGAATATAATCTGAAGCGATTGTGACTAATGTCCAGGCAGAGAGAGAGAGAGAGAGAAGTTGCATGATTGAGTTGCAGTAAAGATTATATGTGATATAAGAAACCCTTGCAAAAGAAAAGAAAGAAGCAGCAGCAATAGGAGTGCACATCTGTGTCTCACTGTTTGCTGCAGCAGATGAAAGGCGGCCGTTAGAGGTTGATGTGGTGCTATTTCTCCTCTGGCTCAGATTAAACACTGATGCCCGTTCCAAGCAGCACATTCATCACTTCGGTGATACTTTTAGTGGCCGTTCCTCTGCTCAAGCGGAAATTAACAGCACTCTGGTGCCCTGTGTGTGCATAAAACCAGCTTTCTCTTTCATAGACGCACGCGCACACACACGCACACACACGCACACACACAAGCCCATTCCCATATGCATACACTCACATTAATTTCCAGCCCTGGTCAGACACAAAGGCTGAAGGTTTCTTGATTATGAAAGCTAAATTTTTCATATAGTTTAGGTATTCAAAGAATGATTGGACTTTTAATAAGAATCGTCTAGTACATTGCGTTTGTCACACTCACTTATCAGAGTAATTGTTGAAATTAAAAATACTGCAATAATTTGTGCTGGTTAATTTAAAGATACAAAACTTGGACTGGTCTGGTAGGAAATTTAATAAAGACGCCAAAATGAAATTCATTATTTATAGCATTAAAGTAGGAACACAATATCTGCAATAATAATTAGAAACTATAGTTTATCAACAAATTTATGGTCAGAGTGTCTCAAGCTGTTTTGACGTCACAGTTCAACTAAACATACAACCACAAACGATCTATTTATTTATTAGTTTCTCCAATTCAACGTGAGTTTCATGGGAGTTTTCAGCTCTTATTGCTGCAATTACCGAATCAAAGGGGGCGTGGCTTACAGCCCGTAGGTTTCACTGCGATGGGATTTTCCTGGGAATTTTCCCAGGGAAAATTTGTCTCAATTCTCATGAAAGAGTCCAATATGCATTCCTTGCCATTTGTTTCATCTGGTTTAAGTACAAAAGAAACAGTTCTTAGACACAATCTACTGCCAGTTTCTGCAGATCAGAATATTTCTGAGATGAAATGGACACAGAAGGACAATCTGATGTCTCTTTGCTACACAGGAAAACTAAACAGCTCTTGCTGGTCTTTACTTTGTACACTTTTTTCCCCCAATCCTATATTACCTCTTACTGTTCATGATGGCTGTTTGTACAGTACACTGCATACTGTATACTGCAGATGTGCTATTTTATGGTCCTGCATATTCAGGACTAGGGTAACAACAAACACGACTCCTTCCTGTAGAAGACAAGTCAAAAAACGAAAGCATGTCAGGAGATTTAAAAATACTCACTTTTTCATTTTAGATTGATTTTAAAATCAATCTTTGAATTTGCATTCCCTGTAAATTTTAAAAGTAAAGAGATCGTCCAATCCCCACACCTTGAATTTCTGCAGAATGTGGCATCTTTTACATAAGTGTGTTGAAAAATAAATACTGTGGAGAGATAATTCATGGGAAAAAAATTAATAGCAAATCCCCACACGACTTTTCAAACTTGCAAAGTCCATCCCTCTCCTTGAAACATTGTTGTGCAAAAAACATCAAGAAATATATATTTTATACTATTTTTGAACTTTCTTTGTTTTGTGTTAAAAGCCCTTGCAATTCTAAAAATATTGATTTAGTGAAAGAAAACAATAATGGAATGCAAAATGAAGGACAGATAAATCTCTGTGTTGGAAACTTTAACACTTTGTAAATAAAACTACAGTATACTGTCATTCAATAAATTGCATTGAATGTCCCAATGAGTCCTGTTTGTCAGATTAAAAGTACCTTTATAAAAACTCTTTTAAGCACATATGAAACATACATTTCATTAAGCTCACATTTTTGTTTTTAAAAATAGTTTTTTTTTATTGGTCTAATATAATATTCTCATTTTTAATATTATGCTTTCAAAAACTGTAAAACAAAAACAGAAATAAAGGCTTTAAAACATCCATCTGTGTGTAATTAATATGTATAATGTGTTTCACTGCTAAAGTTTCTAAAATAAATGGGCTTTTCAATAATTTTCTCATTTAATGAATGGAAAGAAGGCTGCTGTGTCTGTGTGTAGGGACAGACCAGACCTCCAGGGGTCTCCAGTGAGACGTTCACATCCTGACTGCTGGATGGTTATCAAATAACATATTCTAGTTTCAAATTAGAGCTTCATCTAGCGTGAGGGTTTCTGCAGTTATTTTTGCACAGTAAATTTGCTCGTGCATACAGAACATAAGCTACGGAGCAGTTAGCTTGTGGCTGGGACCTGAATCTGTGTAATTTGATCTGTGTGGTCCTAACCCCAGGGGATAAATACCCAATAAAAGACATTTTGGCGTCTGGATAAGCATAAATCCAACCAATTTGAGGCCTAATTAAGTAGGACTTACATACCACCCTGGGACGGTCTGTTATGAGAGACGGAAAAATGACCAGGGGCATTAGCGTCTGCGCCGTCTCAAGAGAGTACTAGATCCAATAAGGAAGGAAATAAGAGGGAGGGGGGGGTCCATTGTGGCTTACTTCAAAATGGCAGCACATCATCATAATAGATAGACACACACCACATACTGTGTACTGCATAAGCTTTAAAACAAAGCCTCATGGCCAAGGAAACAAAAAAAATGTTAGATTTTTGACAAAATCTCTGATGCAGAATTGAAGCTGCAAAATATTGACAGCATTCATATGTCTTGAACATTTTCCTATTCTATCATGTTGCAACCACAAATGTCAGAGTGCTTTATCTGAATCTCATGTGACAGATTTGTGTGTACTTTTGCAGTCTGACAAAAATTGTCCATTAAAGGTTTTGACAGACAGAAATCTGACAAGATCTCTTTATTTATAATAAACATTTTAACCATCATTCAGTCTTTTATTCATTCATCCATAATGTTGGTTATTATGAGCACACAAACCCATTATTCCTAAAATCTAGAATTCTTAATTTTGAAGAACAGGAGGAATGTGAAATTACTCAAATTATGTTTAAGGCATCTAATAAACTGCTGCCTGAGCAAAAACAGAACATTTATTTAGAAAGAGAAAGGGGACATAACTGAAGGGGTCACTCAAACTTAAGGATTCATAGTTTACGAACAACAAGAAAGAGCTTTTGTATTTCAATTCATGGGGTAAAGTTATGGAACAAGTTAAATGAGGAGTTGAAACAAAGTCAAATTTAATACAATTTAAAAGGAAATCTAAAGAGGTAATTTTCAAAAGATATAGAAGTATGGGTGAGAATTGGCACTAATGTGTTTATGTAAATTGAGGCCAACGCATATGAGTGTCTGGGTATGAATGTATATATGTTTTCGTGCGTGCGTTGTGAAGATCGAACGGGGGGGGGGGGGGGGGGTGTGCGCGCGTTGTGAGCTGGCGCATGACAAAAACCACGGCAACCGGTGTACGATTTTCAAAATAAAAGCTCCACCATACAAAGAACGGACATATTTAATTATTTCTTGCCTGGGAGCGGTTCTGGTGTCTGTCTCCAGCTACGTTCCAGGCGAGAGGCGGTGTCACCCTGGACAGGTCGCCAGTCTGTTGCAGAGTAACACAGAGGACAGACAGGACACCCACACACGCACACGCACACACACACACACACACACAGTCATGTTTTTGGACTGTGGGAGGAAGCCGGAGAATCCGAAGAGAACCCACCATACACAGGGAGAACATGCAAACTACTGTATGTGCAGAAAGACCCTGGGCCGGGAATCGAACCCAGGACCTTCTTGCTGCAAGGCAACAGCTCTACCAACTGCGCCACTGTGCAGCCCTGGTGCAATATGTCTTGCATTCCTTCTTCTTGTGCAGGATTTTATACAATTATGTTCGAAATAAAGTTTCATTTTATTTCATTTCAAACTTTTATCTCTCCATCCATCCATCCATCCATCCATCCATCCATCCTATTTAAATCCTGCGTATTTAAGCACCATAAAAATATTTCCTATAAATTCAATACAAATTTGCATATCACTATATAAATTGCTTAAAACGACAGATCTTTGGAAATTTGAATTTGGAAACATCGTAACAGTACAATACTAACAGTTCAAAACTAACATCTATTAACTGTGGCTATTAAGTGCAGTTAATAGCTGCACTAGCTATTAACTGACTTTAATACATCTTTTCTTATAAGCACAGCCCTTCCCTACCTCTATTAACCACTGAGGCTGTAAACAAACAAACACCAATGCTAGGACCCGGGTTCCTGCTTGTGGGGGAATCCAAGTCATCCACAAGCAGCTTAATTTATACTGGAATTAAATTACACAACAAGGACTGTATTTACTCATTGAACAGACTTTATTTAAGGGCTTTGTGGGCAAGGGGTCTCCATATAAATACAGTCCACACCCCTCAGATTGTTATTGGTAAAATAAATCCCCTTGGCCAGTCAAAGTAAATGCTTGGACATTCAAGAGGTATCACAGAAACCAGCTCAACTCTGAGCAGGCAGCAAAATGGTCCTTCTCCCCAACACCACATAAATATTACATTATGTATTCATCACTGCGTGCTGTATTATCATAAGCTGCAGTAGCTATTAACTGACTTTAATACATCTTTTCTTATAAGCACAGCTTGTTCCTACCTCTGTTAACAACTCAGGCTGTAAACAAACATAAACACCAATGATAAGCGCTATCTGGCGGTGATAAAAAGGGTCGGGGTTAGGACGTGGCTGCCTCTGTCTGGACAAAGATATACACGAGTCGCATCATGCCACAAAACAAATTAGTCCCTGTCAGAATCCGCTGCATCCCCTCTGTGCTTTTCTGCACAAGCAAAGTGATGGAATAAAAAAAAAATATATATATATAAAAACCTCACACGATAGAGAGGCAGAGAGCCATATCGGGAGGTCATCTGTGCTTCAAAAGGGAGATATATTAAATTCATTCATCTCAGTCAGTGGGAGTGCCAGCACCATGACTTCCATGTGATGAGGGATAGAGAGATCTCCCTCCTCTCATTCGGGCCCGCCTTGGCTCAGCCACCTTCGGAGGTATTGTCTGGGAAAATCTACCCGCTAACAGAGCCAATGATTAAGTAATTTTGAGAGGTGTGTGTGTGTGCGCATGTGCGACTGCTGGTGCACTGAACAGCCGGTGTTAGAAAGCAATCTAAGCAGGATAAAAAATAAAAAAAAAACTGGAAGAGCTGAAGAAGGCGATGAAAAACGCTGCAAAACGGGAAAGACACTGATGAAGAGAACATATAGAAAGGATGAGGGAGGAGTAGAAAAGGCCACCAGGAGGACAGAGAGGAGGTATGGAAGACTGCGGGGAAGCTCCCATTCATCTTGTGTCGCTGCGCCACGATTGTACAACACTCACGTTCACAAACGAGACAGTATCTCACATGAGGTGTGATGCACTCCAGGGTAAAATTGGGATTTATGAGGAGAAGGGAACCCTTGTCCAATGAAGACACAGCAGACTTACGTTTCACAGGTTTTCTCCTTGTCAGATTTTCTGTGACCTCTCAGTTCTTTAGCATCAGGAGACATAAAACCAGAGGTGACACAAGACGTTTTCGTTGTCCATCATTTTGACTGATGAAGCCGAAACAAATTCTGTCAATCTGTTTTTAACTGTCAATTTTAAAAATTGACAAAGACTTTTGATTGCATTTAATTTTGATTTGATTAATATTCACCAAGCTGAACAGTGACAAATATCAGTGACTGTGGCACCAGTAACTGCATATGAAACACTGAAATGAAATGATTAAATTATGAACGATTCACCTGCTGTGGATCTGAATTACACACCAGCCTGCGAATAATCAAATGTTTCAACGTTTGGACATTGATTTGGAGACCGAATCCACGCTCTGCTGCCACACTATAGACTGGAAATGCAAGTGCCATTTGAGCCAAAGGTTTGAAATCAGGGAACATTTCTCCAATTGAAGCTATCAGAAGTTGCCAAGACCTTTTAAATGAGAGGTTTTCTGATCAAGCACTTATTTCAGTGTGATAATATCCCACCTGCAGCAGTGATGCAGCTGCAGGTGATGCCCTCCAGAGCTACAATAGCTCATCAACGCGCTGTCAGCTACCGGATATCGAGACGCATTGGGTCAAGGTCAGAGATCATACTCCGATGGGAATGTTTTTTTGCCATGTAATCTGTGCGTAAAGTTTGAATGTCTATAGATCTCCACCAAGTGGTCAGGTGTGGGAATTGTAATAGGACCAAATTGACAGATGGCCTTCAGATCTTTCCATCACCATAAAAAAAAACAAACAAACAAAAAATTGGTCATAGATGGAAACTATTCAGTTAATGTTACCCCTGTTTACAACGTCAATGTTAATGTTATACATAAACCTTATTTACACATAAAACTTTAATCTACATTTAGACTTACTGCTGTGTTCAATATTATTTATACTCCCTAGAAATTTTGTAAAAGTTAAAAATAGGACAAAAGCAACATGTTGATCAATATATTGTCTTTTCATGACGATTGTGATTTAACTGACTTTGTAAATAAAGCTTACATTCTCAACCAGGAGTGGGGGTCACGACCCTCTCACATTAAACATTTTTTGTGTGAAAAACTGGAAATTTCAGGAGCCATTGATATAGAAAAGCTCATTGCCTAGAATCACCAGGGATTCACTCTACAAAAAGGATTATCTGTAGATGGAATCCTAATTGGATGATTGGCTTTATTAAATCAACAATGGATCGAGAATTTTTTTTTTTTCTTTGAAGATTTAGGTTTAATCTTTTAATTTAACCAACATCGCTCTCCAACTGGAAGTAAAAGCAACATTTTTGAGCACCCCGGCCAGATTTCTAACTAGAATCTAATCGAGAATCTATGAAGGGAGAAATGTTGGGAAGGGTTTTGGCAAGTAGGTCTTCCAACCTGAGAGACTTAGAGCTAATCGCCGGAGATAAATTGTCATGACAACAACAGAAACATGGAGAAAGCTCCACAGCAATTATAAGGTTTGATAATGCTAATATAGGTCTTTCATTTATTGATAGGGCTTTTCAAATATCAAAATGTACATAAAAACAGGTACAATCTATGTTTTTCAACACCGATACTCCCTTAACATTATTTCACCTTCCTACCGAAAACTTCTCATTCAAACATATTAACTCTAAACCTGCCAACAGTTTGAATAATTTTGATGTTTTCTGTAAATATCTAGTCCCAGTTGTAAGTAACCTTTATTGACTCTCTCAGCCTTCACCACACATCTAGTTGACGGCTCACTTACTGCCTAATAAATCCCTCCTCTTGACAGGTGTCACAGTAACAAATAGTCAATATATTTCACTTCACCCGTCAGTGGTTCGAACGTTGTGACTGATCACTAGATGCATGCTCACTGAACCACAACGCAAACAGTTTTAGTGTAATTAATACTCAGGAGTTAAATGGTGTCACTCTTCAAACCAGCCCACATTAAAGCTGGGATTGGGCTTTTCACATTCAGATGATACCTCTGCCAATGCAGCTCAGCTTTACTTCCTTTGAAACCACAAACAATGAGACGTGAAGCGCCACTGGACAACACAAAGCAGTACACAGCTGCAGAATCAAAAAGAATAACATCTTCCACTGCCTGAGTGGAGGTGCATGGAGATGCATGTACAACTGCATCATGGGGCCAGAGAGCTGAAGTGCATTTTCACTGCTCAAGCACTGGTGTTGTCCCTTTGTAATTATTGGTAGCCCTTGTAATATGTACCAAGCTACAAATTTAACTTAAAAAAAAAAAACTGCAGGAGGAAACGGCACACTTAATTTTTAAGAACTCTACCTTGAGATTTTTTTATTTTTATTGTATATTCACCACATAATACGTTTTTTCATCAATATATCACAATTAAATCAGACTAACCATCTTTTTAGATGAGTTGGGATTAATTCATTTTTAAACCCAGTGGCATCATGTGTGGGTGTTGTGCTGCAGGAGGGACTGGTGCACTTCACAAAATACAGTAAACAAAATTAAATGGAACTACTGAAGCAATATCTCGAGACAGGAAGTAAAAGCTTGGTCATGAATTGGTCCTCCAAATGGACAGAGACCTTCATCATAGTGCCAAATAAGAAAAGTTTTGGATGAGCAATCACAATGTATTAAACAAACTCAGTTTCACCAGTTTTGTCTGAAAGAATGGGTAAAGTTATAGCAAATTCTTTTAAATATTACAAGACGAAAATGTAAACTTCTTCATTTAAGCAACAGCTAAAAATCAAAAATAAATTCTAAAACTAAGAGGTTAGTTTGACTTAGTGTCAGAAAAAAATGTTTGTTCCATTTACAAATTGAAGGTAAATACCTGGTTTCAACCGTAAGCCGAGAGATTTTGAGAAGGGATGTATTGTTGGATGTGCACAGTGACGAGACGCTACCAAGAGTGGAATGGATATATTGTAAACAAGCAACAGAATAACACGTTGTATTTGAAAAAGTTCAAATGAATCAGGGTTGACATATTAGCACCACTCACGATTGTAATGTTCTTTTAAAAAATAAATAGTTGCCATAAAGTGAAAGAGGTTCCAGAAAACTGTGTTAAACTCACAAAGAAAAAATATCTCAGGAGATGGCAGCAGTATTCAAAAATGGTGGAGGAAGTGTAATGTGTCTTGTATTGTTCTGCTGTGAAACTGAGTGCTGGCATCGCCTTAAAAGGGTCCATAAAAGTGAGAAACTTAATTCTGTAAAAGGAAATAAAAATAGTTACAGAAAGACAAACAAAAATACCTTTGACTTAGAATTTACAGATTTGTGTTCAGGACTTAAGGGTACAAGAGCCAAGGGAGCTGGACACATTCGCTCCCTTTTGGGATTGTATTTGTAATAAATGTTTGAAAACTTAAGAGCATGACCATATGGGGCAAACATTGTACTTCACATTAAATCCCAACAAAAGGTGTTGTAAGAGGGACAAATGTGAAACTTACATGGATGTACAAAAAGTCTCGAATCACCAGATTGTCTTTCACCAACACCACAGAACAGTGTTAGAAGTTTCTTCCAAGTACCAAAAAAATGTCAGTTCTTGAGAAATGGGCATTGAGAAAACTTACTTATCTGCAGTCACAACCTGCTCTGTTAATGTGTGCCCAAATCGCTTCACTGAAGTTGTTTCTGTGTGGGAGTGTCCACAGAAACAAGTGAAAAATTATGTGTAGACAAGTCTGAAATGTGCTTTTACAAAGCAGGAGGGTGAGAAAGACCCAAATGCTGCAGTCTGGAACCTGATAATTTACCACCTTCTCTGAAGTTCACTCTGAAGTTTGTCTCGGGAGAGACTGCTTTACCTGGATTATACATAATTCTGTGAGTCATTTCGAAATGCTGGAATAATAAATGGGCTCCTAAACCGCCGGTGTTGTGGTGCTGATGTTGCATCTTGCAGCACTTCACTGGCTCTCGCAGGAAGGAAGCAGGACTGTCAGATCTGGTGAGGTGGATTCTCATGTAGAAAGGCCACTATGGTTTATTCATATTGCACGGCTCTGATGTGGTTTTCCATGGACTACTACTCACACTTCCAACATTGCTCACTCCTCAACATCTCATTTTGTTATTCCTCCTTCAACAACTAGCTCTGTTGTCAATTTAGAAATGTATGCAGGATTAGAAACATACCTGAAAAGGCAGAAAGGTGAAAGCTGAATAAGAAGAGCTAAATACAGCGCAGTGCTAGCACAGATGGCTTACCGCTCTGGGCTAGGAGGACATGTACCAGTCGCACATTTTTACCCTTGTTGACTCCCTCCTCCTCCTCTCTCATTTCATCCTTCCTCCTGCCTGCTTTCGCTCTCTGCCCTGTGACTGAACCCGGTGTGTGGTTTGACTGTGATATTGGCTGTGTGGGTGACAGGCTCACTGGTGTGATTTCTGAAATGGAGAAAAACAGATCAGCGACTCTTTACTTAACACCCTCCTCTCTTTCACCAGCCGCTGACGAAGGAAGGAAGGTAGGACCGGCTGAAAAGAACAGCTAAAGTTGTTCATTTATTTTTTATGAGGTGGCCCTCCAGAACATGGATGCCCTCCGAGTTCAAAGTCTCTTCATTAATCTATAAATAGAAGAAAATCGATCCAACAAGACATCACTCTGATTCTCGATGGTGTTGGTTCTTATTGCCGTTTCAAACTTTGTGAGGCTTGTGAATCTCTCCTCCCTTGTCACGGAAATTAAGAAGTCACCCGAAATTGTAACTTGCTCCTCTTCGTAAGTCAGAGTCGTCATTTCATTTATGCACGATGTCAGTAGAGAAGTCAAGCACACGTGTCACAGCTGCAGTGTTTATCTTTGTACGCAAAAGGGGTGGCCAATTAAGACTTAAAATTTTATTAAGATGTGCTGTGATAATGGTTAAAGTGATAAAGTATTAACGTCTTTTTTAGGCTATGACTGTATGTCACTGCTGTCAAAGTCCTACAAACACAAATGCAGCTATTAAATATCCATTAAGAAACA
The DNA here is from genome assembly GCF_019740435.1 of Gambusia affinis. Lineage (NCBI taxonomy): Eukaryota > Metazoa > Chordata > Actinopteri > Cyprinodontiformes > Poeciliidae > Gambusia > Gambusia affinis. Next base: position 19,166,157 of record NC_057885.1, read on the forward strand.
GGCTTCTCCAGTGTGATTTTTATCAGTTACCTGTACAACTAAATACATTTAGCAATATTTTTGAATTTATTGATACTGTCGTGGCAACATCAGTGTAGAAAATAGTAAAACGATTATTCATTGTATAATGTTTTCACTCATTCATTGGGGTCTGCAAAATAACTTCTGCAATTGTTAATTATCTACTCTAAAAACAGTCAGGCTGCCTAAATATTTTTGTATATATCAGAAGATATATCCATGGCTACATAGTCAGGTTTACCATGAGAGACTCTGACAGCTGAGTTTCTTTCTGCTTTTAACAATGGGGCCAAAATAAAAAACATAAAATCACAGATTCACTTATTTCATACACTAACTGCTGTATTTTGCACAGTCAGTGTGATCCAGAAATGAGGCGCCTTACTGACACCAAATCAAAACTTTTATCAGACCATGGAGACCATGGAGTGGATCTTCAAGAAAAGCCACCTACGGCCTGCCTCGCCCGGCCTCAGCCATCGATCAGGAAATAAGCGTCGCCTTTAATTGGTTGGACGAGGTCGATTGCCCATGCAGCCACTGAGAGGCCTGAAGGGGGATTGCGGGCTGCAATACTTTTGTGTGTGGGTGTGTGTGTGTGTGTGTGTCTGTGAAAATAGTGGGAACCCTGAAGATTCTCTCTTTGAGCAATCACAGTAATGAAGTGAAAATCTGCAGTTCAGAAAGACTCTGACCCACTGATTAACTGATAAGTGAAGGAAACAAAGAACTGGAAGCTCTGGTTTCCAGCTCTGGTTACCTTGTAAAGCAGCTCCAGTACAGATTTTCCACTGGTTTACGCTGAACTAACGGAAAATTTAACTGGAGACAAAAACCGACATCAGTTTCTGATAATACAAGGATGGTGAACCAGACAATAACTAAAAATCATTCATTTCAAATAAAGTAAAAAAAAAGAAAGAAAAAAAAGACAGTATTAAAAAGCCTATATAGTTTTACTGATTGATTTTAGTTTGGTTTAAAAATGTTATAGATTGTGATCATATGGGCAGGTAATCCTTCTCTGTCTGAAACAGGAAGATGTGTTTCCGTCAGCAGAGTAACAATACAACATTTCTCACAGTAAGTTCACGAGAACTGGAGGGTATTTTACAATGGTTTGGGGAAGGAAAGAAGATCTTTTGCTTTAATTGTAAATTTATATAAAAAATATAGTTTATATATCAGTGTCCAGCCCAGGTTTGACCAATCCATATTTTGTGTTGCTTGGTAATTATAATAAACAGAATTGAACATATTTAATTTTTAGTATTTTTGCAAACAGTGACTGTTTAATAAATCTCAAACTGAAATTTTTAGCACAAAATATCTAAAATCAGCAAATACTTGAAATTCCCTCTAGAAATGCTTATAACTGAGTATTTTAATATTTCACACACAATATATCTTAAGATGCATTAAAGGGAACCATCTACCACAGAGGCCAACATCCACAGTCTTCCTCTTCTCTGCTCTTATTTGTACAGCCAATAAATGGCAAGGAAGATAAATGACGCTAGCTTTGTGGGTAGACATTTTAGTTTCCCAACCTACATTTTCTTCCTAGTATTTTACAAAAAAAAACAAACTTAAATTATGAGGGTTTTCCACAACTAATTCTGAGTTCCATTCCACAGAAATATCCAAGAATACTGGACCTGAGATTAGACCACTGCAATTTAGATTCTGAAATAGACATGCAGTCCAGACTGTTTAAAAACAAAACAGCTCCTATCCATTTGTTTTTGTCCAATGAGTTGTTTCAGGCGTTGTTCAGAAGAACAGTGGACTTTGTTTAAGGAGCTGACGGCGCAAAATCTGAGGAAGTGCAGAAAATGACAGGTTGCCCAGGTGAAATGATGGAGATGGTGTATAGCAACACTGAAAACCTTGGCAGGTATAGAGGATGGATGGATGAATCTTTTGTAAACAAATTTACTTTATGACATGGCCGTTGGCAGTTTAGTGCGAACCAATGCATTTCCCTGCTAACGTGGCTCTTTGTCAGTTTGCCACTCCCTAAATCCAGCAGAAATAAGAAACTGGACACAGCTTCACAAGACTACACTTCGATAAGAAAAACTGTAGCATTTTGACATCATTAGGATTCCTGGCTACATTTCAACTCCATAATAAATTAGCCAAGGAGTGGAAAAAACAACATGTTTACGTCTTTCTGTTCTTCTACGCTATTTAGCTCACATCTTTTTGTTATGAAATGTGAAAACTTTATAATTTTGCTGGTGTTTGTAATTCAATCAGCATGTTTTAAGTATTCTACTTCCTTTGAAGAACCCTCAGTAAAGAGAAAAGATTTAGGGATTCACATCTTTTATCACAGTTCACAGATGATACTTTTCAGCAGGCATTAGAAGAATAAATTGCATCAGTTTTGTCAGTAGCAAACGATCTACAGGTTTAATAAATATAAGCTTCCGTATAAATTTGTACCAGTAACCTCGTTCTCCAAGCTCTTATCTGTGCAAATTAATCTATGCTCCCACTCAAAGGAAAGCCTTTCATTTCTGCAGACAGTAAGAACATTTTGAAGAGTGAGAAGGACAGCAAGGCTGTTTTACAAGTAGTAAATTAATTAAAATAAAATAGGATAGGATCAAATCATAAAGAATGTTATCACTTTCAAAGTTTATAAGTTTTTTGTCTTGTTTTTTTTTTTTTTGTACATACCCCCCCCAAAAAAAACAAAACACAAGGCTTTTTTGTTATCTTAATAATGTTAATATATTAACTTCTGAAGATCATGGTTTATAATTTTTTTAAATGAAGTGGAAAATACAGTTGTTTTCCATTTCAGCTGAATCAAACACACAAGTTGAAAGAGACATGTTCATCATTTACTGTGCGTTTCTGAAGGACCTTGGTGCTAAGCTGTAAATGTCAAATTTAAAAGATGGCTAAAAGTAGTGAAACTGTGAAAATGAATATAATTTGTGATGCTCAGTCATTAAAAGCAGAAAACACCAAAACTTCAGTGTAGTTGATGTTTGCAGAGTTTTATCTGTTTAAACTTTACTTTGGATTTTGTATAATTGAGGGAAAAGCTAATTCATTTATGGTTAGGTAATGTTTTTATGCCTCAGTGACGCACATAAACAAATTTTTTCCAATTTAATTTGAAGATTCACAACATTGTATTCTGTCTCCTAGTCTTTCTTGTAGGCAACTTCTCCTAAAGCAACACTACCTGGAAACCAAGTGGCCATAAAGGTCTGAACTTGAGGCACAGGTGAAAATTTCTGTTATCTGCAACAGAGCTGAAAGCAAACACTCTTATGCACTTGTCATAAATAATGAGGCCAAGTTTCAGACAAAGATTTACATTTATTTCACACTCAAGTACTCGAGTGTAGTAAACACGTTACATAAAACCCTGGGCGAGAATTATTGTAGAGCAACGTCATTAGCAATAAAACAGGGAGCAAACAGATGTAAAAAAAAAAAAAAAGACCTATTATGCATTTTATTCAGGCTTGTGTTTATTTAAAGTGTAACTAAAAAGGCCTGGGTGACAAGTGTTGAACTGATCCGATCAGCTTTGTACGGATTCGATTCAACAAACTGCACAAAAAAAAAGCAGCACGTGGTCACTAATCATAAACAGCGCTAATGGATCATGGGAATTAACGCTGACCACAAACACAGGTGCAACGAGCTCATTTCACTAATGACCAAAGCAGCCTACCAGGAGCGGCACAAATTAGTGTACAGTTGCAAACATGCAGAGCCGCTGATAACTGGGAGTCTGTAATTTACCAACAACAACAGGGACAGCTTGTTTCTTGTTGCAGCACACTGAATTAGCGTTCAGCACAAGTATTTAACTTCGCTCTACGGCATGGATTAAGAAGAAAAACCATTGCATAACATGAAATACTTATGAAAAGTGGGATGCGTTTGCTTTGATGGAAAAAAAGGTTGGAAACAGATTTAAAATACTACACTGAACCGGATCATGGTCTGAAATGCAGATTTTACATTGTTTCCCCTGATAGTCAAGCACTGGATAAGGAATCTGTGAATAAGCAAGCAGGTCCAAGTCAAAAGGAGTTTATTTGCACAGCACATTTTAGCGGCAAAATAGTTCAAGGTGAATTACACCATAAAAAGGTGATACAGTAACGACAGGAATGGAAACCTCTAATCTCTACCCAGTACACATCTGGATTCATAAGCTACAATCTGTTACATTTAAGATTCCTCCAAAGTGCACTTGCTTTATCAAGCTGCCTGTTTTTCTTGTAAAATCCATAATGTTGCTAAACCTTATATTTACAGTGTGGTGGTGAATGTATCCGTTTTGCTACTGTGCGGTCTACAGGAAGCGCTGTTTGGTCTGTTTTTTTGTTGTTGTTTTTTTTTCATTAATATATTAATATCAAATTTAACCAGTACAATGAGGTAAAATAAGGTGTAATTAAATTTTTTCTTATAAATTTAAAGTTGCCTCACCGATGCATTCCTATCACCCATGCGAATGTCAGTGGACAATCCAAACTGGTTAATCTTCCCATCACTAAGTAACTAATTATGAAACAGCTTTGATTTAAAGGAACTCAGTGTTTCAGCTAGTTTGTTCCAGATTATAGGAGCATCAAAACTGAATTCTAAAAACGAACTCATTGTAAAAAACGTTTTAAAAAATCGTGATCATTCGCAGACATTCCAATCTGAACATATAGTTGATGTACTTGTCTGCATATATGCCTCAGAACCTATTCCAGTGGAAGAATCATTACAGTAAGAGGTCATAAAAAATAAAAGAGATCAGACTCCGGCAGCTTGAATCTGGTCGTTCTTGACTTTCACACCAGAGGTCACATATGGTACTCACTGAAAGCGACGGACCTTGAACTCACTTTACACTTCAGGCCCTGCCATGCAACACTTTTCTCTAGCTGAATACTTGATCACATTCATGAGCCCGCCGCCGCAGATTGAAAGCGTTAGCTGCATGAATCCCCCTGGAGGTCGAGTCGAGCAGACACATGCCACATCTGCATCGTGCTCAAACAGGAGGCGCATGGATGCAATCTGATGTTGGCACACACGCAAACGCAAACACGTGCTTATCACACCGACGCACAAATCCTAAACGCACGTACGCGCAGGTGTATCTTTCTATAGTAGAAGAATTAAAAGGGGGGAAAAAAAAAGATCTGAAGAGAGTCTAATTCAAGCACGCTTGCGTTTCATAAAAGCCACTATTTTGCGTGCTAGGTGTCAGTCAAGCATTTTACACCCAGGTAACAGGTTATGAGAGCAGAAGAAGCGAGGCAAAGGAAGGAGAGGGTGTAATTATTGAGGATGATGTGTAAAGGAGCCTATACGGGATGACAGCATCCCTTTCATTTCTCTGATCACTGGTTTAATCCTGACAGAGCGACAGCAGGCCACAGAGCTGCTTTGCCTGGAAAGCTTCTGCCTTTGTGTGCTCCAGAGTGTGCATGTGACACAAGGTATGCAGATGCTTGCAAAGTATTCAAACCCTGTCTTCAGATTTTGTTGTTTTAAAACAAATATGATCATTTCTTTAACAAAAATGCACAATAATAATTCAGATTTATTAAAAACATGAAAAACAGATACATGTCAAAGTTAAGTTTGATTTAATCATCCTTTAGATGTTTTAGTTGAAGCAGAAATAATGAACTCAATGGATAATGTCCAGAGATTTCCTGGATCAGACTGTTTAAAACATGGCTGTCAAACTAGTCCTTCAGGGCCAATGTCCTACAGCTTTTAAATGTGTCTCTCTGTAAATGCACCTGAATCACACAATTAGGTTATTATCCTGTCTGTAGACTTTGAATGCATTAGGACAGGAGTTTTTAACGACCAGATGCCCCAGCAATGCTCAAGATCAACACTCAGGGTCACAAACTCACACCCAGTTCAATGTGTCAACTATAAAACGCCAACTATAAACCTAGCTCTAGAAACTAAAGAGCTGTCCATTTTTTCTCTGGCACAGACTTGGTGAAATCGGCTAATTGTTTTTTTTCTCCTCATGTCATGAATGCCCCGGAAGAACTGTGGCACCCCTATGGGAATCACGCCCCACACTTTGAAAAGTCCTCCATTAGGAGGTAATTCAGTCACTTGATTAAGGTGTGTTGGACTTGGGTCACATCAAAAAGCTGCAGGACACCAGATCTTGAGGACGGGAGTTTGACACCCCTGGTGTAAAAGCACAACAACTTTGGCAGCATATAAGGTCTGTAAAACATGGTGGTCTCATTTCCTTGGAAAATTTAGACCTTTGGAACCACAAGGAGCCTACCAGTTCAAACTTTAAAAAAGTGAAGTGAGAAATGTCTCAGTCAGAGAGGGTGACCAAGTGCCCAATGATCCCTTGTGTAGATTGAAGCATCTACATGATCAATCATTGATCAGACACAGCACAAATCAGGCGTTCATGGTAGTGGTGCAATATGGAAATCCCTCCTCACTACTTTAAAGTCAAGTAATGATGAGACAGCTGTCAAAAATCAAACCCCTCCTGTAGAGATGCCACCTAGAGGAAACCGTAATCCCTGCTTTTATCACCTCCCGCCTGGATTATCATTACTCCCTTTTGACTAGATTGAGCCAGGCCTTCCTCTCATGTCTAAAGCTGGTACAAAACGCTCCTGCACCATTCGTAAGTCGGGAGCACATAACTCTGGTTTTATTATCCCATTCAGTTTTATTATTCATTCAAATTTAATTTTTGACTGTGTGAGCTGCTTCACCCTTTCATCCCATGACATGCTCTTAGATCAACTGACCAGATGCTTTACCAAGCACAAACTATGAATCCAGAGGACACAACAGGTGTGAATGAGTCTGTTTCAATAAGCAATTAGTTAATCGCATGATTACCTAAAATGAGCTCAATAATTTCCATTCCAATGAGATGTCTCAATCCATTTTATTTATGTTTTTGGCTGTATGCTGGCTTGTTGGTTGGAAGTTGGTTGAAAATATTTTCCAGTCCCAGTGTTGTGTTCTTTATCACATTTTATTAGTTTATTGATATTTGAGAGAACAAATTTGCATTGTTATGACATTACCAATATTTGAATATCGTCTCAAAACAACAATATTATCGTTTATCAAAATAACTCATTTATCGTCAGGCAAAATGTGTTATTGCGACTTGCCTGCATGTGAATACTTAAACTGGAAATGTAGGCAGTGTATAAAATCTTTCAAAATGCTATTTTTATCGCGTCAACTCTGAGTATTTCTTAAGGGTCTATATGCAATACACAATCTGTCGTTGATAAAGTCTGTTATGTAACAAAATGTGGAGTGAATGCTTCCTGTTGGCACATTATGTAGGCGTAGGCATCCAGGGTTTACCTGGCCATGTGTGAGACGTGCAGTAATGTCTCTCCGGCTGGGAAAACATGTTTCACCAGCAAGCCATTGCTGCTTTTAATGAAGGAGCAGGCAGAAAGAAGAGGGAAACACAGGAAATTAAATTGATATGTAAATGATGGAAATTCTCATTTGAGTTGAAGGTTGAGAGTGCTACAGCATTAACCAGCTTATGAGTTAATAATGGCTTACTCCCTCCGATTCTTCCCCTCCCGCTCGTTCATGGAACAAGAAAAAATAAAACATGATGGGCAGAAGAGAGAAGAAGAGGGCAGAGATGGAGACAACATATGTCCCTGAATCTAAACGCTCTGGAGGTCTTATGCTAAACTGGTGCATAACCAGTTTTCTCAGAATCTGAAGCTCTTCAGAAATGATTCTAATTACAGAAGACAAGTGTGTTTTTAGAGCTAAATTTCTACTGATCATACCCTACACAGCTCTCTGTTTTTGCTTTAGCCCCCTGTGATAACAACCAGATGGCAATGAATATTTTTCAGATGGACAAGGAAGACGCAGAGGGTGCTGTACAGCTAGTAACGGTGGTGTAGCTCTGTGTAGTGCAGAGTAGGAAAACAGACACAACATCAGCTTGCGGTTACAGTGCACCGGAGGCAAATGACTGCAGAATGATCACTACAGCTATTATGAACCACCACGGTTATTATTTCTTCTCCCCTCTCCTTGGTATTAGCTGGAACAAAACAGACCAGTTAGAAGTCCTTGCCCCGCAGCCTTCAGTGATTGGAAAACGATATTAAGTCAGACACCGTGTTCCCCGATGCAAAAAGAGAGGAAGAGAGAGGAAAAAGACAGTAATACAAAGCAGCAAAAACATGAAATTGTGATGCTGGAGGCCTTGCTAGGCAAGAGAATAAGCTTCAAAACTATAGTTTTTTTCGGGGGGGTTTGTCATAAAAATCACAATTAATGTCCAAATATTATCACTTTTTGGTGACAAATACACTAAATATCTTTAGGGTCATCATAGTATTGTGTATTTATTATTCAGTAAATGCAATAGGAAAAAAAAAACATTCCAGCATTGTCTACCTACACGACACTGCAGCAAACAAAATTTGAAAGGACAATTATGTCTGGCTACCACAGACTTGTTGAAACCTTTTGTAGCACATGCGTACCAAAGCATGTGCTACCACATGCTTTGGTACGCATGAACAAGTACACATGAAATACACATGTACTTCATGTGTACTTGGAAGCACACATGAAGTACATGTGTACTTCATCTCATTCAACACTATCCATACAATTCACTAACCTCTGCATGCTGATTGCTTGAAACTTAAAAGTGAAACTGGCTGCATATCTTTAGAAAATTATGTAGAGGTTTTAATAAGCAACTGTTGTAAACATCACATTTTCTATGTAATGCAGCGATGCTCTTTTCCCACATATCACTGCAGATATTTGTCTTAGCTAAAGGAAAGGCATTATGTTTGTTCCAAGCTCATAAAAATTACCAATTCAACTTTGTGTCAAAACTCCAAGAAAAAATATTGCCCATCCCTTAAAACCACAATTAGCGAGCTGCATACCTGTTGAGCATAATAATATTCAATAAGCATTTAAAAACTACTAAATATATATGTAAAAAAATTTGTGAACCATTCCTCTTTGGATATAAGAACTATAAACTGTTGCTTAAGTGGAAGTAGTAATAATTGTTGCTTAGTTTGTGATTATACTGTGATACAGTAAATCACATATGATCTAGATATGATCTAGAACATATCTAGATCATAACATTTAAAAGTTATTGGTCATATGAATTTAAACCACTTGAGAAATCAGGTTGACAGTGCGGCACAGGGCAGAAACGCTGCATGTAGCACCATATATCAGGTTGTCAACAACCTTCACAACACTGATCTTTTCAAAAGGTAGCAGACACACCAGACATGTCTACTAAAACAACTCTATGATCTTCACACATGCATGTAGCGGTGTGCTTATATACATTCATAGTTTTCTCTAAGTGGTTTTTGCAAGAACCACAAGCTGCTGTAAAAATAGCTCCCCACCCCAGTTGTGTGTCAGAAATAATAAATAAGGTAGTAACAAGGCTGAGAGGACACTGAAAAGCCTCCTGCTGCATCATTAAAGACCTTTTAAAAAATGTCATCTCATCAGGACAGACGGAGATGTGTAACCTGATGTGACTCTTAAAACCAACTCCAAGACATTGAGAAATGCTTCAAAACTCTACATCAGCCTTTCAGTTGAAATAATTTCATCAGATTTCGTGCAACAAGCCAACAATAGTTACTATGTGCTTAGAAAAATAACTGCTGAACAAAGAAACGTCAGTGCTTTAAAATCTTTGCTTTAATCTGAAATAGATTTTTGGTGCAGGGTTTTCGTCCGCCTTAGAGGAACAGAAATCCCAGGGATCAAACCAGAAATTATCTCTACAACCAGCATGTAATCAATGCACCAAACAAACTACTAAACTTTTTATGACAAAGAACTAAAATGGCATCTCTAAAAAAGAAATTAAACTGTGGAAAATAGTTTAGGATTGAGAAGATTCCTGCTAACTTGATTTACTTCATAGTGTTTATAATTAGTTTGTGTATATCAACTACTTTGTTGTGTCACTTTTCAAGACAGTTTTGAACTCAGTATAATCTTAAATGGTGTGCCAATAATGATGCAGGTTTTTCCAATCACCCTCTTTCACCACACATTTACAGTCACTAGTGTTAACAATTGTCAATGGCCAAAGTTTGATTTTGGTGCACCTCAGGGATCAGACTTTGGCTTCCTTCAGTTCTTGAAACAGACAAAAATGAACCATTAAGCATAATAATACTAATACTATTACTATTTCAATGGTCTTGCAGTTTGGTTTCTCATGTTAGGGTGTATTCACACCTAGCAAATTTGGCCTGCTTTAAATAAACCAGAATTTGTTTCCCATGTTGTACAAGTGTAAATACACCAAAACGAGCCTTGCTGCAAACCAAACAATCAGACTACCACCTCAAAAGGCAGGACCCAGTTTTGCCAACACTACTGCAAGGATGCTACAAAAAATAACCGCAGGCAAACTGTACTACCTCAATGTCCAACTGCTTAAAAAGACACAAAAAATGGGTTATATTTAGCTATAAATGTTAGTTTCTGTTCTTTCTGGATCGGCGCTCTGTCCAGCTCCCGGTTTTTCCGTCCAATGGGAGCAAAGATCATCACCCACATGGCGTTGTTTATGAAGTGTAGTTCACTTGCAATGGGAAAGCAAACCACAGCAAACAACAAGAAATGTCTGCTTTTCGTCTGGAGCAAAAAGATGAACCAAAAGAGTTTCCTGATGTAAATACACTCCAAGCGCTGAATTGGCCATGTTCTCTGATTTAGTCATATTAAAGCAAAGTCATAATCTTTGGCTCTATAGTTTCTTCCAATCTTGTTGACTTTAAAGTTACATCATGATGCTGTTAGGAATGAAGTGATATCTGATTATACTCTGAATTGTGATGCTTAAATCAAAAGTGTTGTTTAGTCTTAGCTGCAATATTAGACAATTGTTCACTCTAGTGTAGAAAGTCTACAGTTAATTGTTAGTTTGGTCATTGTAATGCTACTGGCTCTTCATATTTTTAAGCAGGATTTTAAGGATTAAAATTGTCTCAAACTTTCTCCACTTGGCACACAACATTGATTCTACTAAAAGTATGCTTTTAAACAATTTTCCTGCTGTCAGATCATTACACCACATCCAGACAGAGAAAACAATTACACCAAGTATTTTGTGCGAGCCAGTACTCCTCTGATGTATCTTCAGAGAGGAGAAGGGGGGGAGACAGTATGGAGAAAAAGATGATGAGCATTAAGCTGAAATGAAGGCACACATGAAAGAGTCAAAGAAAAAACGAAGTCATGCACCGGGGCAGCAAATGATCGTAACAGTGCAGGTTCAGAACATAATTATTTGAGGTTAAACATTTTTACCTTGCTGTGCGGAGCTCTCGGTTGTTGGAATGAGTGGAGCTGAGGTAATGAAAACAGCGATGGGGCCCCTTTGTTCGGGAGTCTCTATCTCGTAGTATTGTTACACTGATGTCGAACACCCAAGATGAGCTCGAAGCAGCACTGAGACGAGACAAAAAGCAGAAATCTGATCAACTGGTTTAAATTGGATTAGTTTGCGTCAGGTAAGAAAGTTAAATGGGATAACAGCAGCAATGGCATATTATTAGATGTCTAATTTATGGTTGCATTTTGGTGATGGAAAAAATAGCCCAAAGACAAGATATTTCCGTTATATATACTATCAAAATAATCAGAAAAAATGCTGGTACCTTTCAAAGTCAGTTCTCTTCCTGTGTTTGGAGTTAATCCAATTCTGTACGGATGAATAGGCCAACACCTTCAGCTCAGTCTTGAGGTAGGAATCCTTGAGCAGAAGGCTGATGTTGTAGTCTATTTACAAACTCATATACTGTTATGGTGGAGATGTGTAATCTTGGATTTTGCCAAGTGTGACATGGAAGTGCTGGTCCAGTCTGTGATGTGGAAGAAGGCGCTGATGAAAACGCTCTCTGTTTACTCTAACTACAATTCAAACTGCACTAATGGACACAGTCAAAATGAGTTTCTGTGTCGTGTTGGGTGATGTGAAAGCCAACAAGAAGAGGTAGACTGAGAAACGTAGAACTGAAAACAAACCTAATGATCCAGCAACCAAATTTCCTTTAACGAGGCACCAGTAATTAGAACAACTGAACTCAGGTGTGAACTAGCAGGAAGGAAAACCATTTACTATTTAAAAAAAAATTGGTTACACAAAATAAAACAGGAAGTTGCTACTTTACTTTAACAACTCTTAGGAAAACAACTATCTCAACATTTCTATTAAATCAAATTTATTAAATCTATTTATCTTACAAACATACTAGAACATACATGCTGCATATAAGAATAAAGTAGATGAATAGATTAAGTTATAATCTTGGAAGGAGAAAACAGATGGAAGCATTTTTCTTTTTTCAAACTGGCACACAGAGATTTCTGCATTAAGATATTCATGCACGATGTGTCCTTTATTTTTACTTAATGATATTTAGTGACAATGAAAGAGACTGCTCCCTAAAATACAATTTAGGAAGCAGATAATCAGGTTAAATTTCTATTTTCTTCTCCAGTTTTGTGACATATCCAGCACTCAACATTGACCAAAGGTTTGTTGAAAAGTGAGAGGAAATAAAACGTTGCCTTAAGTTTAAATACAACTCAAAGTTACATGTGCACAGGTACACAAGTAATCACTTTTGCCAGTGAGGTGTGGAGCTGTGTCATAAACATGAATGCAGTCTCACAATTTAATACAATTCAAAAATACTTTAGAAAGTCCAAAGGACAGAACAAAACAGAACCAGGTTGTTTGAGGATGCTTTGGAATTCTCAGTAGATTGAAAAAGAAAAAAACTGAACATCTGGGAGCGATAGGGAATATTTAGGATCAATCAAAGGGAATTCTAAAATTCGGATGGTTGCACGTTTCTCTTGTTTCCTAGATAGTAAAAGATATGAGTAAATAACACTAAATTATTTCATGCAATTCATGCATACCAGCTGCACAGTAGTTTACAGTTGCTCCACCTTTAATGATGGATGTTGAATATTAACCACCACTTCTCAGACTGGAATAACTGATACGGTGTTCTGAGCTTCAGGCCTCCAGCCTGTTATGGCCCCTGTTTGTCTACGTGCTGCGATGTTACCCAGCATTCTTCACTTGATACCATCTAAATACTTTCAGACACTTCAAAACGCTGGCATCCCCTCCTGTTGAAACAAAGTAATTGTGCATGATTTGAGCATTAGCCAGTGTCATCAGTCATAGAGGGAGAGTAAATTCTTCATCTGAGCAGGTGCTGTTTGGCAGGACCGGCCCTGCAGTGTTTTATGGATTGTTTAGCTGGCTAAGCCAACTCCGAGTTGTAAAGGCACAGTGGGTAAGGCCTCGCTACTCTCAGCTTGCGTACAATCCATCATAGATTGCTTCTGTAATGACTTTAAAGCAGTGGTCCACAATGCTGGAAGGCAAACTCTGCATGTAGTTTGTAAAACTGTCAAAGCACAGATGGTTAAAGTATGTACATTTACAAGAATGATGGCAGAGGCATTTCTGCACACAAACCGTGTGCCCTGCAAAAGTATTCACATTTTTCCATATTTCTTTATGTTCAAAAGGTAAATGTCAAAGGATTTCATTGGGATTTTATGTGATAGACCGATGTGAAGTACTGCACAGTTGTAAAGTGGAAGGAAAATGATGTGCTGTTTTAAAAATCTTTTACAATAATAAAAATCAACAATTTTTTATTCAAACCCCTTTTATCAAATCATATTCACATGTTAAAAGGATCCAATCAAATCCTGTCTGAATCTAATCAACGATCCGTGGCAAGACTTGAAAACTGATGTTGAAAGACCATCTCCATCCAGCGGGACTGAATTTGAGCAATACTGGCAAACATTTCAGTGTCTGGATGTGCAAAGTAGGTGGAAACCTCCTCCATAAAACTCACTCTTCAAGTGAAAAAGATTTTGTAAACTATGTACAGATAATTATTTATACCACCAGCAGATTTAGGTTTAAGGTAGTCCTAACTTTAATTTGACAGACAATCTGAGAAGGTCAGTAAAAATCAAAGTCTTTCCATCTCCAAGATTTAGAGTTTATCACTAAACATGAATAATGAAAATACCAGCAGAACCATGTAAAAAGCTTATAAGCAGTTATAAAAACAAAAAAAAAGATTTGATTGATGTATTGTCAGCAAAGCTTTTTCCAGTGATTATTCAGAAGGGTATAAATAATTTTTCAACACGCCATTCACAATAAAATCTCAATAAAACCTAAAAAAATTGTTAATCCTGTGACATAAACGTAAGAACATTTAAGAGGTCTGAATACTTTTGCCAAACAATGAATTATGATACCGGCTTTCAGTTTTGCAGAACACCTGCATTGCACTTACACGTAAATGTCATTTTCTTTTCACGTGTTTGTGCAGTCGTAACAGACCATACCACTCTGTGCCTGTACTTATAACCGTATGCTAACAGTGTTACAGAGAGTCCATGCTCTGCACATGATATGCAGACTTCATGTACCCTTTTTGCTTTTAAAAAACACCCATTATTTTCTGATTCTGCTTGACTTCTGGCTTTTATGAAGCAAGTAGAGAAAAACCTAACTCAGGAGCCTCTCCAAAAGGCTTCCAATTTCTGGGACTAGGTGTACCCTTTCTCCTAATCATTTTCCAGGCAATCAGCAGCTCTTTGTCAGCAAAGGAGGAGAGCAGAAGGTAAGGAACGGTGGTGAATAAAGAATCAAGACCAGCATAAGGCAGGTGAGAAAAACCTGAAATGATGTGAATAACAGGACACCAGGAAAGGTTAAAAAATACAGGTTGAAAGAGGAGGAGAGACGGTGGAAGTGCAAAGGTACAAGGACCAAAAAGGAATGATAAAAACAGTGGAAAATGTGAAGGTGAGGGGTGGCAAGTTTGGTGCCTCATTAGATAAAAACACTTAGGAGTCAGAGTCAGGAAGCAGATGCTGGGGCTTCAGTAGTGTTTTGAACAGAGAATCACTCATCAAACGATAAAGTCTGTGTGACCTTTTCGGCAGCATCCCCAGAGAGATGAATGGAAAGACAAAGGCACCGACATAACAGCTTCTCTAAACGGGCTTCTTATCCTCTCTGGCCTCCTCGGGGCTGTGCTGTTGGCCCTCAGATGGGAGAAACAGCACAGCATTGCCTTCCATCTTAAACACAATATCTGCTGGGAAATAGGGAAAACACACATCCATCACATGGTAGCAGAAATTTCCACCTGGACATCATTCAGAAAATCTGATTAATAATTGGCTTAATCTGCTCCAAACAAAGATGAAGGGTACTAATGGACATGTAATAATTTAGGTTTCTGTCCCCTACTGTACAAGACCAAAGAAAAAGAAGCTGTTAGGATTCATTGGAGTTCAATCAAACAAACCTCAGCATGAGACATGCAAAGTACTCAGCACTTTCAATCTCCAATAGACATTTGAAGCCAAGAGAAACTTGCACTTCTAAGTATGAAAGTAAGAATACAGCATGGCCCATTTTTTTTTCTTCTTCCAAGCAGCCTGATGTTATTTTTTAAACCAGTCTGTATGTCCACTATACTTTCCAACCGTCTTTCCAATGTTTTTTTTGGACCATGACTGCATTTTGACACATTTTGAACATGTGGAATGAGAGATTTCTTTTCACTGTCGTCACAGAATTAATTATCTGTAGTCATCAGTTCCCCTTATTTTGCTACTGAAATAATATTATAATATACTATATAATAATATTTCTTGCTTGTTTAGTGTTTTATGTTTTGCCTCATGGAAAGCACTTTGAATTGCCTTGTTGCTGAAATGTGCAATACAGATAAACTTCCCTCGCCCTGCTGCAAAGTCAAAGGGTCAACACAACTGGCTGAGTGTCCGCTGATAAAAGTTTCACACATCATGTGACCAACTGAATTTAACTGCATTGTCGAATTGAGAATAACTGTCTGACTCAAACTTTGTGATTTGATTGTTTTGGCTTCCAACAGTCACATTGGATTCTGCATAACGGGAAACTAATATGACATGTGGGACAAAAGGGACTTGATCCTCCAACTACTTCCTGTCATCTTCTACTTCATGGTTTGTGCCAGGGGCAACATCTTGTTGTTCATCATGTAACTTGTGTGACGCAAAAAAAAGTATTTCAATTGGAGTTTTAGAAAATAAACCAATTTGTATAAGAGACAAAAAAACCCCCACCTCATTCTAGTGACAAAACTTAACAAAAAAATTAGATTTTTTTTTTCTTTTAAATTGCCGTGTTTCCATTGAGCAAGTTTATTTTCAAAATGTCAAATTTTGCAAATATATGGTCAATGAAATAGCTGCATTTCAAATGCAGGCAGATTTTAAATGCAGGCTGTAAACAACCGAAGCGCCACACCGTGGAAACCTCTGCAGCAGAATACACACTTTGTTTCTGCAACCAGCTGGGCTTTCTCTTCCTCTCACACCTGCTTGTGCTTTACATACATGAACGTGACAGTGTGTGCTGACCTTTGGGATCTTGAAGTGAATGGATGAAGACAGAGTGATTGAGGTGCAGCCCCGCTCCAAGCGAAAGAAATGTTTTGCATGATTGCGACCACTCAGTCTGACGTGGGAATGAAATCTGTTTACCCAGGAGCTATAATGTGACTTGTGTTCTCCATTTACATTTCCTGCTGCAGCCCTCCCGGTGCAGCCGTCGCAGCTCTGAGATCATTGTGAGCAGATCTGGAAGGTGTGGAGTGAGAGGTGGAAAAAAAAAAGTGTTTACTCTGCTGGCCTGCTTTTAAAGTTCAGTAATTTCACATCCCTGAAATGCATTTGATTGCTAGAGTATTGACTGAAAGCGATATTGCAAAATGACAATTTGGAAGGGAGGTTGTAGGAATGAAAAGGATTTCTGTCAGGATTATCCAATCTTTGTCTGATTATCCAGGAAACACGAGGTTGTGTCAAGTAGAGGGGAGGTATGCAAGTCTGTTTACTACCAGCTCAGTACGTGGCGTCTCCTTAAAAAGCAGCTGCGTTTTGTACACTGACTGAAACAATTAGCATGAGAATTGAACCATCACAACGCACCAGCACGGTGTTTGATTGCCCCCCGGGTGCCCGCTCAATTCAGCCAATCCGTCGGCGTCTCCCGGCTTTCTCGAACAACAACAAACATCTCTTTGGCTGCGACATTAAAAGAACAAGTCCAAATCCTGGATGTGTTTGTTGTTCCACTTGAAGAAGATCAGCGGTTTCCTGTCAAAATGATATTCTGTCAGCGAGCGAAGCGCCATAACCTTTATTGTGAGGCACTTTCTTCTTCAAGAGGAAACGCTTTTGCACAAATGACAGGGTAATTTCCAGGCAGCTTTGGTGAAACTGATTAAAAGTGCTGCTGTTAAGAAAGATTGTTGCTAAGACGTCTTGTTGCTAAAGAGCCAAGAGAGAGGAGGAAAACTATGTGGAGATTGGAAACACAATGGAATAATGAAGGCTTAGAGTCAGACTGAAAACAATTTGTTTCAAACTCTGATCCCAAGCAACTTTTTTTTAGATTAATGTACAAAAACTCTAGATGACCTAGAATTAAACAGTTGTTTGGCTGCTCAGCAAAGTTTAGGTAACACGTTTCACCTGAGGGCTACAGGTGAAACAGCCCATGCCTCGTTTTGTCACAATAAAACTGTAAGCTTCAATTCATTTTACTAGGATTTTGTAAAAGACCAACACAAAGTTGTGAATAAACCTGAAGTTGGAAGTAAATGACAGATGATTTAACATCAAAGGAGGAGGACTGATCCTGATGGAGTGAAGAAGAGTGATCCCGAAGGGATGAAGGTGGTTTGTGTGGACAGCAGAAGAGCAGGCTGACTGATGAAGGTTTGCTGGTGGTGTCCAAAGTCATCAGAGAATTTAAACTACAAGCAAAAAGAGCCAAAAACTAAAACAGAGAATCAAGAGAAATACTTCAAAGTCTCAAAGAAGTGCACAAGAAGGTTAACAGTCGAGTAAAGAGTAGTCATCCTGCAGCTCCTTAAAAAACCCCAGCACACTGATGAAGAGACGGGTGTGCAGTCTGCTGCAGGTAACCCACGCTATCCAGCAGAGATCCTCTATTAAAACAGACTCACACACAAGAACAAACTCAAGCACCAGGATGCTGACCGCATTTTCCCTGACCGCGTTGAGGGAAAACTCAACTGTGCTGGAAAAAGAGTCACAAACACTTGGTTGTGGAATTGTTCATCGATAAAGACTAAAGGATATTCACCCTATTTCTGGACAGATTTGAGAGTTAGACAAGAAATAGACTCAGAAAGTGATATAAACCAAAGAAGAACTGGAGATAGAGCAAAACGGAGAGAAGGTTTTGAAAGAGAGAAAGGCCAGAGAGCCTGAGGTTTCAGGATCTGAGTTCCTTTTCTTTTGTTATTGTTACCAGCAACTGGAATCTTTCCTTTTATTTTTTTGAGCTGTTTGGTCCCCGACTCCAGAGCTTAATAGAGATGCAGAATTCACATCGGCTTCATCTGGACAGTGAAAACCCTCACGACCACACCTTCATGGATTAAGATCGATCTGTGATCCACAAGAGGAGCTGGAGCTGATTCACCTGGAGTCTCTAAGATTCACCTGGAGTCTCTAAGATTCACCTGGAGTCTCTAAGATTCACCTGGAGTCTCTAAGATTCACCTGGAGTCTCCAGAGACCTTGAGGATGAGATTTATTCAGCTGCTTCGACCAGCAGCTAAGCTAAGATCCAGGGTGTGAGGTGGTGGTACCTCACACCCTGAATCAGTGTGTGAGGTACCTTTCATTAAAGATTTTGGACCTTTAGCGCAAATATAGTCTTGCCATACGTATAAATATGTGTAAATATGAAATGGATGATGTGTAATGAGTATAATTTTCATATTAGTGAGCAAGAGAGTAATGTTTCACTTATTTCACAAATTTCTATTTACAGGCAGATAATGGAATCATAATTTGACAGTGACTGACATGTACAAATGGTGAAATGCACTGCAAACACACGAATGATGCCAACTCCAAAACACACACACAAATTCAACAGAAAAACTATGCAAAAAAGGGCTGCGATAACAGACAATAGGGGCAAAGGGGAAAATTGCACATACCACAAACAACAACGTTTGCTGTCCATTTGCATCTGTCAACCACCTTATAATCTAGCCTTACTGTACACGTTCTGTGTGTACTCAATATGTCCTCGTTACCAAATCACTGCTCTGGTTCTACTGAAAATAACAAAAACTCTGTAAATATGTTTAAAATAAGTAAACCTAACTCAACAGCAGGATGCTTTAGGACGTATTTGCAGTATGAAAGAACGCTAGCCGTATACCTGCATCAAACTGTGCAGTCGGCAGCTGTCCCCGATGCTCTTTTCCCCAGCAGGGTTTGGGTTCAGCCCAGAGGTCAAGCAAACATTGTCATTTTGCTCAGCCCTGGGTGGGTTGGCCCTGGACCTCACCAACCTGCAGCACTGCATCAAACATCTCCTCTGTGATTACCGCCTCTGACACATGGACGTAGCTGGCCAGCTGCTGCACCACCTGTCAGAGTAAAGACCTGAAGCAGAGGAGAAATTAATGGGAGCGAGCACGGGGATGAAAGTTGGGCGGGCTTGAAGACATAAAGGACGGGGAATGAGACCAGAATAGGAAATGTTGGACACATGGATGAGAGAAGGGGGGAAAGAGTGCAGGGGTGAGGATAATGGAAATGTGTGGAGATAATGAAAAAGAGAAAATTGAAGGACGTAGATAGGGGACAGAGTGGGGGGAAAAATAGACAAAGAGCAGGACTGAGTTCAAGATGCAGAATTCCAAAAAGCAGAGACTTCATGAAAGACATAATTAAATTGTGGCATTCATTGATTCTCTTTTGTAATGTCAGAAAACTGAAAGCGACTGCAGCCATAAAACGACAGGCATTTGTGTTAATTCTTGTGGGCCTCTTTATACGGAACGCGGTTGGTATTCAGGGACATCATTACCAAAACCTACAAAAGCTCTTATCAGCTGCAGAGGGCTGCCTGTGTGTCTGAGGTGTGTGTTTGTTTCACACGACTCGCCTCCTATCTCTGTTTCACATCTTTTGCCATCTGAGTGGAATGGGCAGTCCAGCTCCTCTACTGTGTTTTTTGACATTTCCATTAGTCAAGATGAAAGCTGAACAGGAATCAGACTCACTGGACAAGCCTTCATACTGAGCCGGAACAAAGGCGCTGGAACACCCTTCTCCGTTTGTGCAGAACTTCATAAAAATACGGCCATAAAAATATTTTCTGCTGCTATTCAAAACAGCTAGCAGCTACTCACAGGAATTAATGCTCCCCTCCTGGGTTTTTCGGTGTCAGAGCTTTCATTATAAGGCTCAATGGGGCACGAGTCTTTCATTAAAGGCTCAAGATCATGTCTCACAGGGGTTCGGTCACGTTTCTGTCTGTAGCTATTTATGTCAGTAAGTTAGTATGTAAGCACACTGTAGATTTTGACATTTTTTGGACATTACAACCTCAAATGTTGATGGATTTCATTTGATGTGACAATCCAACACAAAATGGAAACAATAGTTGGTTTTTTTTAACAAATAATTTGTGTTCAGCTTCTTGAATAAAATACAGTGAAGGTCATAAAGCAGGAGAGGAGAAGCTAGGATGGAAAATAAAAACAATATTCCAAGCTTTGACAACCTGTCTTCACCACAGTGTTGTATGGAGCCTCAACTACTCTCGTTTCAGTATTCGTGGATTTTTCTGTCTGTATTGTTTGCATAAAATTAGTATAGAGCTGAAAAAACTGGTATAAAATTCCAGTTCTCAAGGGCTGGCGCCCTGCAACTATTAGATGTGTCCCAGTCTTCCTGCTCTTGGAGCGGTCGCTGGTCTGCTTGACATTCACATAATTCAAAACTGCGCCAGAGTTCGTTCAACTGGACCGAGACCAAGTTTGCTTTTTGGTCCGCATAAAGGTTTGATTGCATATTCACACCACCCCAATTAAGCCTGACTTTCTGGGCAAACGAACCAGAGTTCAATTAAAGTGGCCTAACCAGTGCTGGTGTGAATTCACCCTAAATGTCCAGATCTTAATTTTCTAATCATCTCTCACAACAAACTGCTGCTCAGTATCTTCATTTAGCTGAAGCAGATTTAAGAGCAAAGGGGACCAAACAGTTTGTGACACAAAGATGGTAGAAGAGCCTTCCTTTGTGGACTTGTGTTTCAGAAAGCAACAATAAACTTGTTAAAGTAGGCTTTATGTTGAGTGTTTACTTTTATTGTCTTTTTTGCTGTTATCTTATATTTTTTTATTATTATCTGCATTTAGTTTTAATAGTTATTTTATTGGTTTTCCGTAAAGTGTTTTCTGATGATTTTGTCTGGGAAAGGCACTGAAATAAACTTTACTTCTGAACTGCCTCTTTTCTGCAGTATGGACTCAATGGTGTCAATAGGGGTCTGGGCGGCTCAGTTGTTGGCGCATCGTGAGGCTGGAGTTGTTGGCGCATTCGTCCTGGTTTCCGTTCCAAGTTTCAGCGTCCAATAATGGCCACTACAGAGAAAAGAAAAGGTTAAAACCATGTCAAAAACATTCGCCAGAAATGTAAACAGTTAAATAATCTGACCAACAAGGGTGAAAATGGCTTTGAGTTACAAAATCTTCTTTTAACTCTCTGGACGGTGCTAATGAGATTGTCCAAAAATGACTATAAAGTCATGGTATAATGTTTAAAACATTTATTAAAGTATAAGCGCACTTTAAAGTCATAAATAATTATCTTTTTCTCTGCTAAGTTAAGCTTGTATTTTTTCAGTGAAGGTTTAATACCTTAAGTAATCCAATGTTCCAGACAGTAACCTTCCTTATCTGGCATATTATGTGCTCCCTGTGCCAAGGTAAACACAAGGTTCTAAAAAGAATGTGAGTCTGGGTTTCCTAATGGCTATCTAATGTAAACGTGGCACAAAACTCAGACTTGTGTCTGAGCGCTGAGTCAGTGAAGTGTGCTACAAAGTGGGAAAGAGATGGTGCACAGAACAGGAGCTACACACCCAACAGCCTCCCAGAGAAAGAGTCCCTGGGCAGACAGCGTCTGTGTGACCCTCTGCTGACGATTCTTTCCAGGCCCAGAGCGACCTGAAGGAACCTGGAGCAAGAAGCCCAGCCTGCTTCTGGGAAAGTAAACAGGATCTGACCCAAAAGGGAGGTACTCTGGGCGGCGGATGACTCAGCTGGGAGAGAGACGCATCATGTCCAGAGGCTATTGTCTTCGATGCAGTTGTCCTGGGTTCAGTTCCTGGTCTCGGGTCATTTGCTGCATGTCTTCCCCTTCTCTCTGTCTCTCTCTCTATATCCTTTTTCCTGTCAAATTACTGCCCAATAAAGGCCACAAGGGCCTAAAAATCTTTAAGAAAAAAAAAATGGAGGTACTCTATCCTGTCATAATAAGACTGGTTTCAGACACCTGATCCGCTGGCTTTCCTCTGTTGGGATTGTGATTTTAAATTCTTCCAAACTTTCCCTTTAGACACCAGTCAGGTACGTATAAACCTTAATTATGCATACAAACCAGAAGTTCTGCTTCCCAGAGAGATGTTTGATAAATTAAATCTTTAATCAGCTAAAGAAAACCTGAATGTTCATTCTGCAACTACTCCTGGAAAAGTAGTTGGAGAAATACTTCTCCAGCTACTGCTGTAAATGAATGTGTTAAATTTCACATTTATTTATATCTTGTTTGTTAATTAATCAGTATATTACTGCTGCTAACACTGCTAACTAAAAAGGTTAGATGCGCTAACCATAAAGAACTAACCATACACATTAGTTCAGCTAATGATAAAAAACTACAGCAAACTTATTTTTCGTGGACGCTAATGCTAAAGCACTAACTTTAGTTCAAATGATATCTGTCATTGAAAGACATTATACTTTACATTCTGTGAAGCCCTTAGATATATTTGTATTTTGTTCTCCTCTGTCCATGTTTTATTTTGTTACTGTATGTTTTTTGTTTGAAGTAAAGCTCTTGGGGCTTGGGGGGAACAGAGAATGTGAGGACAGGAAATGGAACTGCTGTCTTCACACACTTCAAAATAAGACAGTATTTACATACCTGTCAAGTCTCCCGTTTTGGCCAGGAAATTCCCCTTTCTCGCTGTGCTCCCGTTGTAGTATTTTGCCGTAAATATCCCGTATTATGGCTCCACCCACCGCTCTTCGGTTGGTTTCTAGCTGTCGTTTTTATTTAAAACTATTAAAATTCACTGCATTTAACTCTTAGAAGTAAAATAAATATAAAAATTGAGGATTTATTTTTAAATCTGTTTTGGAGAATATCTTCAGTCTGGTGAGATCTCACGTTAGACTTTCCACTCTGCGGTGGCATAAGGCAATAAGGTTTGAACAATTACACCCAAATACATGTATCCTCCCTATTATAACACTGTATATCATAATTAGAGAAGGCTGCGGTCTCACTCCAGCGCCCCCACGCCCACCTGGCCTCATTTCTCAGCAGCAATTTCACCACAGTAACAGGTGGCACCTAAACCTCCTCCAACATTACCCAAGCACAAACCCTGTACAGATTATACAGGGAGCTGTCTCTCCGAATAACGCCACCAGGCAGGTACAGCAGAACGTGCAATTGCCAGCGAGGGGGACTGAAGGTACGGGTCTGATCTGTGTCCACGCTCTGCAGCTGTTCATTTGGAGAGCGCGTGCTGACACGGACACGCAAACACACGGCGGTGCAGAAGGAGGGATTATGGGTCAGCACATGTAAATGCCAGCAGTGTGTTCCCAGGCAGAAAGGAGTAATTAATTGCATCAGTTCAACTGATGAGAGCAGAGTGACTGTGTGGCTTCACTGAGCAGGTGGCAGCAATCTCAACCTGCTCTCCATATTATCCAGATCAGGCTTTATTGCATCTCATACCTGCAGTGAAACATATTGGAAGAAGTTACAAAGTCTAATCAAGGCGCCACTAAAACCTGGATAGTGGCTGAGAAGACAAGAGTTCACACATTTGTTTTGCTAAGCTTGTCCTTTACTATGAAAGTTCTTTGAGAGCTTTTAACTTTTATCAATAGTTAACAATCAATGAACTGACAATTTACTTTCCTTACTAATCAAAGCAGACATAATCTGTTGTCAGCAAGAATTAACAAATAATCTTTTTGCATGTAAAACTTGCACCTATTTTAACCTACATACATAATCTCATTGTTTATCAGAGGAACTCCTACCAGAGAGAAAAATCTGGGGTTTTAAACTTCAGGGTTTAGTTCAAGTAAACCACAAATAACTGCAACACCTACGACAAGAAACTGACAATGACTAATGAGCGTTTCCCGTCTGAAAAGATGTGTTTTTTTTCAGCATCTTGACATGAAATACCGTACCTTCAGCAATTATATCCATCTCTGGTGAAAGTATGTAAAATACCTTAAAAATAATCTTCATAGCAGTAGTGTAACATTGAAACTGGAAAATGTGGCCGTTAATTGGAGTAAAAACACACAACTATAATATTTTTGTAAAAAATATAGACTTTTCTGAATGCATTCACAGCTTTTGCTGATTATCAATGTTCTGTCAGGTACACAAACACCCGATTGCTTTAAAAAAAAGAAAAGAAATCACCTTTAAATTTATTCTTTCCTCCCTTTCAACTCCTAATTCTGGGATTGGCAGCTGAGCCCGGCGGGGCGCTCAATGAATAATTTGTGGACAGTAAGGGCTGCAGGCAAGTGGAAAAATCATAGACAAAAGTAATAAAATGGGGGAGTCAACAGCTTCATGAACTATTTATCTCTCTTGAACTGATATGTCCTCCTTGAATCTCCTTCTGTTCTCCATCCACCTCACTTGTCAGAGCCCGCAGCGGTCCACACTTTATTGAAACCTTGATTCAGTTTCCCAACATGTCACTTTCTAAGAACTGTGTGCAATAAAGGAGACGGGTTATTGGGGACCAGAAACGAGGAGATGGGAGGGGTGGAGGTGGGTGGCTGGTGAAAAAATATATACAATTGCTGGAAAGAAAAAGACAGGAAAGTGCTGTGTGCGATGTGATCGGCGGCTGGAGGAGACAACAGTTGACAGTGATCAATAACATTAATATGGGCTGCAGCGAAGTTTCTGCTTCTGGCATATTAACTATCTGCTTGCGTAGACGGGAAATATCAAAGCGATGCTTAACCTTTATTAATATTTTTAATAAACCGAACTCATCAAGCGCTCTGTTTTTAGGTCTTAGCAATTAGTGGAGCAGAGAAAGTTTATTTTACACCAGAATGGTTCACTTTTTATTGAAAACATGAAGGTTTATATAAAAAGAGAAACAAATATAGCAGAGGTCATAAAATAATGAAGACCAAGGAAATCTAATTAGAGGTCTGCATACAGTCAATACCGACTTGAATATTTTACTAGTTTTGTCATTTAATGATTTATTCTAAAAGAAAAACACTGAACTGTTTGAAAGCATCGACCATCTAGCCTCTAAATACACAAGGTGAAGTATTTAGAGGAATTCCTCCATTCATAATGTTCATTTTCTTATTAGATAAATCTGAAAACTTTTCTCCAGACTTGTCTGTCTTACTAAGGTGGTGATTTTAGAACAACTGCTTCTTTCTTGGTTGATGTTGCTGATGTTAAACTGGCTTCACTGAGGACAATGCCACTGTTGTTCCAATAATTATCTGTTTATGGTTGCTCTGTGTCATGGCAGTTATTGTTTGTTTTTGCTGTAGATCCTAACCAATTTCTTTTCATCTACCGCTGACTGTTGGAGTTAAGTGGCAGAAACTTGGCCATAACAGTTTAATTCAGCTGGGATGTCCTCCCAAACATCTATTTGGAACAAATAATGCAGGTTAATTGTAAACTTTTTCCTGTGAACTGTGCTTAATAGCTGGATCTTTACCAGCAATGTGAGAAATGCCACTCTTATCTCCTCACACAGCTATGAATTAAAGACATGAGGCCATTTCTATTGTTTTCATTTCCACCCCAGCTGGGTTGACTGACGCTGGGCCACAAGGATGCATGGAAGTAGATTCAAAGCCCTGAACTGGCATCAGTTATTCAATTTTTGAGGCAACTCATGACAAGACTTTGAAGTGTACCACAAACTTTGTCGAAACACTCACCAAATGCTTCCAAGCAACCACAGTGAAGATGTTTCCTCCATTTACACAAATGAATAATTGAGAAAAAAAAACTATTTCAAAGGGAGAAAAGCAAATGTGCCCTTTTTGCCTCCCCTTTTAAAACGCTGTTTGCATTTGGCATCCTCACTGTGTTCAGTGTTTTATTTAAAGAACAACATTTCAGTCCGACTATCCATCTGTCGGCACACACAGGACATTTGTGCAAATTTTCCTCCCAGATGCCTTGAAAGCCCAGAAACAAAGCCAGAAAAAGATGTGCACTTCCACGAAAGGTAAAAACAAGTAAATATCGGCTGTCCTGTTCTACTGCTACTGTAAGAAACGCTGTCTAGACGCACAGCTGGTCTGTCTGATTCGCAGCATTCAACAAAGTCTTTTCAAACACTCCAGTGTTCCAGCTTTTACCCAAATTAGCCCCCTTTGTACGGCTCTGCTTAGCAACAGCAAGCGTTGCCACGCCGTTTTCTCTACACAGGCCTCCTGCGCCGCTCAGACCGGTAAAAGGGCACAATACGGCAGGTACGCTCCACAATGAATAAACCCATGTGCTCAATTTAGACAGGCTGATGATGGATCTGAGGCTGTCTGCTGTGAGCACATCAATCCTGCCCATTCTAACACCAGCTCCCAGCTGGCTCGCCTTCACATTTTATTCAGGTCAGAACACTGACAAACACATGCATGTCTACATCGACTCACAGCGAGCCAAACTTAATGTGACTTATAAGGAAAAGGCAAGATAAAAAACAAAAAACAAAAATCAATTCGCAGCGCTGGGTAGCAGCCTTACCTTCTTTTTATCCAGCCTACTTGAGGAGGAAGTAAACTATCCCAATATGTTTGTTATTTAGACCTGCGTTGGTTTAATCCCAATGTTTTCATATTCTCTTTAAATGGAAAGGTTTGCTTTCAAGCATCAAGCAATGTTTATGATATAATATTTCATGGTCTTTTACACTGTTGTTACTTTTACACATGATAGATATTTACTTTTAAAAAAAAGATTTGTCTCATCAGTGATGCTCCATGTCAATGTGCATTACAAAACATAAGTTTTAGGCAGGAGAAAATATCTGAATGCAGAGTAATAGTATGAAAAATAAAATTTTCAGCAGCTGCAATCTAATTTTTTTTTTCTGATACAACTTTCAACACTGTTTACTGCACATACAGACAGGTATCGATTATAAGAAATAATTTTATTCTTTGAATTTTACTAGGTCTCCAGATAATGAACCTCTATGATTTGAAAAAACAGAAACAGATGATCTACTTCACTATTTTCTATTTCACCCTCAGAACTAACAGTTGTAATGTCAAAACTGCGTAAGCTAAGATACATTTATCTTTATGCTATTGTCACTGTAAGCAACGTCAATATTGTAAATAATTGCTTGAGCTACATTAAACATTATCATTAAATAATTAGATTACCAGTGTCGGAATTACTGATGCTTGTTTAATGCAGCAGAAAATGTTTCAGATGAACATTAAGATGTGCTGGTAGAGTCGTTAAGAAACTACCACTGTTTAATTGTCTAAACAGCAGATGAAGACAGATGCAACTTTTTCAACAAAACCATGCACTTCAGACGGAAATATTTTGTTTTCCAGTAGTTGGATAAACTGTTTTCAGTGTCTGTAAAAAATCAAAATCACATACGTGGCTGAGTTATGTGTTCGTTTGTCACAGGTCACAGTTGCTACAATGTTTACTAACATTATATTGCATGTTCAGCCTAAACTAATTTACTTCTTAAATGCTTAAATTTTGTTTATTTTTGTTTTCAATGTTTTATTTAAATAATATAATAGTAGAAATTGGAATGACTCTGTGCAGCTCTGAGTTCAATGGTGAATAAATCACAGTAAAGGTTGCACAAGAAATAAAATAAAAAATAGTTCTGACCTTTTGTATCACAATAAATCATAGGCGTACAAAAACATACATCGTATAGTATATTTTTGTTAACATTTTTTCCCTTGGTGTTTCAGCTCATAAAATTGGGAGAAATACAGAACGTTGTTTCTGGCTTGTTTTTGTTACTTTTAGTTATCACCACAACAGGTATTAAATCCCACTGGTTGTCTGCCTCGAACATTGCTCAACTCTGGGGGGAAGGCAATTCCCAGATCTGAGAACAAATCAAACACAGCATTAATTAGCATAAAGAGAGTTTATTTGATCTTAGAGGATCATGAATATTAAATTGGGTATTTGCCCACATATCTGATACTTGCAGTGAACTACATCATGTCACTTTACAAACTATATCTGGATTTGCTCAGGATTATGAGGTGATTTAAGATGCAACTCCAAGATATATTCAGAGATGTTTTGCTTTTAATACTTGTTTCTTTTTGTCTTTTGCTTATGGGAAGTTATTTAGTGGTTTTTTCTTATGGTAAATTAATATCAATATTAATTTCCTGTGATGACTTGACACCAGGACCAACCAGTTTCCCTCTCACATGAAAAAATAAAATCCCGTTTTAATGTTTAATCCATGTTTTTAAATAAAACATAATGTAAAGTAGGAATGTGAACTTCCTGTCTTCCTCCTTGCCCTCTGTGATGGGTTCACCTTTCGGTCAGGCCAAATGACTGAGGAGGTAAAAAAAATAAAAAATAAGAAAGAAAGAGTGAGACAGCAGGAAGAGCACTCAGAGCACAGTCATCCCAATTACAGCACAGCACTTGGCCTTTAGAAGAAAAATAGACGTGACTCAACTGAGGGTTAGCTTGCTGATAGAGATGCTAAGGGGGACCCTCCATTTTCACCTTGCCGCTGGTAAAAGCTCAAGATGGGTCAGGAGAAAGAGCTGGCCTGAAGTAGATGGAAACAGATGTTTGTTGTGTTCAACCACAGCGAGGACTTGCTGACTTGAGTGAAAAAGCAGAGGTAGCCAACCGCTTTGGAGCATTTATATTCACGCTGAGAACTAAGAGCATGTTTTGGTGGATTTCTCCTTTTAAAGTGCACTTTCTGAGCTGCACCAACAACAAGAGAGACCTGGATTGAGTTTTAGCATCAGTTCAGGTTTTAGGTGTAGGTTCTGTGTATTTACTGATGCTTTGTTCCAGTCTCCTGGTAGCTGTTTTGCTACTTTATCTGCTATTCTGCTATGACCCTGTGGCTGTCCTGGTGTTAAGCCCAGTTTCACAAATGCTTCATGTTTTCAGACTAAACACCTCAAAACACTGCTGTGAAAATATATTTGTCCTTTTGAATTCCTTTTTACTTTGCT
This sequence comes from Gambusia affinis, assembly GCF_019740435.1. Classification (NCBI taxonomy): domain Eukaryota; kingdom Metazoa; phylum Chordata; class Actinopteri; order Cyprinodontiformes; family Poeciliidae; genus Gambusia; species Gambusia affinis. Next base: position 19,195,643 of record NC_057885.1, read on the forward strand.
TTTCTGTTACACTCAAATGTTTCAGAGAAATATTTTTTCTCTGAAACATGAATTTGTTACATTTAATCCAAGCAATGTCAGTCAAGTTCGATTCATGTGATAAAATGACATCATAGATCAGCGATGGACTTAAAAGATTAAAAGGTTCACCCATCCTTTCCATATTGTTGACACACTCTGTAACGCATTACGGTCATTAGCATTATCTGGCTCATCAATAAGCACTTGGGTGGTCAATCAATCTTCCCCTGTTGACCCTCAGAGGACGCTGTCCCGGGTATCTGGCAACCCAGAGCAACCGCGGTGTCACTCCTGATCCTGGCCTGGTGTTTTTTGGACAAAGAGAGCTTCTGTTTGAATGCTTTAAGCACTCCTCTGTATGTCAGCATGGCGGTTCTTTGCTACAGTGGTCCTGTTTGTCGTGTCTGTTGACTTGATCAGTCTCTGAAGGTTTCTGCGTGGGGGCAGATTTTGGAAGAAAAAGAGATGCCATCGATTTTCTCTTGAGTTGGAGGCTTATCCTGTATCCGTCAACTTCAGTAATGTCTTGTACAGAGTTATCATTTATACATGCAGTGTAGGTGTAGCTCTGAGTGTATGACAGTGTAAATGTCGGATATGGCGGTGTCAGTGCCAGTCAGCCAAAAGACTATGGTGGTGTCAGCATATGACAGCGTGATGTGAAAGAGTGCCGCAGTGAATGACAATGTCTGCACTCAGAAACCAGCAAGCTGTCTCAGAGAGGGACCGGTGGAGGAAACGAGAAAAGACAGGAAGTAGAAAGAGATGCTACAATTCATCATGTAGGAGTTCTCCCTCGACATTGTCCAAAGCGCCCATCAGCAGCAGGGCTCCAGTGGTGTTATCTCTAACAAAGATGATGAACGGATGGTCGGCGTAGAACAGCTTGGGTCGCTCTATGTTCTCCTCCTCTAGATCTGCGTCCTGTTCACCAGCTGTGGGGTCGAGCTCTCAGGAAGCCCAGTGGAGGGCGCCACTGAGGTGAAGCATCCCTTTGTTCTTGTCAGACATCCCGGATATGTCGGCTGCCTTCTGGTCCCAGGCGACGCTCAAACCCAGAGAAGACAGATGTTTCTGGAATTGGACGAAAACACAAATGAACAGAGTTATCGGAGCATGTTGAACATGGACATAGAAGAAGAGGCGCCACATTGACTTTGTTACCCTCCCTTGGCATCTTCCATATTATGAGTACCAAGGTCTCCATGGAAATTAGTACGCTTTTAATTATGCTTGGTAACCAGAATTAGACTGAAGTGTTGACTCATCTGACTTTAACTATTCTTTAGGGTTAGGGTTAACTAATTATTTTCAAACTTTACATTGTACAAGTTTGAAATATATAAAAACATACAAGTTTCGCAAAAAGATTCAATAAAAATTATTTTACATGGAATTTACATGCACCTTTCCACACAAATGAACACATTTACACACCAATACACAACTTTGTGTTAAGTGTGTTGCCCAGGGGCACATCGACATGCAACAGGAGAAAGCTGGAATCGAACCACAACCTCCTGATTGCAAGAGAACTACTCCACCCACTGACCAGGGGTATGAATAGTTTGGAGCTTAACTGTATGTAGATATAGAAATGGTTGTAGTATTGTGTCTTCATTGACATTTTGTTAATTTTTCCCTTTCTTCATCAAGAGTTCAGTTGCTAAATCCTCAGAATGACTGTGTTTGATCTGAAGCCTATGGAGCAGAGCGGCTGCGTACTCTCCTCTGTGCATGTTGTCAAATCAGTTACCCCTGAATCTCCAGGCCATCCGACTCGGAGACGTCCTGCAAAGTGTATGCAAACAAGCAGCTGCCAAGACGCTGATAAATTATGCACTCAGGGAGACCAAACGACGAGTGGGAGGGAAAGAATATTTTAAAATTTTTATGATGCTGTGACATTCAGAAGTGGAGACGTGCTCCTTCTCCTGAACCTCGTCACATGATTAACCTGAACTCAACGCACCCTCCCAAAACAGTAACTTTTCCGACGGGGGGCTTCGGCGTGCCGCTTATTGACTTAGCATCCAAAAACGCCCGGGAGTCCGGGAGGACACTGACAGTTGCCCTTGTTGTGATCTGGCAGAACAAAGTAGGCAACAGGCCGAGAGGAGACGGAAGGAGGAAGCAGAGGATGAATAATTTAAGAGTGATGCCCCGTGACCTCAGCACCTCCTTTGTTTTGCCTCTGATATGAATTCCACAGAAAGTCGCCGGCGTGACAGGTAGTTTATCCTCCTGTGGCAGAAGGCCACTCACAGTGACAGGCTTCTCTGGGGGCCACATGAGAGCATGTGGGTGGAGTGGGGTGGTGGGAGAGGGGTGCATGTGTGGAGAAAGCCGCGGAAGGAAGCTGAAGCGGAGACGGGAGGGTGACAACGTGATTTTCTGGCACGTTTTAGACTTCAGCTGAGTAAACCGAAGATCTCTCTTATGTCATCTGGATGGGTACATTTTCTGTGCCTCCACGACGTTGTCAGGACCAATTTTGGAGATAATATATACAAATTATCTGCTTTTCTACATAACTACTTGCAGAAAAAAATGACCCTGGATCATGAATTACAGGGATATTCAGATGTGTCCTTAATACAAACCCTCCTTCCACAGAAACTCAAGTGCCACCTCCAGCTCTAATGCACTTCTATTGTGTTCATCCATTATTACTCCACTTTTCCTCTTTCCTTTCCCCCGCCACCACTACATCACTGTCTTCCTTTGCTGCTCCGCCACTCGCCTGGCGTCGCCCATCCTTCATCTGACCCCTCCGCCTGTACTTTATCTCCTTTTTGTTCCTAACTTGGTATTTTTCCTCCTCACCTCATTCTTCTTCGACAGGCTTGCCGTTGCAGTTACTCTGTGCTCTACCAACTTTTCGGTCTCCATTTCAAGCTTTCTTATTGTTGGAGGAAACAGCTGGCTTTGCTCGAATTGTCCAAGACAAATGACAGCGCGGGCAGAACGGCTTGGATTGCTTTTTTGCCTATTCTTCCAGGTTTTCTGATTTCTGTTTTCCTGTTTTCATGAATATTTTAAACATTTCTGGTCGAAAATAGTAAATCACTGAAGATTTCTGTTTATTATTATTATTATTTTCTCTAAAAGGTTGCATTTATGGACAGAAAACACACACAAAAACATAGAAAAACTGAGGATGTAACTAACTTTTTAGAAGAAACTAAAAACAATTAAACTGGTATTTTGAGTTCTGAATCTTTTGTGGAAAAATCCAGTCATAAATCACAAAACTTTAAAACCCAAGTTAAAAGTTTTTAAAATTTGTTCTCAGTTCATTTTTGCCAAGATGATAAACAAAACTCACCCAGGTCATCTGCCTTGGCATCTGTGCATTCATATTCACCATTCTTTACAAGGATTATGTCAAAGTAATCCATCTACCATGATCACAATTAAAGAATATTTTTATGTATTTATACATTACCGCTATTACCTTAAAAGTAAAGTAATACTTTTAAATGCCAGACAGCAAAAACTCTACAGAAATTGTAGCATTTACATTTTCTTTACTCTCTTTTTCTCATGTTTAGTAGCCACTCTAGACCAAACATGAAAAACAGGCCATTTTCATGGAGGTAAAAAAAAAATAAAATAAATGAACCAAGACAAAATAAAGGGCAATATTTTATTTTATATAGTAAATGAGCCAAAGATCATCTTGTGGCTCTGGAGCTGCAGGTTGCAGATCGCTTATCTAGCAGATTGAAGCTGAGATCCTCTCAATATTGATGCATCTGAAAAGTTCAACACCTTCAGTTTAAATTCATTGTTTATGTAAAACTGGGAAGACAAAACATTTAATTGATCCAAGCAACAAATTGGTTACAGTTTCTCTACTTTCATCATAAAAAATTATTTAATATTATCACTTCAGCACAGGGGCCTTTACAGGGCCCAGGGCCAGCTCTAGAGACACTGGCCCCCGTTGGCCCCTGTCTAGTACCGCCCATGCTGAGGTTTTGTTTTAAAAACACTTCCTGTAGCGGGACTCAAAGTAAAAGTCATAAAAAATTTGAGATATTCTAGTTAAGCAGTAATTGAGCAACATTAACAGCTTAGTTATCAACAGTTGGAGGTTTTTATTCTACCAAAAACATTTACCAAATGTAGTGTCTTTGTTAGAGTCTGTGTAGTTGCATTTTTTTTCTCTTTGCCAACTTTGGTGTTGAAATATTTCAGCCATTAAAACTGAAAGTGAAAATTACCAACATATGTATAAACAATACAGTAGTACACTCCAAGTTCACACACTGCATAAACACAAAAGCAGTCATTTTTGTCTAGTTTTCTAAGTAACTTTTCAACAAGCTATAGTAGCTTGTTTTAAGTCAATTCTTTATTATCGATGAAAAAGTAAAAGTTTGGCAGATCATTTCCCTTATGACAAGATATTTTCTCATCTCAAATAATCTACTAGTATTACTTTGCATTAATGTTAAAGAATTATCGACTTACAACAAACTCCTATAGTACAGAAGTGCAGTACAGGATAAAGAGTGGCATCAGAACCAAAGTCCTTAATGTTTATTTAAAAATTCACTATTACATAAAATAAGCCAGTCTTTGCTTTTTTTGAGGATTAGCTCTTGATATATTGTCCCATTCAGGCCTTAAATGATATTAAGTTGAAATGAAATGACATTAAACTAAACTTCATTCTAGATAAATACGTTTAGAGTGCTGCATGGTCAGTGCTGCTTTTGATTGTTGTGTTTGAGTGAGCAATAAAGGCTCAATCGTTATCCACTCTTGAAATATTTCCGTCATTTTTCTAAATTATAGTAATAGTCCACAATATTCCTGCAAAATTGCAGGACTTTTCTGTCATCGGTCAATTTTGCTAAAGAGGAAAAATCAACCACATTTAGTCACCTGCTATGCAATCAGTGCGTTAACTTTTTTTTTTTTTTTACTTTTCAGCAAAATTAGTTATTTAAAGTAAAATCAATCATGTAAATTACAGTCAGAACTTTAGAGTGCTGAATCTCTTGGTCGCTGGTCAGTTTTGCAAAAGTAAAAATCCACTAAATCCAGAGACAGCTTTGTCACCTGCTGAATAATCAGTGCACCCATTTTTTTTTATTTAAAAACGCAAAACAATTCCTAATATTTTTATCATATAAACAGCATAAATCAACTTCAAATGACAAGGTTGCCTAATCTGATAATCTTTCACATTCCAGCAAAGCTAAAATAATTTTTTTTGCCTAATTGTTTTTGGAAGTGGTAAAATGTGAAACCGAAGGGATCAAGAAGAAGCACGGGGGACGAGATGTAAGAGAAGCCCTGCAGAGGTGTGGCACTGCATTATTTTGGGAGGAAAAACCTCAGGGAGGTGCTCTTTGGCTGCCCTTTCTCTTCGACGCTCCGCATGAATCTTAGATGGAGGAGCTCTGGGAGGACTGCTGATGCCCCACACACAGCGTCCACGAGATATTTGTCTGTGAGTGGGAGCTGGAGGAGCTGTCAGCTGCCGGTTTCTTCCTCCTGTGAACATCTGCAAGGCCTCTTTGGCACGCGGCACTGTGGACGCTAACCAGGCCTGAGGAAGCAAACCGTCAGCCCCCAGGCACACATAACCCCCACCATCACTTTATTTCACCTTAATGGTTGGACAAACTAAGTAGCTTCTTGTGTTTATTATAGTGCGGGGGTTGTCAAAAGGGCAGTTTGGGGCTCCCAGGGCATGATAGAGGATCTGTGAGGAATCACTGCAGATTTTAAAAGTGAGCCTTAATTATGGCTCAGTGAAAAAGAAACGGATCCATCAAAGACTCTTAAGGAGAAGATCTTTTTTTCCACTGCTGCATGCAAACTACGTGATACGAACTGGGAAAAGACGCCAAGATCAAAACCTATGAATTACAAGATAATGACTGTTTCCACCAACAGACAGCTGGTGTATCCTGTCAGAGAAATTAAAGTGAAAAAAAACAGGTAAGCTGAACATTTCTTATGTAATTGGTTTATTTGTGGCCCCATTTGTACCATTTCTTTTGTTTTTTTAATTGTCTTTTGTGATGCTCTATATCTACAAACTGCATATTGCATTTTATTGTTTTTTGTTTTGTTTTGTTTTGGGTTCTTTTGGAATGGCAGCAGTGAAAGTGGAAATTTTCCCCAAGGGTATAATTAAGCTTTTTTTGTTTCCAAGTTAATCTGGCAAAACCTCCCTGCTCAAAATAAAAACTGACATCCATCAAAAAAATTAATCTCTTGCTAATTCTTTGTACAAATATCTGAGAAAAGGCAATCAAACCTAAAAAAAAAAAAAAAAAAAAAGATTTCAAGGAGATATTGAGTGTAGAAGCAATGGAAAAAAAAGAAAAAAGAAAAAAAGAACGTAAATTGCATAAAGTTCCAGAGCAAAGTGGGCTTTATGAAAGTAAGGCTAATTTTAAAAGTTTCTATCAAGCCATCTCACAATTTTAGAGATAATTTTCAGAATTTTGCTGAACAGACAAAGTCCATTAACAAAAGCCTTCAACAGAGCAAAAATAATTAGTCTGCATAAAAGACACAAAACTAGTTCTCAGGGGCATACACAGGAGAAAAATAAGCTTCAGTTGCATATCTTGTCAAAGTGTTACAATGAAAATTAAACCTGTTTGCTCTCCAGCAGAGAAAACCTTTAATGGGATGGTTATGTCTGCAACAACAGAACAACCTTAAAACTTTTCATATTAATCAAATGTTTTTTGTTGTAGCAGTTTTTTTTCTTCAAAACCTTTATTTGAATTAAAAAGATCTTAACGTGAATAATTGTTGTCTTTCAGCCGAGATTAAAAAAAGTTTCTATGTCCTCGACTCTCGCTGATGAGAAATCTGTTAATAAATTTCTCCTAAGGTTTCTGAGAAGACCACACTGTCCAGGATTTATGATTATGATGCCATAATATTTGTTTGGTGGTCCCAAGCTAGCCCTAAAAAAAACAGCCACCTTTTCATAGCTATTTATATGAAAGGTACAAATTGGAATATAATCAGATAACAAAATTCACTGATGGGAAATCTTCTGTTCTCAGGTGATGCCAAAAGCTGGAAAAAGGAAAACATTTTCAGGGATAAGGATTAAGGTAGAGACCAAAAAGAGCATTTAAAATGATCTCTTGTTAGAAACAAAGTCTGGAGATGAGAGTAGCAGAAGAAAAAACTGTTTAAAGGTTATCAGATCAAAAACAAGCACATATTCAAATGGTGATACAACACCAGTGGCACTGGCAACAGGAATCATCACGCCTTGTGCAAATATCATTTTTGACTAATCTCATACGTTTTATTGCCATACTGATGCTTTGAGGGAATTTGAAGGCACTTCAGTTATACTCCCACTGACCTTGACTTGTGTCAGAAGGAGCTGGTATGTCTAAGTGCTCACATAGCAATGATGTCAAGACAGATTGTCTCAGCCTGAGGAAGAATCACTGTGGTCATTCTTTCATGACATTGTAGCTGTACTGGCCAAACTGACCACAGGACAGCAGATTCTTACATTTTGTTTACAAGATCTTGGCTTAAAGATTATATCTACAACTTGCTAGTGATTCCTAATTTTGGAACGGAGTTGGAAATGTGTGCTGCAAGCTGAATAAAATGAGCTGCTCTGAGTCAGGTGACCCATAACACGCTGGGAGCAGCATCAGTAAACAGAGGACCAAAGATCAAGTATGAAAAAAATTTCATTTCCATACCAGAAAAGACCTTTTTTCACAAAACACATAAAATTGAGCAGAATCTTTACAAGAATGTCCTATTTTTTATGAATACATATGAGAGTTTGAATAAAGTCAGCACATTCCCTGAAGTTCTGACATCACTTTGTGTTGAAATATGCTCCCATGATGTCATGTTATGATGAACAGCCAGATTGACGAATCTACAACTGATGCCATCAGAAGATTAGCTTTACCCTAGGCACCTTTTAAACCACAAATCTTGATTATCATTCCTACTGCCGTTATTACTCCAGGTCCGTGAACTGTGCTATCAATCGGATCTGCATATTTGTCTTCGGTTTCCAGCGGTTTATTATTCCAGGGTGTTTAAGAAGAAGCAAATATGAAGTAGTGTTTTGGTGCAAGAACATATACAGAGTTAAGGGAACTAAATGAGTAATTTTAGTAGTTTGTCAGGATGGAAAGAGTTCTATAAATCAAATGAAGAACAACCATAGCAACAAACCTGGAGACAGACTGTCTCTGCCTCCACAGCTCGCACCTGCGGTTCTCTCTGGTTCACCACTAACCATCCGGAGACGCTGCTCTAAGCTGCTGCCACCTTGAACAAATGCAGACACGTTCTGCTTAATTCAGCGCTGCCCATAACGTCCTGAGTGGGTGGCTTAAAGCATGCAGTGGCTCTGGCATCATCACGGCTTCATTTCATGGAGCCACTGATGATGCGGGCTCAGAGGAAGAAATAAACAAAAAGCTCTATTTCTCACGGCTCCCTTAAGACTTCAAAGCCTCTCTCTTCCTTTATTGGATCTGATCAGCTCCACTGGTGTATTATCTCCATGGGCTTTTACCTCTTTTGCATGGTCAATATGCTCAGTGTCTCATTCAACTCGTTCACGTACACACAAGAACAGCTTGTTTTTATTCCACAAGGCCATATCGGCACAAAAAAATAAGAGGTGAAAGAAGGGAGCTTTTGCTTTTAGCGAGCAGCTACACAAATGAAGCACATCTGGTTAATTCAACGCTGTGTCGAAACAGCAGCCCCCTCGACACTGTACACGGCGGAGTGAGCTCTTGTAAATATTTGATGCCCTCTTGACCTCATTAGCTATGATTGAGTGAGCTCTGTGGCGCACACTCATATGTCTTAGTCACCGGCTGGAGATCCAGCCTCAGCATTGGCCATTAGTGTGTGTGTGTGTGTGTGTCCTGGTCAGAGGAGGATCAGTGAGGGAAAAGGGTGGCTTATCGCTGACCTCTTGTTAAGAGGGCTCTTCGTCTCCGACCGCGGACCCCCGACGTAATGTGCCTTGCGGAGGAAAACACCACAAATTGGAAACGGGAGGTAAAAAAGAGAGCGAGAAAGCTAAATTCAACCGCTATTTATAGTTCCGTGTTACGCTCTCCACCTTGTCCCTGGGCAATCTTTGACCCCCACTGCCACCATGCTCCTCCACATCTCTCGCTCACTTCCCTGCCGAATGTCACTTCCATTTAGGTCAGAAGGGCTGAGATACACTTGCTCGGTGATAGCATATTAGAGGAACATGTGAGACCCACAAAAAAAGGGAAAGGATTTAGATCCCTGGGACTGATAAGGGGGCGAGGACAGGGGTGAAGCAGGAAATGGGTGCATCTGGATGAGGGGGGGCAGAGTCTGCTCAACCTGGCTCAAAGGAGGCTGATTTTGTTTGCTCTCATATACAGTCACACACACGACACACACAGACATAACAATAATCATCTATTTGTCCAGATGCTGCCATCTAATCTCAGGGCTATGGCCGACCCAAGCGCTGACAGACAGAGTGGTAAACAGAATTAACCAACGGTGATGAGCAATTATTTGCCAGACCCAGTCGGAAGAATAACCGACAATGAAGACATGGCGGGCTGTCACCGGCCGGAGGGCAGAGCAGCTCAGCCTGATTAGAGAATCTCACGGTATGGTGAGAGCGCACGACACGGTAAAAATCTCAGAATGTAAAACATGATTAGCTGTAATTTATACTGCTGTAATCACTGCATTAACATATCCGTTAATGCAGTTAAAGCCTTTTATATCTATGACATCTATTTACTCACATTTGACAGACTTAATGCAATATGTAGACACTAGTGGGTTTGAGCGACTTACATTTTTTGAGGCGCAACTGAGAATGAAATGTTTTACTTTTGGACTTGTTTACTGAAAACAGCCTTCACAGATTATAAACTGTTTTAAAACTATAGTAGTGTAAAATATTTCAGTTTTGCATGTTGTATGGGCATAGTCCTACGTATTGCTTCATTTGACAGATTAACCCTAAATGGAATAATTAAGAGATTATATTAGCTGGTTAATATTAGCTAATACAATATTATCTGAAATTATATTAGTTCATATATCATATTAGCAACAGCTAACATGATATTAGCTGATACATTGTATCAGTTAATATAACAGCTGATATAAAATGATATTATATTAGCTAACTGCTTACTAGCTGTAGATTTGTGATGAAATGTGTAGTTGGCTTCCTTCAGCCAGCTGACCAGCAGTGCAACACGCAGGAGATCAGCAGCACTGTTAGGCTGTGTCTTTTTGTCTGACATCTTATTAAAACTGCAGGAACAGTACGATTCCTGCGAGAAATGTATAAAAACCTTGGTATAACCGGATAGCGGTAACCTGCCGAAGCCTTTTTCATCACGATTCATCAAACACACGTAGGGTGTGATGACTCAGAAAATCACAAGCCAAATTTGAGTACATAATCAAAACACTGATTCATGTATTTGCAGGAATTACAGCTCTTTTTCTTTCCTTCAGCCTGACAAACTCTTTCATGGAACAAATGGAGATCTGTGCAACAAAGAGTTTTTTTCTCCTGCTTTCTGAAGCAGGGCCACAGCCGTGTCAAAAGGAGTTGTTTCAGGGTTCAGCACTAGATTACAGCCGCCTCCTCCTCCCCCGGAGCGTCCCGACAATGTTAATGTCAAAAGCTTGTTCTTCAGGGCACGGCCAGCAAAGCAACATGGCAGTGTAGCTCTACAGAGATGTTTGTCAAACTAGAAACGAGGGCAGAGCAGATTTCATTAGTCCGTGATGAGGTTACAGCGTGCACACGAGGAGGACATGGTAATCGGTTTCAGTCAGCATGCCCTTCCTCTGGGAAAAAGCTTTTACTTCCATGTCATCTGTATACGTCTGGTCCAACTATTCTGTATTTTTTTTTGGCTCCTCATGTCTTCATCACCATGAGCTGCAGTTCAACATTTATAGAGTGAAGCTTGAAACTTAATATTTGAGAAAGGTGAGAAACAAAGTCGGATACGGGTCGCAACTGCCTGTTGTGTGAATGTAGTGAAAGATAGTCCAGATGGCACAAAGGCAATGAAATGGTTCAAAGCCACACTTTTTCAATATTTGTGAAATTAACAGATAATAAGTCCTGACTACTCTTCAAACAGGTTCAAGGTTAATAAGTACTCAAATGTTCCGAATGTTTTAAAAATGCACAAACAAAACCACAGTCTGGAAAATCTAAATCTGAAAAAGTAAAAAACTTTGCAAAGAGCAGCAAACTACCAAAGCTAATTTATTTATAGATCTGGCCACAATTAGATAATCAGATGTATTTGATTTGCAGCACCTGGCTGCTGCTTTCCCACTTAAATCCAATAAAAGCAATGAAAGCGTGGTTAGTGTTAGACGTGCACAGCATTTCTGTAAAGTTTGTGAAAAAAAAAAAAAATCATAATAGTGTGGAATCTATTTTTGAATTTGTGGACAGATTTGAAAAAAACCAATATGTATTTACTCTCTTTGGATTCTTTAGACAGATTGTTTCACAAACCTTTTCCATAAATAGAAATAGAAAATTTAATTTATTTAATTCTGACTTGGTATTTTAAAAACTCTCAGATCCTTTCAAATTATGCTATATCTCTTAATAAATCTTTTTTTATTTTTTTTTGCATATGTTCTGGTACTGTACTATTATGTATTTCAAACATAACTTGCAGGGTATTGCTGTCCTCTAATTTGCAAATTTTCATTCATTTTAAGTTTATTTGAAATACAAAACAAAAAGTTTATACAGTAGATAATAAATCTTTATAATCTTGGGTCATATTTAATTCACTAAGAATGAAGATAAAAATGAATCCAACTTCAGCACCACCTTCCTTCACATCTGAAATTGCAGCATATATAATCAGATTTAAGCCACTCTTTGAATAAGTCAAAACTTTTGTAGCATGAGCATCGTTACTCAGAGACAAACTGTACTGGAATCCTATTGAATAAAAGTAAGTGCTTTAAAATACTACAAACAAGAACTAGAAATAACATTATTTTGGTTCATGCTTCAAGATGCAGAAGCTCTGTTAGCACTGCTGAAAATTCTTGCACATTCTGAAGCTTGTTAAAAGTATGGAATAAAAACATTTATGCTCATAAATAGCAACGCTCCATCAGAAAACTGTGGAAACTGTCATACAGCTAACATCGGTGCACCAACCTGCAGACTGAGTGAGCCGGTGATGTTTGCCGTGGGCAGAGAAAGGGCCACACCGGTAACAGCGGTTCTCTCCAGCCACTTTGACAGCAGCTCTGGGGTCAGCAGCTTGTCCAGCCTGGCCAGATTTTCCACATGAAAGGGCAGCAGGAGCACAAGGCTGGCCTTGCTTCCCCACAGAGGCGCCTCTACAACCTCCACCATTTGTCAACATCTTCATGGAAGCGATACCGACCTGCAGGAGGGGTGAGAGAAGATCACAGCATTGAGGACAGGAGCATTTTATATTTTACTACTTCAGTACTGAAACTCTCAGCAGACATGTTTTTTTTTTTTTTACAGCCACTTGAGTTTGCGTCGTTCGACTCAGCTGAACTCCAACAGGAAGCCAGACGTTCAAGCTGGAGCCATAAAGTGAACTAAGTTTCTCTCAAATTGAAGACGACATTGTAAAAATAGCATTACAATGAGCACAATGCATCTTTCTGACGTCTTTTACTGCCTTAATGGCACAAATTCACTCTGCCTTGTTGTTGTTTGAAGACAATCCATAAAATATAGAGAGCATGCTTAATAAATCATAAGGTGCACCATGATAAATGGGTGGGAAAAAGATTGGACCTTACAGAAGCTGAATCTCTCTTACTTTCAGTTATTTAGCATCAAAAAGCAGCCAGCTGCATGTTTTTATCTTTCATGTCTTTACCTGCTTTGTGCATCATAATCACTTTGGTGTATTTCTTCCCCAAAAAGGTGCGGCGAGCGGTGATCTCCTCGCTCAGCTCCCTCTGCTACAGCCCTGAACACACAACCACATCTTAAAAGCAGGAGGAAAAAAGCCATGAAAATCATCAGGCATTGAAAGTTGTAGATGATTAAAGGCACTCAAAAGGACATGACATCCCTAAGAATACATGCGGGCCTCTTACAGCGACACAGAGCATGAATTATCGATCATTTACTGCCAATTAAACAATGTAAACCTCTCCCAAAGCTGCTGAGTTTTGCAGAGGCTCTTATAGAGTCCAGAAGGCCACTGTGTACTGCTCATTGTCCAACACGTCCCACTTGGCCCTGCTTACTCCCCCCATGACAGCTGTCAGTTTAAGAGGGGCTGAGAGCAGTGGAATTACTGTTGTAAAAACCTCAAAACACACTCTCAAAGCCGCTGGACCATCACAGTGTGTGTGTAGGTTGACAAAATTATGACCATTTGGGCCTTTGTGAATGACACTTTAGACTGGCTTTGGCAACAACAAATGATGACTCATTACTGATTAATCTTTTGGAAAAATCTCCGCTCTCAGCACACAATGCTACGGAGAAAAGAGGTCCAAAAACGAGAAGTGAGACATTTTGATAACTTATTGTGATCAAAGGGTCAGATTAAAAGCAGTGTGAAGCATCATGTTTTGTTCCCATTGTTGGATGATTGATCTGATTTGGAGGCAAAACGTACGCAAGGTGACATTTTACAGATTGACATTACTTAAAAAAGACTGAGAATAAAAACTAAAGTGCCTCCTTTTGGCTCTTTGCAGAAAAAAAAACTTCAGACAACTACAGCATGTTCCAACAATGAAAACAATTGAGAAAAGTTTGCTTTTACTATGTATGTGTTGTTTTGACCTTTTTATACAATTCTTGTTCAGCAGGTAAAACCCCTTTGAGATCCAGATCTCATTTTCTAGAAAGACTACCGTTTCCATAATTCACATCTTATAAAAACAAATTTTTTAGTTTGTGCAATATTTAAATAAGGCTAACAATCGTGCCCTCCAAAGAAATTGTAGCTTTTTGACAGCAGTTCCTCTTTCCTTTTGGTAATCAACATTTTCAAACACATTTAAAGTTTACCGGTTGTAATAGAAGACAATGTGAGACATATATGTTGAAAATCTCACAAAATTCAAAACTGGAAATATGGAAATGGGTTGATATCTCGGAAAAAAATAAAAATAAATAAATTTTGTCCAGTCTAAAACATTCCAGTAAAATTCTTAAAAGCTTTACCTGATGAAACTAAAACCTGACTCACCTATCCAACTTTAAAAACCCTTCTGGAAAAAGGCTTGGTGGTCAGACTGGTCAAAGCTAAAACCTCAACTCTATTCACATTTGCTGGATAACATGAAAACTTTCTTCGCAAGTCAGTCACTGCCTCCATGCATTGCTATGGCAGGCACCTATTGTTCTACACCCAATAGAATGTCTCTTTATTATTATTCTTAACTTTTTCTTCCGTCACCGTGAATGCGGCTCGTACTGCTGCGAGCCCACCCACAAAATGGTATCAAAACGTGCGGCTCGATCCCGGAAGGTGTGCTATTATTTTTGGTGGGATTTGGAGTTACCATGGTGACGTAAAAAGCAAAAAACGACCCCAAAATCACTGACGAGCTCACCAGGTGCAACTCTCGTCATCAAGGGGACGAGGCAACCAGTAAATCCTAAAAATACCCTATTTTTGAGGATTTTCTGTGTCGTCATAACTTCATGTAGAAACGCCATTCAAACTTCATTTTGTAGATACGTCCGTGATCTCTTTTAAAGTGAAGAGAGCACGTCGATATGAATTATGGTTTGTCCACATCTTCTTTCTGAGCGACCCAAAAACATTGCTAACATTAGCATTTTTGCTCATTTTACCTTAACATTATTTGAGTGACGAGACTGAAATGGAAGCTTAGGAGTTATGATTAGATTATCATTGGAACAATTTATATACATGATGAAACCACAAGAAGATCACTTCCTCCATCTGAATATCCTTCCTGTTTGTCCTAATCCTTTTACTAGAATATCCTACCTGTTAAAAAATATTTTAAGTACAGGGGCGTTTGTAAGAACAAAACAGTATCAGACAGAGGAAACAAGTTTTTCACTGAAATGATAGGATATGATTCATGTACACTAATATTACACTGCTATCACACAGCTTCAGTCTCACATATTATTGGTACCAACATCTATTTAGCAAGGTTTAGTAATAAAAAGTGTTATTAAACTAAAATATTTTAAAAGATATGGATGGAAAAACCCACAAAACACCGTATTTTGTCCTGATTAACCACCAAATAATAACTTGTTTACAGTAACAACGGGAAGCTGCCTGCCTCACCTCGAATCTGTTCTCTGGTTTCTGATCGCTCCTCAGCCACGAAACAAGTCACGCACACAGCTGGTGACAACAAACACTGTGCATTATGTACATGAGCTAAATTATGGAAAATCAGTTCATACATGAAATGTTTTTTAACCATTTTATTGGCGGCGTACAGACAGGAGGAGCATGCTCTCATAGGATGGCAGCCAGTGAGAAGTTGATCAGTCCCAGGTGAGGCTCAGCTGCTGCTGCCTCACTTGCTGCGCTTCTGAGCATTTGAATGGGAAAATGCAAAAATTCAACGATTTTGAAGAAAAAATAATCAAAATTGGTTAAGCTAAATAAAAAATAAATACTTTACAGTACAAACCACAGGGTAAAAATAGCTATCTAAATTATTTTTTCCATTATGACAGGTGAGGCTCTGCATCACTTGCTTCCAGTGACCGCGCCTTACTGGTAACTATGGCAACCAGTGGCAGTTCTTTCTGTAGTCTTGTTGGTTCTTCACATCCGTCCTGTTGATAAAAAATCCATCAGACAAGCCCGCTCTGAATACCAAACAAAACTGTGACGTCACAGTGTGACATCACAGTTTAACTCCAAAGGCAGAATTCTGACATCACCAGCCATTATATAAGCTCCTCACATCATCAACTTTCATCACAGCCGTTTAGCAGCCTTGTTAATACGCTTCTCTTGAGAATTGATTCAGCTTAGAACCTGAACAAGCAAAGCTTACAATGGAGACCAACCAATATAGAATCGAAGAGGTTGCATCCGACAACTTTGTCAAAAAGGAATTGCAGCCACCAATGACACCCAGGCGGAAGAAGAAGAAGGTGCCGTTTGCAGTTTGGTTGGAGCAGCAAGAGCTGAAGATCTCTGCTGAAAACATCCAACAGCAGGACGCTTCACCTCTGACTGACAATGGATCGATAACCAAAGCTCTGGAGGCAATCGATCAGAAAGGGGACAAACCGACACCTGACAGTGAGTCTAAGGAGAAGAACCTGGTACCATCTAATACCTGGTCAGAGGAACACGTCCCCGCTGACCAAGAGGTTTCTGCAGAAAACACTGAGAAGCAGAACGAATCACTGGTCAGTGGAGAAGAGTCCACCGCGGGAGGACAGGAGAGAGTCAAGGTAGCAGAGAAAGAACAGCCCTCCATGTCAAAGGGACAGCTACCAACTACGAGACGCATGAAGAAGAAAATGATACCATTCCACATCTGGTTGGAGAAACACTCCCCTGTTGATCTTTCATCTGAAAGCACTGAAGACGCTTCACTGGTTGCCAAACAGGAACCGACCTCTGTACTGCAGGAGACAACAGAGAAGGAACAGCCCCTTCAGTCCGGCACTGAAACTGTTGAAAAGCTGCACACTTCTCTGCCTGAAGAGGATTGTGACCAGAAAGATTCCTTAAAGAAGGAGATCTGCACAGAGGAACCTGAGATTTCTGTAACGCAACTGGTCACTGAAAAGAACGACATCTCCAAACCACAGAGGAAACTGGATCAGAAAGGAGAAAAACAATCCAAGACTAAGCGCATCAAGAAGACGCCACTGTTGTGGAAATCTTTTCCTGAGCCTGATGCCTGCGTAGATCTATCATTTTTTTCTATAAACAGTGACATTAATAACGGACCTCTGCCGGAAAACCAAAGTCTTCAAGCAGGTTTGCCCAGCAGCGGAAAGAAGATGTTTTGGAAAATGCTGCCCAAGTCAGAACCTCGCGTAGATATACAATTTTTTACCGAGAATATTGAAGCCCAAAGTGTTTCAATGCCAACGCAAGTTCATGATGTGGCAGCTTCCTTGAAAAAGGAAAGCTTTTCCAAGAACACCATAATTCCTTCAAGACAGCTGGTCACCACCAAGGAATCCATTTTCAAACCGCTGGAGACACAGGAGCAAAAAGAGCAAAAAGAGCAGAGAAGTCCATCTCCTGGAAAGACAACAAATCAGTGTACGTGTGTTGCAAAATTTAAGGAAACTGAACTGGAATATATGGAAGTACAGAAGTACTTATTTAAGCAGCTTGATGAGATGTTCCATGTAAATCAGAAACTGAATGCAAAACTTAAACAGCAGAAGGATCTGATCAGGAAAGGACTCTCAGAGAGACAACAAAGAAAGAATTCAGTGGTTTCTGTTGAAACTCAGACTGATTTTCAAGAAACCCCAAAGCAGAAAACAGTCCAGTACTCATCTGCTTCAACTCAAACACAGATGGATACACTGGAAACCAGTTATCAGCTAAAACCAGTCCGTCAAACGACTTCAACACAAACGGAGATGGATACACTGGAAACCAGTTATCAGCTAAAACCAGTCCGTCAAACGACTTCAACACAAACGGAGATGGATACACTGGAAACCAGATGTCCAGTCAAACCAGTTTATCAATCAATTTCAACCCAAACTGAGCTGTTTTTATTGGTAAGAAAACAGCCGTCTCAAACGGAGTTGAATGGGCATCAGGATCAGGACAAGCTATTCAAGAGATCAGCAAGTAAGAACAAGAGAAAGTCAGGAAAGAAAGCTGCCTCTGTACTGGAGACTCTTAGCAATGAAAAGGTTTCTGGAGCAAACAGTGACCAGCAAAACATTTCAGTACCAGAGATAGTTGGGGATGAGATTCAGACAAAAGAAACAGTGATCAGTAAACCACAGCAGATCACTGAAGGAGAAACTGTTTCTGAAACCCAACATAATGGAGACCAGGAAGATCAGAAAAAGACATCGAAGACATCCAGACGTAAGATCAAGAGAAAGGCATCATTAAAAGCTTCCTCTGAATTTGAAAAGCTCAACAAAGACAAAGTTTCTGGAGAAAACAGTAAACAGGTAGTTTCTATACTAGGAACTGTTGGGGATCCGACAGCTTCCATAGAAACCAAGATTCAGACAAAAGAAACAGTGATCTCTAAAGACCAGCAGATCACTGAAGAAATGGTCTCAACAACCCAACATAATGGAGACCAGGAAGATCAGAAAAAGACATCGAAGAAATCTAGATGTAAGAGCAAGAGGAAAGCAGCATTAAAAGCTTCCTCTGAATTTGAAAAGCTCAACAATGAAATAGTTTCTGGAGAAAACAGTGAACAGGTAGTTTCTATACTAGGAACTGTTGGGGATCCGACAGCTTCCATAGAAACCAAGATTCAGACAAAAGAAACAGTGATCAGTAAACCACAGCAGATCACTGAAGAAATGGTCTCAACAACCCAACAAAATGGAGACCAGGAAGATCAGAAAAAGACATCGAAGACATCCAGACGTAAGAGCAAGAGGAAGGCAGCATTAAAAGCTTCCTCTGAATTGGAGACTGCCAATAATGAAAACGCTTCTGGAAAAAACAGTGAACATCAAGTAGTTTCTACTCTAGAAACAGTTGAGGATCCAACAGCTTCCATTATAAACAAGATTCAAACAGAAGAAGCAGTGATCAGTAAACCACAGCAGATCACTGAAGGAGAAACTGTTTCTGAAACCCAACAAAATGGAGACCAGGAAGATCAGAAAAAGACATCAAAGAAATCTAGATGTAAGAAAACGAGAAAGATGGCAGAGAAAGCTGAACTGGAAACTGGAAACCTGATAGAGACAGAACAAAACTTGGTCCAAAACACCAAGATACCAAAAACAGATTTAGAAATTATACCGGAGATCCCCCAGACAGCTTTTGAGGAAATAGAGACAGAATCTTGCATAGGTTCAGAAGATGTAACTGGCAAAATTCCTGTAGTTTCCACAGAATCAGAGGGTGGTCTAATGGAAACACCGAGAACATCCCCTCCACAGGTAAACGGTACATTAAAGGAAGAAGTAATCCAAACAGAGACTCAAGCAGCTGAAGATCCAGCAGAGCACATCATTGTCTCTGAAGAAGAAGAGATCCCCATGAAAAAGATGTCACTGTGGAAGCGTTTGAAAAAGGCTTTATCTCCAACTTCTCTGCGCAAGTTCAAAAACAGATGTAAAGTCCATCCAGCGTAGACTTCATGTCTCCAGTATATCAGATTTAAAAGGGCGGTGGGGCCAGGTGTGGGTAATTTAGAAAGAGCTGCTGTTGTTGTTAATTGGACATTTCAATATTAAAAAGCCAGGACTGCACAGTGGGGAACGTCTCCCTGTGTAGCTGTGGGTTCACTCCGGGTGCTCCGGCTTCCCCCACATTCAACAGCATCAGCACTCATGTTCATCCACTATTAGAGTTTTAATTCTAATTCTAAACAGAGAATAAGAAAACCTCATTTATTAATTAAAGGGAGATTTGGAAAAAGAAAATGTAAACAACTTGGAACAAAAACAGACTTTTAGAAATCTAAACTTATACAAATTAGGACAAAATTTGAAAAATATTTATCTTTCTGGTCAAGATATATCTATCTATATCTAAATCTATCTGTCTGTATAGATAGATATATAGATATATTATCTATACATCTAAATCTATATAGATGATACATCTATATATATATATCTATAAAGATGATATATCTATATATATATATATATATATATATATATATAATCTATATAGATACATATAATCTATATAGATGATATATATCATCTATATATATAGATACAGATAGATGTCTATATAGATAGATATCTATCTTTCTCGCTCTCTATAAATATATAAATCTATATCTCTAAATCTAGATCTATCTAGATTTAGATATAGATAGATTAATATATAATACACATATATATATATATTATCTATATATATAGATACATCTATCTGTATCTATATGTATAGATACAGATAGATGTATCTATATATATAGATACATCTATCTGTATCTATACATATAGATACAGATAGATGCCATATCTTTAGATAACACCATATCTTTAGTTCTAACTCTCTATAAAACAGAGCTTCCATTTAGAACTATGGCTAAATCTAGGCCAGTATCTAGATTTAGATATAGATAGGCATTGGATATATGGGCATTTAATATAAAGCTTATGTTTATCTATATAAAAGCCTCTATATAGATATACATATCATATATAGATGGATCTATATAATAGATATAGATCTATATAAAAGTAATGTGCACTGACTTTATGGCATTAGCCTTTGACCTAATGATAATAAAAGGACTACAAAACTATATCTTTATTGTACATCAAGTAATTGCTTTCAGTTAAAGCACAGAGCTTTAATCCAATGACTTAGAACTACATTGGATGAGTTTAGGCCTTTGAAATAAGATTTAACAAACACTGTTAGGCATTGGATTTTTACATTTAATATGAAGCTTTTTGCTTTATGTTACTGGTTTATCAAAGCACTTCATCACTGGATTAGTGTGGGCATTTATAATGAAGCTTTCTGCAAATATTAGAATGCATTATATTCTTCTCTCAGGTCAGGGAACTGCCTTGCGCAGCAAGGCAGCAAGGCGGTGCAATAATATCATTCTGCATTATCTGTATCTGTTACCCCACATGTTACTGAAAGTATTTATGCTTACATTAGCATTTTGGCTAACTTGAGCTTATACATTAATTTCAACATACTGAATGGTGAAGGTGCATGTTAGTCAACATGCTTGTAACTCTCCAAGGGCTATTGACTATCATTCAGCTTTCTTTAGCATTGATGCTAATTTTTAGCATCAGAACGCTGGGTCCAAACCGACGGGCACACTTTGGCAGGCCCCAGATAAATTTCTTCAGGAATTTTCTAGTTTTAAACTAGTGTGTCCCATTTTCATTTCTTAAAATAATTAAGAAACTGGTTCATAATCTCACGCTGGAAATTCTTTTTTAAGTAAATCTTTAAAAGCACAAAATCACTGACATTTATGCACATGAGTGAATAAAAACCTTCGACTGAAACTGTGCTTCAACTTTCAGCAAAAGTCCAGACTGAAATCAGTGAGAGTGAGTACTTTTTCTCTACTTCCTCATCAACTTCTGATTGCGTGGTGAAGTGGGCTTTCACAAGCTATTATTTGAGGACAAATATGCAGGGACTTGTTTCCCCTCCATGCTGTGGCATTACCTTGTGTAACTTTGCCTCTCCTGTTCCTTTCACTGTATTATTTTTCTTCCACTGTTGCCGGTGTTTCTCTCCAACAAAACCAAGCCTGAATTAATTAATCAGCATGTACAAGATCTCAAAAGATGAGCTTCTAAAGCACCAATATTTCCCTTTCAACCATGTCTGCCAAAGTCCCTTAGTTTACTGTTCGTAGTGTTTCGGTTTTTAATTTAACCCTTTCCAATCCACCCACTGTTTCTTTGTCTGCAACCCATTCACACATCTATTTTGGTTCTTAGTTAAAAAAGAAAGAGTTCACCACCAACCACTGATCTGATCCTCCATCTAGGAAGTGTACATTCAAACAACTATGACTGTTCTCCCAACAAGTGAACACAATCTAGCTAAACTGCTAAGCAGCAGCTCCTCTTCAGTGTAGAAGTTGCAACTGACTAAAGAACAAAATAAAAAAGCTGTCTTTGAATCAAATGGATGTCTTAATATGAAGTCAAAGAAAACAAAAAAGGCTGCTAAAACAGGAGTCTATATTTTCCCAATTGTTTAATGTCATCTAAACGATTGACATTAATTAATTATGAGAAATGTTACAATTCTATTGATATAGTTAGTTGTTTTTAACACAATCAAAAAATGTATACTCATCAGTAAACTATGATTATCCGCATTAAGCATAAAATATTTCAGCATTTGTTCCCAATATTCATGTGAGTTTTAATAAACTCAAACTCTAGATACAGATCTGTTAACAGGGCCCGAAAATGGATCAATTCTTATTGCAATTTTAGAAAAATTGGAAAGGGCCTAAAAAAACCCTGTTGGTGCATCTTCACAGTTAACATCACTGCAACCGTCGTACTTCTACCCTGAACTGCAATCCACTAACGATTATTTTTTACCTAAAGGAAAGCTGGCACCTTGTCAGAGGACAATGTCCAATCACTGCCATCACTAATTTAGGAACCTGAAATCAAAAACAAATAAATAAAAGCAGCTAGTAGGGGCGAGAAGCAAAGTATCGACCACCTCTAAATTGCGAATCAACACTATAGGAATCCAATTTTCTGTAATCTACTTTGTGTGCCGTCATGGTCTGAATAATCTAATTTATACATTTCCACCACAAAATTAATGAACCAACGAGAGTTGCTGCACAGAGAAAAAAAACAACAAAACTAATTTCATAATAGAGTTGAATCCTCAAACAAAGAAAAATTAATTAAGTTGCTTATCAATGCTTACTTTGTTTAGAGAATGTTATTTTTGGAGGGGGTTCTCAACCTGTCCCCACTTCAGCTGCCGCTGCCTAATAAAAAGAATACCTGCAGGGGGAAAACAGCAGCAGATAGACGCAGATAAAGACACGAACGGGGGACGAAGGAGGAGGAGGCGGGTGGGGGAGATAAGGCGTCTGATAAATAACGACAAAAGCAAGAAAAACAAGGAGGGACGGCACAATGAGAACAAATGTAACTGAAGAATATATTTAACACGTTATCAGATTTTCTGGAGAGTGGAAACAGGAGGAGTTGCATTGACACATTCGCTTTGAGACTTAATTCCTTTAAGGTCGTCATGAAAATGGACAATAAGCCCATTTTGTTTTGCTAGCAGAGAAAACTCCCACTGCTCCTTTTGAAGGGAACATTTCACCTTTAATGATGCCTCTCTGCTGCTACAGCGGAGTGCTGATAAGGATTAGACGGATATGTTTTGGGAATGCAGCTATTAAATCACAGATGGAGGTTCTGATGGACTGGATTGGAGCCTGAAACAATGACAACTTTCCACCACTGCAGCCTGCCACAAAAGAACAGAGCCGAGCTGTGCCGCGACAGGCTTGGAGCGCTCCGAGCGCAGATGTTAGGCATGACGGTGAGGCAGAGGGTCCGGGCACTTGTTACTCAATTATTTAAGACGACATATCACCCCCACCCACACCAATGCTGCAAATGCCAATGAAAGATGGATTCGCTCTCAGCGACGGACCCCAGAATCATCCTTTATCCGCAGCGTCCACCAGCTGGAGTCCAATGCATCAAGGACGCGCACTCTGAGCGCAGGTGGCCATGCTGGCATGCAGCCTGCAGAGGGTATGTTGCTGTTTGAGCAGGAGAAAAATGGTGCCATGTTCACATGCAAGGTTTTTTCATTTTTTTCTCCCCATTTAGCGCCGCAAACGGGTCCAAAATTAACAGATTGGATAATTCAACATGACTCTGCTCAGTGCAGAGACGCTCCAGTGTTTCATGTCTATTTTATCCAAACAATTATGTAACTGGAGGTTCGCCTAAATTCATCCATGCATTTTCTATACACACTTATCTTTCCTCCAGACGGGATTCTGGAAGAAGGAGAGAGACACACACAACTATCTACCTCGGATTTATAGATCTGAAAACCAGTCAGTACCTTCCAAAAACATCCATACGTATTGAACCTGTCACGTTCCAACCACAAACTTCAACGTGTTTTATCGGGATTTTATATACTTAGAACAACACAAAGTAGTGCATAGCTACACATTTCTTTTACTATTAATTTCTTTTAAATAATCTGATAATTGAGGTGTGCGTTTGTACTCAGCTTCTCCAAATCGACACTTTGTCGAAAAAAGGTTTCAATTACAGCTAAAGATCTTCTGGGTTATATCCATACCAGTTCACCCAATCCAGAAACAGAAATGTTTTACATCCATTGGACCAGTGAAAATCTGTACCACAATTTTCAAATCTTGTCAGAGATTCTCATCTGGACGTCTGCCTGGACTTTGAATAGGCCACTCCAGCACTTGAATTGTAACTCTGGCTCAGGAATGACAGATATGGACTTCAAATTCTATGACATTTTGTGGTCTATGCATTTTCCTGCATCAAATTTCATAAGTAGTAGATAAGAAATTAAAGCACATTCACAACCAAAAGTAGAAAAACTAGTTAGAAAGACAATAAAAAGAGCAAAAGAAGAACAAGATTGACGCTACAGAGACATTTTCACCAAATGTTGTATGGACTGCTGAGACAAAGGCCCATAGAATTGGATGCTGACTGTTTTGAACTTCAGCATCCAAGTAACATCCGATATAAAACTATCAGTATTTAAGGACAAGGACATCAAACTAACAGTCAAACATGGTGGTTCTGTGAAAATCCATGTCCAGTTATCAGTTTGTGACTTTAAGCTCAAACCAACTTGGGCTACGCAGCAAAACAAAGATCCAAAGGATACAAGGAACTCCACCTCTAAATGGCTAAAGAAAAATCAAAAAAGGTTTGCAAATTTCACAAAATTTCTCAAAGTTCACAGTCAAAATCCCTCTGATATGGCTGGATTAAGTCAATCCAGCATAGAAGAATGAGCCAAAATCCTGATTTAAAAAACTCACTAACTGTTTTTGAAAAGTCTTAATAGCATCTGTTGCTACGAAAGGTGGCACAACTAGTTATCAAGTTTAGAGAAAAGTTAATTTTTCACAATTTTTATCAAATGCTAAAAATGATGACATTATTTCAAATTTCCATCAACCTTTTCTACTGACATTTAAAAATGTGCATAAAAAACTCCTTGATGAAAACACGGCTATTGTAACTGAAAGATATTTTTAATGGAAAAAATTTGCTTTGATCTTGTGTTTGTTGCTTCTACCTCTTCTTTGGTACTTTCACCCCTAAAAACTATTTTTTTAAATAAACAGATTGCCCTACCTTAACCTTAACAAAACAAACTGGAACACACCTGCTCCCCAGTGTGAACATGCAACTAGAACTGGTAGGGCTAAGGTGAGGACCGACCCAATCAAAGATCAGCGCTCCACTCTGCTTTACCTTTGCAGTGAAGAGCATTTGTCAGGATCATGGCTCCAGCTCTAGCCTTGATTTCTGCCTCCAGAGGAGCCATTTCCTCCGGCTCTGGATCTCCTTCGCGAAAGCCTGACTGATGGCAGGAGCCTGCTTGGTGAACACAGAGGATGTATGGTTCCCCAACCGCCTCTTTGGTCCCAGACTGTATGCTGCTACTCCATGTTTGGTTCTGGGGAGACCTGAGTGGTCTGCAAGGCAGATACAACAACAGCAGGTGTTTACTGACCCTTTCAATGATTTTATAAAAACAAAAGTATTTAAAGTCTGTCCTCTAAGCTACTAGGAAACAGGACTTTCGAAAAAAGGTGCCAACCTACAAAAACATGGCTGTCCACCTTATCTGACAGGAAAAGAGAGCATTAATTATAGAAGAAACCAAACAGGGTAACTCTGAAGAAGCAATTAGAGCCTGGACTTGTATTTCTTATCAGGAAGGACTGAATGACGACCCAAAGCACTTCAAGAAACAATTTTATTTGAAGATCAACATGTTTTGGCTTGTGACCTTCAGGAAATAATCAGAAAGGCCATTGAAGGGACCCGTCGTAACTCTGGAGTAGCTCTACAGAGAGCCACATGGTAGAGTCTGTCCAAAATACAACCATTATTTCATTAATAGCCCCCTCCACAAGTCTGGGGCTTTGAAAGGGTGGTAAAAGGAAGCCATTGTTGAAAGAAACCCATAAGAAGTTTACGGCTGCAACATGACAAAAAAATCTGAAAAGCTTCCAGGGGGAAAGAATACTTGAGCAGTGCTCTGTATGTGTGCATTACGTGGAGGATGAGAGGAATGCACCCCTCTGAGTTACAATGCAAGCAGAAGAGTGCACGCAAACCGACGTCCCTTTGAGCAGCTACTTTAGCTCGCTGTTAATATTTGAGATAAAGCTCTATAAACAGCCTGAGGGTTCCCTCTTCGCTGTTAAAACTTCTACATGCGCAAAGCGCTCCTGCAGAGCCGCAACAGCGAACTGGATTTTTTTGTAAATTCCTCCCCGCTTGATAATTATCTCTCCTGCAGCGCCAAAAAATCAAAGTACGACAATTAAGTTTGATGAAGTTGCAAAAAAAGAAAAAAGGAGAAGAAGAAGAAATAAAAGACCTTTTCAAACTGAACAAGCGGGTGAAATTGATACACTAAAAAGCATTCATGTCGTGTAGGGGTGTTGGGGGGGAAAAAAGGGAAAGAAAACCCCGAGTTATTGATTGTGAGGAGACGGGAAACATCTGCCGTCTGGTTCTGCCTACTCTATTCTGATTTCCAAAAACCCTCCTGACGACAAACAGAGAGGAAACAGAGGAGAATGGCTCGATTTGTTCATATTTACCGTTAATTAATTCACTCGTCTCTCCCCGCAGCTCCTCTTTCTTTCCACCTGAGCCTCCGGAGGAAGTGAGAAGTGGGACCGAACCGGAGACTCAGACTGGCAGGAAAGAGAGGATGGATTTTTCCTGCTTTTCCAGAAACTTCCAGGCTCAGCGGACCGCAGTGAGCGAGTGTGCCAGACTGAATCTGAAGTTGAATAGAAGTCGACGCAGTTTCCAACTTGTTGCAAATGTAAGTTTTCCTATGTTTGTGTGCCTTTAAAGAAATAAACACGGCGTGTTAGTCACGTTAATGGCAATTTAAGATCAAGGCTACAAAATCTATATAATGCACAATTTAAAGCGATAAGTCGAGAGTGTGGAATAAATATTTTTTCAATACATTTAAAACTAAACTTTGCTCACGTAATAAACCTGTTTCTCAGAGGAGGAGGCTGCAGTTCACCTATTTATTCAAGCGGGGTCACTACTGATCTTCTCCTTGCCTCGCCTCAGGAATCCTGGAAGAGTTTTCTTCTTTCTGGCCTCTAAACGTGACACACTTCGGTGCTTATGAATATTAATTTGCAAATATGACGCAATTTTCAATCAGTGCCACTGGTGAGAAGCTGGTCCTGATTTGACAGGGCCGGTCCAACACAGAATGTGGCCCTGAGCAGTTTCTGATCTGCTCAGATATTGGCCATAATCTAAATCCAAAATTATTCATACTTTATGCAGATTAAGTTATCATTATTATTATTATTATTATTATTATTATTATTATTATTATTATTATTATTATTATTACAGCATCAACTTTTATTTCTGTTAACCTTTTAGCTTTTTCCATCTAATATCATTACTGTAAATAATTGCAAATTAATTCACATTTATTTTAAACAAAAGCGTTCCATCCATCCATTCATCCATCCATTCATTTTCTTACACCCTTCTCCCTACTGGGGTCTGGAGGTGCTGATGTCTATCTCCAGCTAATGTTCTGGCCGAGAGGCGGGGTCCCCCTGGACAGGTCGCTAGTCTGTCGCAGACAAAAAGCATTCCATATGATTTAAAAAAAAAACAAACAGTAAAATATATTAGTTAATTACAAGTTAATCAGTGTTAGCTAAATATTTATCATGTAAAAATTGTTTAACCTGTGGCTGTATGTTGAACTATGGGATGTTTGATATGTCAGCATCACAACATGATGCTGCCATCGCCATGTTTCACCATGGGAACAGTGTGTTGACGGTGATGTGCAGGGTTTTTGTTTTTTTAGGCAAACATAGCGCCTTATAGACTACAAAGTTCTTTTGATCTCATGTGATATGCCATATTTAAAAAGTTTCACAACTAAAAGTTGCTAAATCAACAGATTTCCTCAACTCTCCGTGGCTGTTTCTGTGACTGGTGCTCTCTGCACCCACCCTGTCAGCTTTTGAGGGTGGGATGTTGTTTTATAACCTATCCCTGCTATAAACTTCTCCACAACTTTCTCCCTGACCTGCCTGCTGTGTTCCTTGGTCGCCATGACTTGTTTTCTAATGTTGTCGGGCCTCCACAGGGCAGCCGTTATCAGAGGAAAGGGAGCTGAATACAAATACACACCACAGTTTCCAGGTTGTATTTAGTAAATCTAACTAGAAAATTACATATAATTTCTCTAATATGTGCAACTTTGTTCTGGTTTATTAATAAAATCCCAATAAAAACATGAGGGTTTGTAGTTGCAATGAGCCAAAAATGTTAAAATCTTCTGCAATGCCTTTGGTTGGCTGAGCAATTTGAATTTGTGCCATTTTTGGCAACTGTTACATCAAATCTTGATAGATTCTGGCATGCTAGCCTCCCAGACGTCCCTCATTTCAGCTCCAGGTTTAAGTTCATGTGATAAAATTTCCAGGGCATCTCTTATACATGTTAAATATCCTTATGTTGCAGAATCTGCCGTCCTCTGTCGAGAAAAACTAGGGCAAGCCCGCTTGATGTCTGCTCCGACCCTTCTAGGCGACCTCATTCTGCTTTCTCTTTTTCACTTTTC
Organism: Gambusia affinis; assembly: GCF_019740435.1. Lineage (NCBI taxonomy): Eukaryota > Metazoa > Chordata > Actinopteri > Cyprinodontiformes > Poeciliidae > Gambusia > Gambusia affinis. Next base: position 19,224,220 of record NC_057885.1, read on the forward strand.
CAAATTCCCCCCTAAACAAAACAAGGCATGGACAGCAAATAGGCTGTAACAACAGCACTTTGAAACAGTAGATTATTGTCCAAATTTAAAGCCATGCTGTGTTGTAATCGATACAGCCGGGGTTAGGCTGAGGAGGCCGAAGATGGATCAGAGAGGGATATGGAAGATGATAACTGCACAGACCACCGATGCTCTGCAATCAGGCCAAACATGACAGCTTGTAGACCCAACCAATTATTCAGCCCAGCCAAATCAATAGAGCTCCGGCTGATGGACGGGCATCGTTTACTCAAACACATAAATTATAGACCTGTTATGAAGTATGTGCCATCAGACAGATTTCTCCAGGTTTTACTAAATATTAAGTACATTTTAAAGGGACTTATTGTGCAAAATTCACATTTTGCACATTTTTGTACTTCCATTTGGGATTCTGCTGCTGAAATCAGCCCAAGTGCTTAAAAAAACCACCCACCTGTTTTTTGGCCATAAATGTTTTTTGGTGTCTTAAAAAAAGAGACATTTCAGAAAACGTCATGAATCGCCAAGCATTGCCTGTCAACCCCAACAAAGCCCAGCCTGTTACCTAGCAACTCAAGCGGAGTTCCAGCATGTTTGGTCAGGTGGTTTTACCATTGTATGAGCTATACAATGGCTGCTGGAAAAGTGAAGTGATTTGTTGTTGACTTCCATTTCAGAAACGACTCACTGCATTTTTGTTGGTTAAGGATTAAGCTCTTCTGCTTTTCAAAGATGTACGGTTATTTACACTCAGGATGTATAGACTTGCTTATGTGATTTAATTCATATTTAGTCATCTTGTTAAGGTTTTTCTAGTCCTAAGCAGGGAAAAAACCTGTTCCAAATAATCCCAGATCTTTTGTGTGTTCTTTTCCTGAGGGGTGTTTGTTAGCTTTAATGGGAAATGTAATGTAACAGGAAAAACACCTTCTAAAAAGTTCCACTTTTGTTTCATCAGTTCAAGGAATATTTCCCCAAATGCTTTTTGGGATCATGAAAATGTTTTTTGGCAAATTTGAGATGTCAATGTTACTTTTCACCTGGGAACTCTCCCATTAATTACAGCTTTTTTTGCTATGCTTCTGTCTCATTGTTGAATCTTGACCATTGATTTCTGCAATGCTCTAAATGTTCTGGGTTCTTCTGTTGCTTCACAGATAAGTCGTCCCTCTTGGAGTAATTTTGGTAGGCCAGCCTCTCCTGGGAAGGATTACCACTGTTCCCGTTGTGAGGTGTGGATTTAAGAAAGAGCCACAGTGCAGAACCTTGAATCGACATTATAAAAGAATTAACTAGTAAAAAATTGAGGCCTTACAAAAACTGAGGCAGCAAGGTAGCAGATCAAAAATAACACTAGCAACGGGAAATAGACAGGTAGTAACAGAAGGAACCAATGGAAAACAAGTGAAAAGAGGAAGCTAAATATACTGAGGAGGGAGTGGAAAAGACAAAATGACCAGAAGTGCTAATTACAGGTAAATGGATGCAGCTAGGGATGGAGCAGTTTGGGGAAAATGAGGACGTTAGGAGACAAACAGAAACAGAACCAAAGGGAAAACAAAAACAAATACTAATCTACTGAGATAAATCCAGAACACAAATAATGAGAATGACTAAACTAACATAAGGAATAAATTAAAATGTCCACTAGTGAGAAAAACAAAAATAAAGAAATGGTCAAAATGGAAAATAACTAAAGCTAAAAGTCCAAACATCTGAGGATCATAACAGTTCCACATTTTCTCCATGTGTCTCACTGCGGTTCATAGGAATTCAAAAGCTTTAGAAATGGCCTTATAAGCTCTTTCAGACTGATAGATGTGAGTTTCTTCATCTTTTTTTTTAGATTCGAGCATAATGTGTTGAGATCTTCCAGGTTCTATTTCAGAGATTTCTGTGAGCTCTGGCAGTCATCAGGCTAGTGAAAGTGGCTAGTAAACTGAAACCCATTGTCCCTGTTAATTCATGATCAGATTTTTTACAAACTACAAGAAGCAGAAATTGCACACTTTTCCATATTTTAACGTGACTGAAGCTCCGCTGACAGGCAGATAGATACATGGTGGTTTCAGTGAGCCTGTAAGCCCCATGAGATGAGTCACCTTCCTCCTCCCAAGACCCCCTGGGATCATATCACAGCGAGCCTTGTCAGTAATGAGCTGCGACACACATTACAGCGTAGGTGATTCAAAAAAAAAAAAAAAAAAAAAAAAGCCAGGCTCACTCTGCAGATAAACGAGTCCCAGGGGAGCTGGGGTTGGAATGAGAGAAGCATCTCAGTCAGCAGATTGTCAGGTTGCCCTCTCACCACGGTGCATCTGCCCGTCTCACCCCCTCACCCCGCCTCCAGGGGGCTCACCTGCGCCACGCCGTAGCCGTACGCCTCGCTTTTCAACACCTACACCGTGCCCCGAGCCCTTGATTCGGGTTCACGGCTCCAGATGTTATCGTCTGAGGCAGTGGAGATTGTAATTCAGCTCACATGTTGTCCATTTGTGGGGCTGTTAGCCATTGTTCTTGGCTGCTGTTGAGTTTTAATGCCCCTGACTCAAGGGCTCGGCAACAGAATCAGCGCCTTGCTACAGAAGTCCTCACAGTCCCTGCCAAGTCGCCTCCAGTCATCTACTCTCCACATGTTCAGCTCTTTTTCTCACTGATTCACTCCGACTGCGGCGTTGGCTTTCTTCTGCTAACGGCTTATAATTTATTCTTTGAAAAATACACACAATTTGCTTCACAGTCAATGCCATGTTTCTTACACCAAATTTCACTTAAAAGCATCAAATTCTAGGCTTCTCTACTTCATCATTTCTGGAGTGCTGTGTAAAACCTCTAAGCCAGGGGTGTCAAAGTCAAATGGACGGAGGGCCAAATTAAAAATTTAGCTACAAGCCGAGGGCCGGACTGATCGAATATTCATTGAGATTTTTTTAAATGACGCATTTGGTCTAGTGCAGCGGACCGGCCCAAGCCTTCGTAAATTTACTGCGGACGGGTGCCGGCTTGCGGGCCGGTTCTGATAATAAATCAAGATCATCCCAGGGGCCGTAGAAAATCTTCTGGCGGGCCGGATGTGGCCCGCGGGCCTTGACTCTGACATATGTGCTCTAAGCCAAACCCAAGATTTTATATGTTTTGCTTTAAAGGGGATCAAAGACAAAAAGTCCAATGAAGAAAATAACTTTAAAAGATTATAAGAAAGTCTGATATGCTTGTGAGGAAAAAAATCTTGGCTTATAAAGGACAAGCTACACATTTAGACACTCTTTATAATCATGCAATGATATCTTACATTTTTAAAATTTAGTTTTGAATGCAGCGCTTATAAAAGGTGTTTATGTCATGTGTTAGAATGACACAAAGTGGTGCATTCAACATTGGGAATTGGTAATACAAGTTCACTAATAAAACCTGAAATGTCTTGATCTGTGTTTCACTTTGATACCCTGAAATAAAATTTAGTGCCACAATTAGTGTTATTTGTCTGCTGAAGTCAGATCAATCACTTACTGTGTCTTGGTGAGAGGCTAACATCCAGCGATTCTTCCACAGATACACTGAGAAACTACTGAGAAGAAATTAAACAAAAAACAGGATTAGTAAATGTTCACTGGGTGGTTGTAATTATGTACTGCATATTTAGTTCTAAATATATTAAATTTTCACTCAGTTTAAGGTCCTTTTGTATTCAAGTTCAAAATAATTTTTCAGTTAGTTATTTCTGCCTTCAGACCTTGTAAAAATATGTTTTACATTCATGTTTAACGGAGTTATTCTGATACTATGAAGTATTACAATGAGAAACTTCAATGATTGTAAAAAAAATTATTGCATTTAAAAATTTCCTCTTTTTAAATTCAAAATCTTTGGTGTCAATCTCTGCGACAGACTGGCGACCTGTCCAGGGTGAACCCGCCTCTCACTGGGAACATAGCTGGAGATTGGCACCAGCAACCCTCAAGACCCCACTGGGGACAAGGGTGAACAGAAAATGGATGGATGGATGGATGGATGGATGGATGGATGGATGTATGGATGGATGGTGTCGATCTTGTCCAACTTCTATATTCTTCATTTTATATATTTTATATTTAATTTCCCTTTGGGGTTAATAAAGTATTTTTGAATTTTCAAATATCTTCTAAAGTTGGATTTTATTTTTTCTATTTGAAACAAACATTTTGGCCCCAATTTACCTCCGTACTATATGGTCTGCAGCCTGGACGGCCACAGAAGGTTTGGGATGGACAAATGGAAAAAGGAAATTATGTGTTTCTCTCAATCATTATTTGGTAGAGAAGCCGGGCAGCGAATGAAAGGTGGGGAGCAACCGTTGTCACGGTGAACATGTCGAAGAGAACCAAAATCATAAACGAATCTACTGTTCATCTCAAATGTTTTAAATAAGCTCTAAATGTTTCCCAAAGTCCTGTGAAAGTGCACAGAGCTGCCAGGACAGAAAGGACTAGTGCTATTTGATTTTCTCTGTGTAGAAGAAAAGTGTGGTCTCTCTCCCCTTTTTCTCATTAGACACTTCGATAAATTACCAGAAGTTCTGTGAAAAGCACAAAGGAAAGGGTACGGGGCTCTCAGGGAGCACATCTACACATCAAGAAAGGCAAATAAGTGGCTTTTAATGCGCTCGCTGAGTCAGACAGAGAAGCAAATGCCAAGCGCCCACAAGAGTACACAGCTGCTTCGAGCAAGTGTTGACAGCTATCTTTATTGGAATTAAATATTGCTCTGAGCCCCGCCCCGAGTAAACTGGCTCACACCTGTGACTCGGATCACTCAGGCTCAGATTCCACCTCCCTGACTCGACGCACACCGCCGTTTGGCGCTCTTGTCCCACCGCGAACTGTCAGAGCCGAGGAGACACACCTTCAGAAGACAGACATGCTGACATCCCCTCACACCCCGCCCACGTACACAACCACACGGCTGCTGTCCTCTGGCTGGGAGTTCGCCTGCAGCCAGCTGGTACTGTCATGTCTGATAGGCTGGAGCAGAGACAGGGAGGGAGGGGAGCTGGGAAAACTTCTGCAGCGCAGTAAGTCAGTAAGATGATGGATGGATGGATGGATGGATGGATGGATGGATGGATGGATGGATGGATGGATGGATGGATGGATGGATGGATGGATGGATGGATGGATGGATGCTCTTCCTTTACATCAAGTCTGAAAACCCACCTGTTCAGAGTTGCTTCTGAACCACAATAAATGAAACACTGGCCAACATATTTGATGTGTATGATTTTGGTGATGCCTCTCATCAAAATGTAATGTTTGTTCGGTTATTGGTGTTTTTTTTTATAACTTTGTAAAGCACTTTATTATGTAAAGCACTTTGAAAGGCCTTGCTGCTAAAATGAGCTACACAAATAAACTTGATGGATTGATTGATTCCTTTCTTACATCAGTTTTTGATTTGTTCATTTTCTCCTTCCTTCCTTCCTTCCTTCATTCCTTCCTTCCTTCAATTTTTGATCTCTTTCCTTCCTTTATTCCATCCTTTCTTCAATCATTCCTTTGTTCTTTTGCTTATTCATTCCTTCTTTCTGTTGTTCGTTTGTTTCTTCCTTTCTTCTTTCACTTGTTCCTTCACTCATTACTTCATTTAAAAGTATTTTTATTGTGTTATTTATCACTCTCACAGTCTGTGGAGCCCCCTTTGGGCTTGGGCCCGTCAACAGTGAAAGTCTAGCTCCGCCACTGCTTCCACTAAACGACACCCCAAAAAACCCTTAATTTGTACAATGACTTAGACACGCCTTTTCTACAAAACAATGACTACTGCTTTTGTTTAATTGCAATATTGAATCCTCAGTCTGTTCTCTAGTAGGTACAAAAAAAAAAATTAAATCCTAACATAATTTTATAGTTTTAGTTTTTTTTTCCCGCTTTAACAGTTTTAGTGGTTTGGAAGCCCCTGCCTCACACAAAAAATATTAATTCTTCTTGTTACTTATGCTTTAAAGAAGCACCGCTTCACGCGTTCCCTTCAGCATGACCTGCAGAACGCTGCGACATTTGAACAGGACATTGTGAAGTCCTCACAATCCCAGCCTCAGAGATTAACACCCATCCAGGGAACCCTCGCCTATTGCATGTTTTATTCACAACCCCTCTCTGTGCATTATCATACATATTTATAGACATAACTGAATCTACATGTGTGCACACATGCATGGAGGTGCAGTCAGAGCCACTTGCAGAGGTTCAGCCTCTCCCCGAGGGCTGAAGCTGTCGTTCCAGTCCTTCACAGCGGTTACTGTTCGCATGTATCTCATGGATCGCCTCTTTGTGTGAGCCTCTGTGACTGAGATTGACTGATAGGCCACAGCCGCAGGGCAGGAGCGCGTTGAGTCATCCGAGGGTGCGGGGACGTGGGTGAGTGGATGGAAGGGGAAATTGGTGGAAACATTTTTTAGGAGGAGAGGAGGGGTTGGAAGAGACAGAGTCAGGTGGAGGTAGGCTGTCGATCAGGCTGCCACTCGGCCTCATGGGAAACTGGTTGCAATGCTGCTGGAGGGTACACAGTTTGAGGAAGCTGGAATAATGTGGGGAGCGGGGAAGCGGGGCTCAGGAGAGAAGGGTAAAAGGTTAAAACACAAAACTCTGGAGTCATCTCTAATTTCTTTATGCTTAGTTTCCAAGGTACCAGACTTTCCTGTAATCTTTAAATGTGTTCCCTACGGATTGTTCCTCAGGCTTTTTATGAAGTTTTTCCTGGACTTCAGCTACTTATTTCAGGGAAATATTTTCTCTTTTATTGCCTGTCAACCCTGACTTATGAATTAATTAGATAAGCTCCATAGCCTAACAGATAAACCAAGGGCTGAGTCTACAAAAGGACTTTACAAACGCTTCATGAAGTTCAAAAAAAGATTATACAAAGATATTTGTTTATCCAGGCTTGTTTTCTTGTCCTATTCACAAAAGTGATAAAACTAATTTCAGCAAAGTGTGTTAAAGTTTTGTGCAAACTTCTTAGTTTATTTACCTTCAGTTTGTTAAAATCATTGTGTTTAGAGTTTACATATTTTCACCGCTGACCACTGTAGGCATATCTGCTGAAGAGGCTCAATGTAAAAGACTTTTCTCATGAAGATAGCGTTATCTTACATTATTATTCTACTGTTATTACTCTGGAACAGTAAGGAATTACCCAATGAAATACGGTATGGAAACCTTGTTACAAGTCATGATGTGCTCAAGAGCCACTATTTTTCATTGAACACCTTAACGTTCTTGCTAACTTTGAAAACATTTGGTGCGCTTAATTTCCTCTATATGAATTTTTCCAGATAAATACTAAAGTGATAACTTACATGCCTGTTTTACAAGCTTGCAGTTGAATAAAGTTCAATATCCGTGTCCTCCAACAGTGGCTCTCCTCCAGCCGTTCTTCCACAGACATTGCAGTTTGTAATTAGAACGTCAAAAAAATGGGAAAATATTGACGATCAGTTTAAGAATGATGCATCTTTCAGGTCCTTAGCGCATTTTTCTTTTTTATTGAAGAGGTTCCTGTGAAAAGTTGTGATAAGAAATGAGTAAAAAGCAGCCAAAGTGCAACAAAAACCTTTCAAAGACAAATAAGCCTTTAGAGCTACTAATGAAAATTGCAAGACACTGAATCTTAGAGGTAAAAATAGATATTTTAAGGTTGCTTTTAAACTCAGTACCGGTTAATGTGGAAGATGCAACAGCAAAGAGTTACTGGTTTAATAATTCTGCATTAAGTGAAGAATCAATGGCATCACTTGGAAAAAAAAAATCAAGGTGCAACTGAAAGATGGAGAATTTTCTGCAACACTTTAAGCAAATCAGGGAAGAATTTCAAATATAATTTGTTTCCAGAACTCCAACGAGTGCTTGTTGTTCGCCTGAACACATCCCCCTTCACGCTGGATTTACAAAGTCAGGTTTGGTCTGTGGTGGGAAAAGGAACTAGAAAAACTCTGCTGCCGTTGCCAGAGCAGCGAGTCAAATGCCGAGGCTGCCTCTTTCAGCTGGGAGATATAAGCTGCTGTAAATGTCGAGGGTCAAGTTGGGGTATTATTTCGCTGCTAATGTTCCTCCGGGTCAAAGGTAATTTAATACCTGCTAAAAATGACTGCTCAGACACCATATTGCTTATGAAATCTACTAATAATGCTCCCCTGGATTGACAAAAGCTTTTAGACTCCAGAAAAGATGTTCTGTGAACTCTTCTGCGTCCACAACACATTCACATCCACCTTTAGGACCAAACATTAGCACCGCAGCCAGCGTTCGTATGCTTCTGACCTTTCGCTGATAGCCCCACTTTGGCCCTGTACTTTCTCAAAAGCACTACAAACATTTTTGATGATGTAATATTGTAATAAAGAAATGACATTTTATGGCATTTAGTTAAAGCGTGTGCATTTGGAGGAGGGGAGAAAAAAATCCCCAGCAAGAATATATTAATTCAGCTGGCATTCATCAAAATTACATTAGTTTCAGCCGAACCCAGTGTGAATTTAGAAGACTCGGACGGAGAGGCTTGTAAATATGACTTCACTGTAATTCAAAAGTGGCCACAGGTGCAGCTGCATGCATTTATTAAAAGGAAATTTGAATTTTGGAGCTGTTAAATGACAGGTTGTTCTGATGCCAGTCTGTACATTTAGTTCATTACAACCAGTAATAAACAATTCACTGGACTTTCATGAGGAAGTCTCTGAGACATTTCTGAAGAATCCTACAGAACTCAGAGAATTAGTTGTTCCTTGATTTTTGAGGAGACATTTCTGCATCTAAACATCCATGCAGTGACATCCAAATGCATTTACGCCCTCGCAGATCTCTTCTCTGTTTGCAGTTTTTTTTCCACACTTTAACGTTTCAGAACCAACAAATTTTAATAAATCTGTGAAAGATAACTTGCATTTTTCAAGTAAGAATTTACATTTGTTAGTAATTAAACATGAAAGCAAGAGTAGAAAAATGTTTTGAATTCTGTGTTTATATCTTCTTATAAAGTGAACAAGATATAACTGGTATTGGCAGGTCCAAGATTTACAAAAACCAGAACCCCAAATTGTTTCATCTCCTCTGGGGGGAGCACTCCAGCTATAAACTAATGTTTCATAAAACAATGAACCATTGGTGTTTCTTAATTCATGGGATGACTTTGAATACGCTACCAGGGGAAATAGTTTGTTTTGTTTACTATTATTGTTAACTTTCCAGCTGACATTATCAGCTAAACGTTTACATGACCATAAAAGATAAACTAGTGAATTTTACAACCTCATCTCAGTATTTTTCTTATGTGTGTTCAACTTTTCTTCTCTACATTCAGGCCTACAGCAACCCCCAGGTGGAACATGTTCCCACAGCTCTGAGAATCAGGCAGATAAGATCAGGTTTAACACTCCTTTTCTGTCGCCATCTTAAAAACTGTCAAGTTAAGTTCTAAGATGGCATTAAATATTCTGTTCTTTATGCAGATATGTTCTTATATGTCATAAACAGCACCAGACACTAAAACACTAAAACTTAACCTTGATATCAACAAAGATGTATTTTCTGACTGAGAAAATTCCATTTATTGCTGCCATTAACTACACTTTTCTGTTCTTTTCATAGAAGGTACACCTGGCCTGGGACTGTGTTTAACAGTGACTCCTTCCTGAACTGGGCCGATCAGCTCAGCTGTGAAACACCTGAATCTAGATGTTATCACTGGCTCAGAGCTTCTGCTATTCACCTATTCATGATTTTAGACATTTTACATAGGAACAAATGTGAGATTGTCCAACTATGTTCCTCAACAAAAGCGTAATTCTTTTAAAAATTGCTTTACACAAGATTTAAAATGTTATTTTTTTGTTTAATTATATAAATTTTCAGTGTTGCTAAAATTTAGATTGAATATCTACATGTCCAAATATGCTCATTCAAACTGAATATTTTCCAGATGCTATAATTGGTCTCATTTCCACTAATTACATTTTACCTGATTGTCTCTGGTGTCCTTTTAAGTGTCCCTGATTGGACATTATTTATCCAAGTCTAAACCACAGGCTCCATTTACCTTAATTATTTTTAAAAACTTGTAGAGAAAATAATATATTCACCAGAGGTTCATGTCTAGCATTTAAAATTAATTTTGGAAGGATCGATAAATTAGCTATTAGGTTAATTTAATTTAGTGTAAGTGCCATTTAAGAAGATTTAATCTCTTTTATATAGAAATGACTGAAGGATTAGTATAAGGATTAATGTTGCTACTTAAAAGTTGAATAAAGTCCAGAAATGAGATGGTGAAATTTTATGCTGAAGAGTATTTTTGAAGAGTGAAAGGAGACATTTAGTTCTCTTTTATTCAGGGATGTTAAAGAGTAATCTGCAAGAGCCAAAACAAGGAGGGAGGATTAAACAAAAATGTTAGATTTTGTTATTGCCCGCGGTAAAACACTTATCCGTTAATTGACTCCTCTTATAGAGGCTGTGATAAAGTTTCAAGGTAAAACTGCATAAGCACATCTCCATAACGAGAAATACTCTGATAGGAGTGCAGAAGAAACAGAACAAATGCTGCACTGCAAAACCACTTCTTATAAAGTACCAAGTATTTTTTGTCTAGTTTGTGGTGATAATATCCTATTACATTTGAAATAAGACAAATCTAACTTACAAGTAACTTTTCAACAATATGTAGGAGTTTGTTTTAAGTCAATGCTTCCATAATATTTATTTTAAAAAGTACTAGTTCCACTGGCAGATTATATCCTACATTTTTTTTCCCATGTGAAAAAAAACCTGCCAGTGGAACTAGAACTTTTACAAAAACAACTTCATAAGATTTTGTGTTTTTTGAATGGAAAGTTTACAATAGCAACCTTTTCTTGTCATCTGTAGTGAAAACTTTTACTCATTGAGATCAGTGTTTCACCCATCTGCTAACCTGGGACGTGTACATGTTGCAGACAGTGACGACAGTTGTACAAACAGCAACGTCTTTCTGTTTCTCAAGGTGTTATTTCCTGGCTTGTGGTCAAAGCCTCTGGCAAAAGGTAGAGATTCGTTCTGGCGCAACAGCTGTAGAAATAATAAATGCTGACAGCAAGTGTCATTCAGAACTGCTTACATGAAATATGAGTAATTGTCAATTTATGAAAGACGTTTTAAAGCAAGTTGAAGAAGAGGGGCGGACAAAGTGATTACGAGGTCAGAGGTCAAAGCAACTAAATGCCAAAATTGGCTGGTATTTTTTAATATTTTATTTTAATGTGTGGTTAAATTTAAGAATCATGCCTTTTAGGCAACACATTTGGCAACAATTTAGCTGTAAGGTGAGCCGCTGAAAAGGGGTTAGCTGAAGGTAGACGTAGATTATGAAAATGAATCAGAAATGAACTATTCCACAATTTTTTTATGAGGTTATTTTAAAGGCAAAATTGTTGTTAGTTTTGGCACCAAGATGTCTGGAAAAATTAGTAGAATGTGATGCTGTGTGTGATCATAGTAAATAATCTAGAAATATTCTAGAAAATAATATTTTTCCTACAAATGTCATAAAAAGGATATTTATTTATCTCCCATTGATACTGGGACCATGGGACTTTTATTGTGGTGGCACTTAATTGATAATGTTGAAATAATCTCAGAATTTTGAAAAATGGTATTAAATAACTATACAATAGTTATCTAACGAAAGGAAAAAAAAAATTACCCTTTAAGTTTGAGTAGCTCAAAGTTCTCAATTCGATCTCAGCTAGCTATGTTGCTATGCTAATGTCGGTATATAAAAAGTGGAGGTGAGTTTTCGCTTCGTTTTTTTTCTTCTGTTTTTTCACTTTTTGTCACTTTCTACAGCTGCACTAGATGCTAATAAAAATAGAGGCTTATAAACACACAAGCTACATTGTTCTTTGCAGCTGCCGGAATAACATTTCGGTGAGGAAGCTAATATATCTTGGTTGAGTTTTTGAAGAACACGTTTTCTATATGAAAATACTGGCTTTGTGTAGTTACGTGGTGTTATGTGGTGTCTAAACCTGGAAATGCTAATGCCAGTTTGCATAAACAGAAACTGAAAGCAAACAAGTTTTTTCCTGAAACTAGCAGCTAATAAGAGCACAAACTTAGAAAGTTGCTTTTGGTTAGCAGTAAACATTAGCCACCAAAAACTTCTTCCTGTGCTTATGGTTACTTAATCTAGCCATTTATCTATAAAAATGTTATTGAATTTTGCTTAAAAAAATTCAGATGCTGTTTGTTAAACAGTGCTCAAGTGTAGGTGGGTTTTCTTAGGATACTTTGGTATCCACCCACAGTCAAAATCAATGCATTGCCTCAGGTGTGTGCAAATGGGTGTTTGTCTGATATGTCTTTACCAGTAAAAGCTACAAGTAGAAAACTGATAGATAGTTTTTTTATTTTAGGGGCTCCAGAAAGAAATTAAATGAACGTCCTCCCAGATTATTTTGTGCATAAAACCATGCATTGCACTGCTTCTACTTTTTTGTATTTTATTGTAAGCTGAATTTTCTTCAACCCCTGGAGTCGCCATCGTTTCGTCCTGCTTTGCTTGATTTTACGGTTGTTAAGGTAACCACTCCATTATGGGCCTAATAGCTCGAACAGAACAATGCAAGTCATAATTCTGACAGATTTCCGTATGGCTTGCAGGAAAATCACTGTCATTATAATTGTGATTACATGTGTGTACCTCAGCATGAGCGTGTGGTTGGGCACCCGGTGTGTGTTTTTAAATGGTCGGCTTCTGACAGCACAGACAAAGAGGGTTAGAATAGCAACCACGCTGAAGTGTGTTTCAAGCTGCTTTTTTCTCCAGATTCCAACTGTTCCGAAGGCAACTAAAACTGGAACGGAGACGCAAAGGAGGTAGGCGCTGCACTAGAATTTAATCCTGTGGAGGGTTTTTGTTAACGTGATATTGTAATTTCGGAAAACATATGAGAACGTGTCACCAGAGGCAGAAAAATAAGAGATACGCTGGGAAAAAACTTCAGTCAGTTTGACTTACAAAATGTTTCAGTCTCATGATTCAGCACCTCTGCTGATATTGACTGAAAAGTTATGATGGGAATCTTTTTTAATAAAACTCAGCATGTAGTTTCTAGACAGAGATGTATAGGAGCTAGCTTTGTTCAATGTCAACCATAGATACAAACATTAAGAGGGATATTTTTTTATAAAACTGCTCTTTACTGTAAAGAATGCCGGCACAGACAAAGACTACAGAAAGTCTCACACAGAACAATACCAGTCAAAATTTGACAGGTTTCTGTATGGCTTTCTGGGAAGTCCTTGCGTTGCAATTAAGATTGGAAATGTATATAGCAGCATGAGAACGTACTTAGGCACCTGGTGTGTATATTTCAAATGGTCTGCGTCTGACAGCACAGACAAAGAGGGCAGAATAAAAACCGTACTTAAATCTTTTTCACGCTGCTTTTTCTTTACATTATTCAGCTATTTAAGATTTCTTTTCTTTGATAGTTTTCATAGTCAGACTGTAGGAGGTTGATGCAGAAGCATGAGGCCACAATCTTCAGGTTTCTTCTGTTTTTGTGTTTTTGTATAAGGCCATCTAGAGTCACATGACCTGGATAAATAGAAAAATCAGTCTGTTTTATTTATTATAGGAAAAACATCTGCCCAAACAAACTTTGCCTTATATGAAAAAATTGAACCTGACAGCTTCTTTAAAACGTGGTCAATCATTGGTCATTTATGGCTAATGAATGATCGATGATTATGTTTTAATATATGGCGAGGTTGGTTCTAATAGCTTTTCTTCCTTAATAAATACAAAGCATAATTTAAAAACTCCATTTTGTATTTACGAAGCCTGTCTTAGTCTGATACTGACACTTGCTTGGTGATGTGAAACATTTAACTGTGACAAAAGAGCAAAAGAAAACTGGAAGGAGGAAGTTATGTCGTCTCAGCACTGTACAGACTAGTGAAATTAAAAAGAGAAGCCGACAGACAAACGAGGCTCAACTGAGATTTTTGGTGGATAAAATTGCATTGAGCTTTTATTCTAACAAATAATTAGCTGGTGGATGGAAGGTCAGTAAAAACAGTAGGTGTGTGTTGTGGCCTTTTTTATCCCTCAAGGTAGTCAACTTCAGTGCGCCATAAAGACGCTGTGCACCAATACGTTGAGAAAAGAAGCTAAGGGAAAGTGCAAGTGGATAAATTTGGAGTATCAAAGAGGGAGGTTGGTCAGAAGGGGAAGCAATCAGCCGCCCAGTCCCAATCACGGCTTTTCCCTTTTCTTCTTTTTTTATCCCTTTTTCCACTAAAGCTATAATCCCGACTCCACATTTGGACACATTAAGTTGCCTAAATTATTTCATAAGCTTCTCGGCCCCTCACCACCAGCGAAGGCGCAATGCAAGGGAATGATGTAAAAGGAACTGATTAGACCTAATTATGAATCCTGATTAAGGCTTTTAATTAGTCGAGCCAGCACTTCAGCTGGAGAGGGCGGCAGAGATGGAGAAAACAGCGGGAGGGAAGGGAGGAGGAGGAGCACTTCAGGGATTTAAAGGAGGGTGGAAAAGTCAGATCTGACTTGTAAAGTGTTAAAATATGAGGTGGGTAGAACAAAAAGGGTAATGTAATATTAATAATGTTGAGAATTAATGTATATAAGTTATAATACTAGAGAATAAAGGGAGAGAAATAGGATAGACTGAAATATTTCTTTTAGATGAGAGTCAAACTAGGTGACACTGAATCAACACAGACACTGATTATGATTTTTGACAAAACTGGCTTTGTGATTCTTGGATAGAGATATTTCCTCTGGCATCATTGCTCTAACATGCAAGATAATAATAAATCAGAACTGAATAGTTAATCTCCACCAACATGAGCCCGTTTTGCAAAATTAATTCAATCACAGTTGAAAACTTTTCCAGCTTCAGAACTGGATATTAGACTGTTTCTGCTGCCACATTAAGCTGCTGGTATACAGTTTTTTTATCAAATATTATAAAAAATTTTAAAACAAAAACTGACTCATGGTGTGTAAACTAACATACTGCCATCCATTGCTCTCGCTAAGGTAAATCAGTTTTTAAAGATATTGGCATTATATTTTAAATCAGACAAACCTTTTCTTGTTTTAGGTCATTTCCTGAATCCATTTTGTGCGATTATTTAAATTCTTCTTGAATCTAAACATTATGTTGAGGTTTTACTTCCATCAGTCACAAAAGAACCATCTTTCAGTGCAGAAATCCTGATCTCTACCTTACATGTCTCTTTTCTGCTGCAGAAACGCCCATGTTTCCCTTTTTTTCGCCGTCAGCAGCTGAAGGAAGCTTCACGTTTCGCTCAGTGTGCATCTGAAGGCCGTGGGCTTTGTGACAAAACATTCATGCATGTAAAAAATAGCCAGAAATCACAGTAGAGACGTTGTCTTTAACGTATGTGATCGGTGGCTGTCAGGCAACACTGCATAGGAGTAGAGCTGCAGCTTTGACACGCTGTGAGGGTGACCTGTCAGGAAATGTGGTGAAGGAGGAGGAGGAGAACTCAGACATGGAACTGACAGGCTGGAGGCAGCAGGTGAAGAGCAACTCAAACTTTTAATATCCTGTAAGATGGCAGCAAAATGTAAAGCCCAGTTGAAGGAGCTAAACAGATCTGGTCCAAGAGAGGAGCTGAGAAAAGGTACTGATGTAAATAAAGGGAAGGAAAGGTCATTCGCGTCGAACGCAGGACTAAAACCAACAAAAGTTAACAAGATCAAACCATCAAATTCAGAAAAATTAGAACATAGCCAAACTAACATCTAACTTAGATTATAACAATGGCAATCATTCATCCTTAATGAGCATCTCTTGTCTCAAAATTTCAGAAACAAAATGTTTTGACCAGCACCTGCACATTTTTTGTACAGTTTGTATTTTCACTGCAGGCTCCTAGATGGTAAGAATTAGCTGGTTTATTCACAGTTTTCTCAAAAGTGGAGAAGGAAATACCTAAAAGGTAGATTAAAGTCCATTCTCTTCAGTTTCTGTCACATTGTCCCAAATAGAAAAAAAAAATATCCACACTGGGAAACAATTCAATTTCTTTAAAACAGGTGACCGGGTTGATTTCCTTTTTCTTCTTCTTGATCTGACTTTTCATGAAGATTTTCCGCTATCAATTTGGTGCTACGCTCTGAAATATCACTCTGCTGGTGCACACATTCAGCGCCAGTGACAAATTTGGGCTGGACTCTAGTGAGTAAGTTCCTGAGGCTTTCTGGAAGATTTAGCTTAAATTGAAAAAAATGTTAACTACTCAACGCTTTCAAAACGGTCTTTTCCAGTCCCATCTGGTGGTCAGTAATGTTGAGGAAGTGGGTACCACTGCTCTAAGACAATGGGATAACAAAGAAAAAAAATGGGAGTGAAAAGACAAAAGCACTAAAACTAGAGGGAAAATAAATTCTTCAAAGGAAATACAGAAACCGTGAGAAGGAAAAGGTTATATAAAAAATTGCATTAAAAGTGGGTAATGGTGAATATGTCCCTTCACAATTTCATAATTCTGCCATTTTGGGAATTTCACATTCAACTTCTGCAGGTACAAAATTGAGCCCCTTGTCAGGGGATGTTTCTTATCATCCTTTTATAAAAGTGAACCAGAAGTGAGACATTTTAGTCACACACTGAAAATTCATTAAGGTCAATTTTGATACACTACTTGATCTTATTGGAAATCTATTTAAGGCCAAATGTTTGTTTATGGGCGCAAAAAAGAAACAGGAACGGACACAACAGCTAAATGCGGATGAATGTTGGGGGGAAAAAAACTGTTTCATAGGGTTTCACAATCACTCCTCCAAAAGTGAATTTGTGAGGTCAGACGCTGATGTTGGGCAAGAAGGTTTGGCTCACAGTCTCCACTTTGGGTCAGTTTAAATGTGTCCCATCAAGGCTGAGGTCAGAACTCTGTGCAGAGGAGTCGAGTTCTGCACACTCAACCGTATTTTACATTCAACTCATGCAGTCAGGCAAGTATTGTTCTCCTGGCAACTGCCAGGCCCAGACAATGAGGCATGATTTGGCACCGAAGAGAACTTCCCCCGCGGCAGAGGTTCATGTAGTGATGAAGAGCACTTCATCACTACATGAACCTTCCTGTTCCTGGTCTAATATGAAGACAACATGAATTTTGGAGATCTTTACCTATGGACTCTGCGGAAACCTGATTACCACCACCATTGTTTCCATGGCGTTCCGATGGACTTATTGTAACGGTAGCGTCTTAACACAGTACCAGGAAATCCCTGAATATCTGAGTGTTTTTCACAAATGTCCGTTGAAGCAATCTGCATGCTTAGGTGCTTTTATACACCCGTGGCCTTGGAAGTAGTTGAAACACCGTAATTCACTGATCTGAAGAGGTGACCCAATATTTTTTGGCAGATTGGAGCATTTCAGGTGAAGGACTCTCTTCCCGCAGAAGAAGATTAACCTCAGTGGGGTTGATCTTTACTTGTTTAGACCAGGTTTCTTTGTTATGAGGACAATATCTCACCTGTGATGTTCTTCAACCTCTCATCTTTCTTAAAGTTTTTTTTTTTGCACATTTCCTTTGGTTCATCTCACCAACTGTCCTCTTTCCCTCTACACACCGTTTCCCTGCCTTCCCTCTCTCCACTACAGACCATTTGGCACAAGCCTCATCTCTCCTCTCATCCCTCGCTCTCACCTCAATTTTCGGCTGCTGCATAATTAATTAGCAGCACTGTTCACTATCAATGCAATTACTCCAGAGAATGGAGGAAGAAAAGAAGAGCGGGAGGGGGGAATAAAATAGGAGAACAGGGCCAAAATGGAGATGCCATGAAAAACACGGACTGAAAAGGAGGAGTGACAGAAAAGGGAGAGAGGAGGGTAATTTTAGCTCTTACAGGGACAAAGTCAATATGGGCTAAAATCATAGTGGTAATTTTGACAATGCAAAATCCATTTGGGGACTCTGGGATCCAGATGGAGACAATGCAGGCTCAGTTCAAAAGGGAATATCATAAAATCCTCTCATGAAAAATGGCTTTTTCTGTGCAGCATCATTGATATATTTATTTATCTGAATCACATTCAAGATTTTTGATAATTACACACGTCTGAGCTGTTTTGTTTCCTCCCCTGAGGCAAACTTTCCTAAATAAACATCTGCATATGCACCAGCATTATGGCAGATTTATACACTAAGTCATTATAAGAGTGTTTGCATGTGTGCAAGCCTCAAATAATTCATAAACGCATGTCAACACTCCCCTGTTTAATCTTGTTTGGACAAAAATCCAGACTGGTTCCAGTCAGGCTCTGGTGATGCGAATGTGTTACACCCAATAGTATTTATACAGCATTTTTTTCCTTGACCCCTATCAGCCTTGCGTAGAAATATTGATGCTTGGATACTTGAGTACTCTCCTGAAGTTCTACTCATTTCTTTCAGCAGTCAAGGCCACATTGTGGTTGGTTGAAGTGTTTTTCTTCACTTGACGCACACATTGAAAAGACTGATAGAAGTTCTAGAAGTTAAAGCTACTAATCAGCTCATATCACTCAGTTTTTTTCAATAGTCTTTGGTCTCATATAACCGTGGAAGAAACTTGAGTTTGAACCCTTTCTATGTTAATTTAGCGTCATGTTTCAGTTCGGAATCCTGCTGAAAGACACATTGAAAATATACTTTTGGTTTTTTGGCAGAGTCTACCCAATTCTTGCTCAAATACCCCAATATTTTAGAAAGTAATTGATGCTATTCACTCCAACAACATTCCCATGGCCTTCGGGAGAGAAACCAGCCAACAGCATCACAAATCCTCCACTTTTGTAAACAGTGGACATCTTTTCTCACATTTCTGCTTTATTTTACTCCATGTCATACACAAAACCCAAGTCTGAAATATTAAATGGAAAAATGCAGCTTGGGAAGCTAAAACATCTAATGCTATTTGACATGTTATTGGCTGGCATTGGCAGACCATCCAATCAAAGAGCAGCACGTATTTTTCTCAGCACTGATTGGCTGTACCCCAGGAAGACAGTATAGATTAGCTTCTCCAGTAGTGTAAAGATAGCTTCCACTATGCATTTTAATGGATATTAAGGTATATTTAGTGTCTGAATGACTAAATTCGACATTTGTAAACATTTTTAAAAGGTCTCCAGTATTTGTGGACATTAGCAAATACCGCCGTGGTCTCTAATCCCTGCAAATACTTGGGGTCCACTGTAAGTAGTAACTGATTCTGAAGTGCTCAAATCATCTCAAGGTGGTTTGTTGATCAGGATGTTCAGTTCCCAGATGGCAACATTTGTGTGAAGGGATCTGTATTCCTACACCTATTTGCAGGTTGAGAAATAATTTGGCGTTCAAAGTCTTTCCTCTACTCTTCAACATGTGGTTGGGGTGAGGTAAGCGTGCTGAGATTTGGGCTTCCAACCTCTTCATTGGCTTTTAAAAAGAGAAGCCAAACCATAAAATACTGATAAATCTGTTCTCCGCATGGACGATGAGAAACACGAAAGGCTTGTATTTCTTTTGGAGGTTGATCCGTCTACTTCGTGGCAGATGAATAAACAGAGTCACGGTACAAAGATGACAAATTATTTTTTGTGTCAAACACACCATTTTTCATTCAATGCCAGAGTGAAAGTGAAAAATCACTCTCCAGCCCCGTTCCTTCTCTCACTCTGGTCCACACAGAATCTTTGATCATTCTCGTCTAAATGCCCTGTGGCAGAGATTTACTCAAGAATGGTTCCTTACTGTGTGTCAATTAACTGTAAGCCAGACCGTTCAAGGATCAATGCCACTTGTCTGCCTTTAAACTGTCACCCAGACATCATATCATGCAGCTGATGCTTGCGTCCGGCATAACAATCAGTGACTTTGGGATCCATATGGAGAGGCTCCCCAAACCAGTTTGTCCATCAGAGAAGAGATGTCGCCTGGATTCTGACAGCCAATAAATGACAGATGGACTAATACGACTTAATTCCTGCCGCCTGGAATGTTTTGTCCTGCTCTTAACAGTGTAATTGCTATTTTAGATGGTGTGTATTTTTGCATACAGAGCAACTGGTGTCATTATGTGCTATTCCTGGAACTTAGCAACACAGTTTGCCAATATTCTCTCATGCTTTCTTGATGGAGATGATGCACCTAACCCTGGAAGTGCTGAACAACGCAGTCAGAAAAATACATATATAAAACTGGCATTTGACTTTACTTCCTGCAGGTTTAGTTTCGGATATCAAGTCAACAGATTATATTATTAAGACAAGATGCATATTTAATTATTTGCATGCACATGAATGCACACACGTGGGCAGACCCAGGAAAAATGGAGGCTTTCCCTAATTAAAGGCAAATGTATGCAGTGATATTGTTGCAGCACTCCGTCGTCACAGGATGCGATTTGCATTGAAATGTCTCTTTGCTGTTGTGTTAATTGTTTGCTGTGGGCTAATTAAAGCTCGTCTGTCAAAAACGATGATCGGCACTCCCCGCAGATGGAGACAATGGCGACAGACCCCGAGAGAGGCAGGACGGCGGAAACAAAAGGAGGCTGACAGCGTGTGCACAGGCGGAGGAAGGTCGAGAGCTTGGAAACGGTAGAAAAATACTCGCAGTCACAATAAATGCGAGGTTATATGTGTCGGCACATGTTTTTAAACATGCCATGGCAGTAGGTGGGGAAAATAAAAGGAATATTTTATCATCGACACATATTTACTATTTCTTCTCGACCACTTCAGTATTTATTTTATTTTTAAGAGCATAGACAAATGAAGGCAAAGAAAAAAAACCTATTAAAAACAGATTTACGACACATTGACAATACCTTGTGGTCCGCTATTTCAAAAATCTGTTTTTAAAATATTTTTTTTCTTTGCCTCCATTTGTCTATGGAGCTGAGTCTCTTCACCTCAAGTTGTCTGCTGTTCTGCATGTCAGTTCATGAATTTATTGAACTGATTTGAGTGCAACAAGGTGAATGTGGTTCTAGTACGGGGGGATTGCAACCTTTACAATCCAAAGAGACACTTTTTCTCTCGCCGTAGTTGAATAAACAGATTTAGAGTCACTAATGTTACATGACTACTTATAATACTACTTATAATTTTTGTGTAATATAAGAATCTTTTTGATTTTATGTCCTAAAAAAGAGAGGGGAAAAAAAACAAACAAATGATGGATATATTTTCTGGGATGTTGTATCTGTATCTACCGATCTGGAAAAAATTAAGAGACCACTTAAAATAATCAGTTTCTTTGATTTTGCTTTTTATAGGTATACGTTTGAGTAAAATTAGCATTGTTATTTTATTCTACACAACACATCTCTGAAATTCCAAGCAAATATTGTACATTTATTTGCAGAAAATGACAAAATGGTCAAAATAACAAAACAAAAAAATCTGTGCTTTCAGACCTCAAATAATGCAAAGAAAACAATTTTATGCTCATTTAGAAACAACAATACTAAAATTTTAACTGTGGAAGTGTTCAGAAATCAATATTTGGTGGAATAACTATCAGGTTTTCAATGGGGTTTAGTGCAGTGGGCTCTTCATTTTTTCCAGAGCTGTATATGTAAATTCATTAAACAAATTATTACTAGTAGTGTCATTCAAAGGAAAATTGCTAAAACATAAATTTGCAGATGGATCCACATTTGAAAACATTGTGCAAGGTCCATAGAGAACCAGGTTGCAGACCCCTGAGGTAGCAGCACTTTGAATAGTCAGTATGACTGGAATTCAACCTTTCTGATAAATATAGGCAATTAAGCATGGAAATGTTATGTAATCCATGGGTAATCCCTCCTGGGGCCCATTCCTTCTGCCCTTAAACAATATGGTCCCCATATGTAAATGTTGAATTTAGAACAACGTTTATATGAAAAACGTATGCCTTCATGATTTGCTTGTTGCCTTTGTAACACGTTAAAGTCAAAGCCCTGTGTGTCAGTCACTGTTAGCCTTGGTGGATGTGTTTGTTATTGGAGGTCTCTCTAAATCACACAGTGTCCATCCACATTAGATCCTGCTGTAGCATTAAGTGGCACCCCTGAATGTACACGGCGGCCAGGAGTGTTTGTATCTTCATTTAGGCCTGGCAGCAGGTGATGTGTGCCGGCTTGTGGCGGCATCACACTGAATGAGTCGCTTCTGTATGCAGGCTGTGCTCACGGAGCTGGAATTAAATGAAGAGATTTGAAGTAAAGCTGATGGGCTGTGTGTACATCGCCTGTAATGAGAAATGTGCGTTTGTGTGAGAGAGAAAAGATGAAGAGATGGATTATAAATGTGGGGAGAAGGCTAATCTCTGCTGATAAGAGAGCAGAAATTACAGGTGAAGGCTGCTGATGTGGAATTGATCAGCAGAACGCGGGGCAGGTTCATTCTTTAAAAACAATCTGGGCAGGAGGCACTCGGGAATTCAGCTTACAAATGAAACCAAATAAAGTGAACGCTGCAAAAGGTGAGGGGGTGCTCGGTGTGGATCCGAAATTCATAATGTGAATTCTCACTGAGCTATAGCGAGAATCCAAGCCGCACCAATGGAAGGATTAATCAAACAAGTCAAGAAAGACTTACACACATTCGTCCAAAACAACAAGAGCAAAGAAGGGAACTCGGTTTGGACTCGCTCAGACCGGTTCTGGGCTTATCTCCACCTCCTTAAAGAGCCGTCTGAAAAACATGGTTTTATCAGCAGAGGAAAACTGAAAGCTTCCTCTCTTTCTGCTGAGTGCACCGTTATGACTGACAGGTCTGCATGTGTAACGTGGAACAGAAAAGCTAAGATTGCAACACTAACAGCAAGGGCTGTGATTTCTCCTACCAGAAGAAGCAATTATCTCCTGGGCAGCAGCCATAGAGTTGTGCAAAAGTTTTTCCAAGTAGCCAGATGTTCATGTTGTCCTTTATGCTGGTCTTGATCAGTATTGCTCACTTCAATACGACCTATAAAAAGTAGGCTAAAAAAAATCAACACATACTGACTCAATCTGAGGAAATTTAGGAACAAAAACAGACTCATTGATTTCACACCCGTTTCTGAGGCTCAGATGGACCACAGTGAAAACATAGAACAGTGCAGAACCTTCCTGAGAATGGCCGACCCATCAAAACTCTCAAACCTATGTACTTGCATCCATTTGATGTTGGTTAGTCAGGTGTAAGTAAGTAAGTATTCCAAAAGCACTTACTTTCTTCCATTTTATCACCAGGAGTTGTAGTACGGCTCTGGGAATAATAAACTTTCTAAATCTGTTGGTGGAACTGGGGAAGGTCCACCAAAAGTCCTTTGCCCATCCACACACACATTCACACAGTGATGGGCACAAGCTAGTGGATTGTAGCCGCAGCTGCCCTGAAGCACTGTAAGAAAAGCGAGGTTGCCACCGAGCCCTCTGACCACCACCAGCAGGCAAGGCGGGTGAAGTCTTGCCCAATGACACAACAACAGTGAGACGGAGTGGGGATTGCACCAGCAACCCACCGACTGCAGGACAAACTCCCTCCACTGTCACAATGGTGCCGAGTTTGTCTCCTCATCAATTGCTCTTTTAAGAAAAAGACTCCCCGGTGGTGCATCCCCCCCTTACAGTGGTCAGCCGAACTTGAGCTGCAGGCATAATTAAATAGACATTTGTGTTTGAATATGGCTTCAAAAAAGCCATGAGTCAGGTGAAAAAGGAAGGAAGAAGAGACAAAAGGATTCATTAAAATTATTTCACTATTACAGACAAAAAAAAAAATGCAGGAGCATTCACTTCTGAAGCAACGATAATCCACTTGAAGCAAATGAAAAACCTGAGAAATGTTGAATACAAAAGCAACAAAAGACATGAGAAATGACCCCATATTCAACCACAAACTATTTGTACTTAGGGCACCCAAATGGTTAGCAACAGCTAAAGCTTTGGATATAATTTTATAACTCAAGCCTGCTTTAAAGTTCCCCTCATCTTTCTACCAAATCTGCCTCCTCTGTCTTCATGATGCTTTTTGTTTACTGATGTTCTTCAGAAAGACCTCTGAGGACTTCTCAGCATTCATATTGAGATTAATTCACACAAAAATGAACTCCGTTTACAATGAAGGTGAAATCCAATGCCAGTTGGTTGCATCTGACTTTTCCAGTACAACCAGCTGGATGGAGGCAGAATAATAGCAAAAACCCCCAACATGTTTTGAAAGAAAACAGCTGAGAACAATTCACAATGAAACACTTTAAGTTTGCAATGTGACAACATAACACGGGAAAAAGTTCAAAGGGCTGCAAATCATTTTGCAAGGCGATCAATACGCATCTTTATATGTTGTTAAGTAAGAGACACATTCAGGGAGGAACAGGCTCAGATTGTTTTACACCATCTGCCAATTTTACAGCCCTGTGGTAAAAAACAAAGTGACTGCATAAAATTAGCACAAAGGAATTAAAGTCACTGATGTGGAATATAAATATCACAGTTTACAGCATGTGAGCCAGCCTCTGTCCATTCAGACTCAGCCATGCCTACCTATGTACATCCTTCCTCTGGTCAGGCTTTTACCAGAGGAACAACAATCAGATTATTACTGATATTCCTCTGTTAGAGAGAACAATGACAGTGTGCAACAAACAAAGAGGCAAATACTGACAGAAAAGAGCTTATCTTGGGAGTAAAATAACAACAACAACAAAAAAAAAAAACAATATTTGAAGTGTAAAAACAGATGTGTGGGCTTAAAAGCTGGGTAAACTATGTGTGTTTATTCTCTAACCGTGCCAATCCGTTCCGTCTCCGACTCAGTGCCCCTGAGGGGGTTCCTGGCCCATATGCCTGCCTGGTCTGCAGGCCTGATCACACAGGTCAGGACCTTGCCAGCCTCACTGGGACTCCAGCATGTGCGCGCGTGAACACGTGCACGAGAGTGACTGCGCCCATCTGTTATGATCGAGGTGCGGCGAGTGACAGATCACCCATGACCCCAACCTTCTGCGAGGGGACGTGTCTGTTTGCACAAGTGGATACATGTGTAGATTGCTTTTCTTACACCACAGAGATTATAGATGAAGCATATGTTCGCGTCCACCTGCCTTTTCTCTGATTTTTTTCTTCTTCTTTTGGTGCTTTCACCAGGCTTTAGCAGGCTGCATTCATCTTTATAAGCCAGAAATGACACCACTTCCATCACAATTTTCAGTAAACTAGCCCCCCCGCTGCCGTCTCTCCTTTCTGTGTACTCTGAGCCAGATGGGGTGCCAGGGTCACCTCTGACCCCCTGCCGCCCTATGACTGATGGGACGGCCAAGCCTTGTCAGCCCTCCTTTGTGCCCCTGATGGGCATCTGACACCCCTTCAGACCCATTCATTAAGGACAGCACCACCACGCACCTGAGCTTTTTAATAAGCCTGCCAATCAGTCTCATTCTGCAGGTGATACGTTTCAAGAGCGCTTTGTCTTTGTAGATTTATCAGTCTGGTGTAATCAGTCATCTGTGATGTGGCACCTGAACTTTGCAGCAATCCCGACAATGAATTCATTAGCTAGTATACAACACGGGACCTTATGGTTTAAGGGTCACTTCACCCAGACAACAAAAACATTTTTACACCCTTTTCCTGTAGTACAAACTGATCATTCAGATTTCACTTGTCTTCTTTCAGTTTGAAGATTTTCATATACCAAGACACAGTGAAAGAGACTAAACTGAGCTAAAAACTCCTGAGCCCGATTCAGTGACATGTACCACTGTTTTTACAGCTTGACATTTTATTTTAACTATGCAGTTTCTTGTTACTGCTTCTTGACCAAGAGTCCCTTTAAAAAAAGGGTTTTTAAACTTAATGGGTTTTCAATCCTGGTAAAATAAAAGTTAATGAACAAATGTATTCTGGCAAGTTTTGTGCCAATTCTGCTTAAGCAAGAATTATTTTTTTAACTGGGTCCTGCTCTGTTGAAATGAGTGAATTTATGTCATAAAAGATACAATGCATATTAATCAAAATGAGTACATTAAAAATGCCATGTAAACAGATTTATCCACAAGGATGAGGGTAAAATATAAAAATATAAGTAAACACACACAAGATATTTACAAAAGAATACAAAAAAGGTCAATAATGGTTCAAATGAGCAATTCTAAAAAGCAGGTCTCACCCCAAAGAGAAAAGAAAAACGTTTGTTAATTCAAAGATGTTAATTTAAAAATTGTGTTTTGATTATTTAGAAGCCATTGTTGAAGCAGTTTTAGAAAATCACTCGATGATGTGATGTTTCTTAATTCTGTTGACAACGTCTCAGAGTTTGATGTTCACACAGACCAAGGAAACTTTTCCTGTACTGCATTTTGCAATCCCCCCTACAAAATGCTTGATTGTAATTGTAACTGAACATAGTCTTTTAAAAAGGTCTGGAAGCACTTTGTATGCAAGTATAATATCTGAATAGACTGTCACATTTCCTAACTCAGAATATTATACTTAATGTTTTATTGAAATGAGTTAGAGTTTTTATGAGTTGATTCATGTTCATAATTCACTGAAATAGGTTAATCTTTTCCTAAACTGTGACCTAAAAAGAGCTGTAAAAAAAGGTCTGTAAACCTGAATAAACTGAAGCAACACTGTAGAGAGGAAAAAATGAGGTGAGAAAATAAAATATCACACAGAAAAGGCTATATTCAATCATTTTGGCTTCATCTTTGTTTAATAAACAAGATAATTGTAAAATCCGCTGGAGTTTTAGTGCACTTAGATTTAAAATATTCAGGTGGTTGTTGTAATTTAATTCATTTATTTAACTGGAATCAAACACTTTCTCCAAAACAGAAAATGTTAGTTCCAGAGGAAATAGCTGTGTCTATGACCAAACCACCAAATCTGAACAATTTGAAGAGAAACAATGTTTTATTGCCAGTTTTTCATTTCTCTGTAAAAAGGATGACTCTTTGAGCCAAGAGTCTCCTAGTAATCTGCTCACCAGACAGGGTGAATAAGTTCACATGTAATTTCCTCAACTCTTTTTAAGAATTTGCTCATTGTTCTGCATTTGAAGTTCAACTCCCCCGAAAGCCCCTGAAACAAAACAAAACATGAAAAAAACAAAAAAAAACAGCGTAATGATTTTTGAACTCAGACTGGATCAGAAGCTTGTACACTCTGGTTAAAAGTTCACTCTCTGTTAAGTATAAACACATTTTATTCAGAGGAATGCACTCTGGCCTGCTTTAGATTGCGATTTTGGCGCAGGTTTCTAATCCATGTGTTGTCCATGTGTCTGTCTGATTTTGAGTTTCTTTCACCTTTTTGGGGTCGATTGTCGCTCCTCTATCAAAGCCTCATTGGCAGATGTTTTCTTCAGTGCCTCTATGCTGCCAACATTTTGAAGACAGACACTGCTGCTGTAAATCCATCTTCCTCCCTGAAGATCTGTAATAAGACACCTTTGCATCTTTGTTTATGAAATTTTTTATTTGCTTTTTTTTCCCCCTTCCAATACGCTTTTGATGATTGCTCTTTTCATTGCCGGTGTAATATTATGCGATTGTTCCAGCCTGCTGTAATATTAACAGCATTTTCTCCTCTTTTTTTTTGGCACGCTCCCTATAAGAAACAGATTAAAATCATATGGCTGCCTGGACTTGGTGGCATACAATCTCTCTAGGACGGAGGTGATAAGCCAGCAACAGTTATTTCCTCCAAAAATCCTGGCAGAGATGCAGAGGTCAATCTGATTCCTTCATAGAAGAAGAAAAAAAAAAAAAACAACAACAAAAAAAGATCTTTTCTTGTGATTACAGTCTCTTTCTCATGAGAAAATAACTTTTAACTGGTGCATTAGTCTCCATATGGAAATATTGAATAGTGAGTGCTTGGTGCACAAGATTACTGTTGTCCAATTATCCTGAACAGATGCAACTACTGAGGGGAAAATTGAAAACCTGTAGAAGAAAATACTACATTTAAATGTAACTTGAAGCAGCATCTACATCAGCCATATGTGAAGTAAAGTAATCAAGTGGTTATGCAGTCGGAACCACATATTAACATTCACTGTAGAAAAAAAAAGGAATGTACAGTTTTTTCCTTCTATGACTGATATTAAATTAAGCTGAACTTTTTTTCTGTTTTATATCAGTTGGGATTACAAAAATGAATTTTGTTTGCTAAATGGATGAATAACAATGGGGAGAAAACTGTTTACATTTTTATTATTATTATTTTGTTTGTTTTTATAAGACTTCAGAAGTAAAACTGCTCTTGCAGCTACATGACTCGGGTCAGAAAGGTTTGAAGGTTGACACACATCTCCGTTAGATGAAGGACACGTTTTCCCATCTCCTCTTATCTCCATTGATCATAATGGAACAAATATCCCCAACTCCGACGACTCAGAGGTGAATTAGTGGTGCTTGCTAGCAGTCATCCTGGATAAGTTACTGTGGAGTATCATCTCTGCTGCCCAGATATTGAGCTGTTAGCACATCATGACAGTCACATGATAATGGAACTACAGTCTTCAGTCAGAGGTTTCTTCAGATTTGTTGCAAGTCTGACTGCTACCAGAGAGCCTTCCTGCCCAGAACGTCACAATCTAGAAGATGAATGAGATAATAGTTACAGTGGATGAATGATTTTGCCTGCTTTCTTTGCCTGATTGAGCCCTTAATGACCTCAAGAACCCAGAATTTAAAACACATTGGCTGTATTAATCACAAACCTTTTGCTTAGAACACACAGTGTGTTCATTTCATTTATTTTCTCAATCTATTTTATTATATTTCACCCCAATACAAAATAGTGTGCAGAAAAAGTCCAAGAAAGTCTGCACGTTAATCCAAAAGCATGGCCCTGTGACAGATGAAGCTATGTTTTACTTTAAAAGCACCGTCAGCAAGGACAGACTTCATAATAGCTTCTTATAAAGGTCAGTCATTGAAATGTCTCATTGCGAAACAAATACACATTTGAACTGGTTTTAATAAACAGAAACTAGAAAATTTCTTTTAAAATCTGCAGCCCAAATCTGTTGGGGGAAAATAATGTGCATATGCAACAGCAAGATGTGAGAGGAGAAAAACATCTGAGGCTTTAAAAGGTCAAATGTTGGCTGTGAAGTGGTGTCCATACTCAAATGAAGCCCCTGGAGTTGTGTTTTGAAGTGAGCGTTTAAAGCGAGTACAGTGGATAGCACAACTATTCACCTCTCATAACGTGAAGGTTACACGATTTGGAAAAGGGCACCCTGTCCTAGAAAGAAGAGCTTTCAGGACACAGACACTGAGACCATGACCGATCACTCTGACTCATACACTGGAGATATAATCACAGGGAACCACTTCAGGTTGACCCTCTAGTGGATGAAAGAGAAAAAAGGTTGGACTGCAGCTAAAATGAAAGGATCTTTTCATAAATTGTTTTTCCACCAGAGTTCAAAGTTAAAATCTTTAAAAATGTTGAGGAAAAATTCAGCACTCCAAACACGGTTTGTCCATCCATCTATGAATTCATACACTCAATAAATCCATTATACATTGCCTCATCTTCCAAACCATCCACCCACATGTCAACCTGGTTCCTTACAATCTATTGTATTTCAAGGCTGATCCCTTTAGAAATAGCTGTTAAGATTCCATAATGAATTCTTATACATTTTCTTTTTAATGGCTTAAATTGGTAATGTGTAGAACTCTCCATGGTTGTATTCTTGGATATTGTAGCAACATGTTAAGGAAATGTGATAAGAATAAGATCTTCTGGATCTTAAGAAAATGGATTCTCAGTCAGTAAAATATAAAATGGTGGGTCCAAACCGGTTCCAAAATGTCACCTGCATCTGCTTGGTATGGTGCAACTTTAAACTCTTCACAATAAGGATTTTGATAATTAAACTGAACATCTAGCAAAGAACCAGGCTGAAGACTTTATTGGACCACAGAGTGTTTATACAGCAAAGACTGATTACTGAATGTTGCACAGGTGAGGAAATTAAAAGATGAGAAGCAGCTGTGGGGAAGTCTGAAACTAATTTAGGAAAGGAACTGGATGAATCCTAAAGAAAGAAAATGCTACATTTTGACAGAAGATAACAAACTTAGAGTGCTCTGTCCCCTGTAGTAGCATGATATTGTCAGGGTGTCCAGAGTCATGTGTTCACTAGAAAGAGGTTGCAAATGTCTAGTTCTAGTCACCAGCTGATTTACTGTTGCATTTCTACCTTCAACAAAAATCCAAACTGACCCAGACTATGTTGACTCTCAAAAAGAAATGAGTTTGGATTAATTAAATTGAAAGCTAATGGGAAGTGAAAAAGCTCGGTTTATTTCCAGGTAGTTCCATCTTTATCACGACTGATTTCTTCCTTTTTCACCGGAGAAGCATTGAGTACTTCTGCCAACGATAATAAAAAATGATGGTTGTGAGATAAAAGTGATGCTTCCTGGGTTCCCATATACCAGAATGAGTGTTGGCACATCTTTTGCCAAAAGCTAATGGAGCACAACGAAGAATAAAAAGTCAAATTTGTGCCACATTTTTCACTTCTATCAAAATATGAAAAACAAACAACAACTTTATCTGTACTCGTAATTAGTCAATCTCAGATAATTTAATATGCATCCTTCTTTCCTGTGATGCCTTTCCACCACGTCAGAGTTTCACTCTAATTTAATTCCAAGCATTATTTCTGGAGACAATCGAACTTAATGGGCCTCCATGCTGAGAGGCAAGACGAGCCTCGTGAATTAGAATCCAGACTGCAATCACTTAAATGGTACCTGTGGACTCTGAGTTTCGAAGTACAAGTCTAAAAACAAAATCACATTTAATAACAGGAACAAGGTATCCTAATGAGGTAAAAATAGTTGTTTTTTTCTGAATTTTAATTAGAAATGTTTGTGATTTCTCCGTGTTGACAGAATAACACCGTAGGCATCTTTAAATTATTCATACATATATTATTTCTTTATTTATAGACAAATAAGGGCTACATTTTGGGAATGGTCGCCTGAGGTCAGTCAAGTCCTGCAACAGAAAGTGAGTTATTGTGAAACTTATTTCACACCTTTTTGCTCTGAATGAGTGCTAATTTTTTATATATATATTTTTCATCCACGGCTCTAATTAACCTTTATTAAAATGTTTGTTAATTCCAATCCAACAATCAAATGCTTTTGTTGCCAGAAGAATACAGTTGCCTCACTGCCAATCAGTGAGGCAACAATCAGCATTACTGTCGCTTGATTTGAATGAGAGTCGACTTAAAAACACCTTTTAATAACTGATGAAGGTGATTGGAAGATTTGTGGAGAAAAATTACCTTTGATCAACCTGAATATGAGGGCAGTTTTCTTAATTCTGAGGCCTTGGGAGGTCTTTTTGTTTTATTGTTCTGTAGTTGGTCTGTGGTTCAACTTTTGATGATTGCAACACCATGAGGCGACTGAAATGTGGGAAAGAGTTTAGGGTAAAGTACAGCTAGCACTTCAATTTTCTATAAATCTTGCACAGAGAACAGTTGCACCAGCTTTTAAAGAATGGGATGGTGTTTGTCACTAATTTTATTCTAAATATCTGTCATTTAGAGTTATAGTATTTAGTTTGCCATAGAAAGAATGAGTATACGTTGATTTTATCACAGTGAAAAATGAACAATTTAGTGATTAACTTTATTAAAGAGGTGACAAACGATGTGTACGTTTTCCATTGTCCAACATATGAGATGCAAGTAGAAAGTTAAAGCATCCCTAAAACATTTGAGAAACCCATTTAACCACCAAAATTTGAAAACCATTTTAATTTCACCTCACAATTACTCACCAGTTTAAGTTGGTAGGTCAAATAAAATTTCAGCACAATAGATTAAAATGTTTAAGGAATCCAGTTCTAACAATAAATATTTGTTTCAGATGTAAAACCACCACATTAAAATACTTTAGAACTTTTAGTTTTTAAACATTTAAAAACATTTTATCACACGGTTGTCCCCATGGTATTTAAGCTTCCTAGGTAAATGACACATGAAGGGATAAGGCAATATCTCCGCCCAGTAGTAATTTTTGCACAATAAGTAACGTTCAGTACTTTCTTTACAAACAGGAGTTGCAATAAAAAAATTTAACTTTAAGTTTTTATGTATAAAGAACAAAAACTTTCAGTCTAATAGGAAAGTTACAACGTATTCAACTAGTTCCCTTTTTCAAGGTGCTGTAATGTCGTTTTTTAAATCAGATCCTGTTGTTGAAGAAGCATTGTCAACATCAGGACAGCAAATATAAGGAAGTAAACTTTGTCACAATTTAGCCCTGAAAATGTTACACAAAGAACCACAGGGAGAGCAGAAGGCATTCTCTCTTCTTCTTGCCACTCTCCTTGCTGAATACAATAAAAACAAAAGTGCTCAGACAATGCCATTCCCAGGCAGGAACAGGCTGTGGTTCAAGAGCAATAACGGCTCATCCAGATGATACAGCCTGCAGTCAATGAGACGGAGGACCAGGGGCCCTGGACGATGATTCCAGTCATTGTTTGTATTTCGATGACTTGCTATGGGAA
Organism: Gambusia affinis; assembly: GCF_019740435.1. Taxonomy (NCBI): domain Eukaryota; kingdom Metazoa; phylum Chordata; class Actinopteri; order Cyprinodontiformes; family Poeciliidae; genus Gambusia; species Gambusia affinis. The sequence continues at coordinate 19,256,824 of NC_057885.1, forward strand.
ATGTCCACTCTGCTTTCTCTCCTTCTGCAGCTTTAAAATCACTGTTTGTCAGTATCACTAATGCTCCTTTCCATTCATGCCTTTCCCTTGGTCACCTTGTTCACTGTCGCATCATTTCTGGCTTTTTCTGTGTGACCCCTAAAGTTCCTCACAACCCCAAATAAAGCCAGAGTTCTCGAATTGTCTTGAGCGGGGAAAAAACAACAAGAACATGAAATGTATCTGTTTCATCCCAGCCAGTCAGCGGGAGCAAATATTGACATGTCATTCTTTCTTCCTGTATCCAAACCTTCACTTCTGCTACAGCTATAAAAGAAAGAGAACTTGGTGTCGCCGGGGAGACTGACACCAAATGATATATTCCTCCTTCTCTTTCCTCTCCTTCACCGTCCTCCAAAAGCAGGCTGCCCCTCTTTTGCTCACGCCCCGTTGTCGATCCCTCTGGTGAGAAAGCAAAGCCCTTTCCAGCAAGGTAAATAACCATTAGAGGGTGAGTGAGTGGGAAAGAGGGAGATGGCAAGGCAGGGGAGGGGAGATGCAACTTTGAGAAGGTCATTTGTTGCTTCTTCAATATCCTCTAGGCCCCCCTTGTCCTATCCTTTATTTTATCAGAGTATCTATTTGGCTTTGCTTAAATGTGTGCTGACCAAAGCAACTGGGGCTCAGATGGACGACACAATGTTGTACAGTTTCTCATTACATCTCCGTCTTTATCTTGGCAGAACTGGGCTAGAGACAGAGCGATGGGAAAATCGGAAAACAATAGATTTCTTTTGGATCTTAGCACAAAGAGTTCAACTTTGCTATGAAATGTAGTGATGCAAAAGACCTGCTCTCCTCTGCTAATCAACATTTTATTTCACTTCTTTAGCCTCCAGATGTGAGCCTCTCTCTGAGCTCTGCGTGTTTATGGGTCATTAAACAAGGAGTGTAACTCAGAAGTTTATGGTTCTAAAGGTTTAAACCCGTCGATATATATAACTGGGTAGGGCAACGCCTATTAGCTGCTGTAGCTAATGCAGCAGGCGACATTACTATGCATTGAGTCATGTCCACTAAACCATACTGTTCTGAAGAGGATAAACAACATCATAAATTGTTGCTTATTTTCATCCTATTTCTATAAAATATGACTTAAATTAAAGCTGAGAAAATTAAACCACCAATGTAGATTACCTGCCAATGTTTTGGTATATAAAATACATATAATACCTAGAAATAAAGCATCAAACAGTTTGATTTCTGTCAAGACGGTAGACATGAGTAAATTAATTTCTCTTTTATATTGGACATTTAATTTAATTTTACATAACTGCCACAGTACAAACCATAGCTTGTCAAATATCAGTTTTATTAGCATTTGCAGTGCAAAAGGAAAAGTCAGCATCAAAATAGATTATAAGACAATACCCCAAACAGAACATTTAGTCCATTACAATATTATGTTTTTAGATTTGAAGATTATTTTACAATATTTAATAAGTGGTCACCGGAACAGGAGTCGTGGTTGATTCGCTAATTTCAACACCCCTATTGATGATCCATCAGACTGGGTGTCTGTGGGTCATCTTATGTTTATATAAACTGAACTGAAACACGTCAAGGTTGTCAAAGTCAAGCTAGCATAGCTAAGCTACTTGCAGCAAAAATAAAACTTTTAGCTGGCCTGTGAAATGTAGTAAAAATATTGTGTCCCTTTTTAAGACTCTTTCTGTAATTTTCCCGACTACCTAATCATCCTCTGATGCATATGATCAGTTCTCCTGGATACTTCCTGTTAGAGGTGTCCTGAGGCATCCAACTGGAAAGAAACTCTGCAGCCGACCCAGAAACCACTGGAGGCCCGTCTTTGGTCTGGGACTTCCTGAGGGTGTTTTCACTGTTTATAGTCCAGTAGACTTGGTTCGATTGGGGACCAAATTGCTACATTTTGTGTTGTGGTTCACTTTCACTCTACACTGTGTCAGATGATCCAAACTAATTGAAAAACCTATTTACCTGCTTGCCTGTGGTGGCACTGAATCAAGAACTACTGAAGAAAATAAGACAAGAGCGAAACTTCCTTCTTCACAAAATGTAAACAAAAATGGAATAATGTCAGGTTTTTGAGGTTGTAGAATTTCTCTTTTGTCTTTTTTAAAAGAACACAACCATTTCTCCCTCTAGTGTTACACTCCTGTGTTTGTTCTGGTTTTATTTACCTAGAACACCCTGTGCTATAATTCACTTCCTGCTTTTGGAGCAGTCCTTGGTCCGCTTGCCTTCCTAAGTGAACCGGACTTTCTTGATGAACAAACTAGAGTTCAATTAAGGAGATGAATGAACGGCTATGCTACAGAAAAAAGAAAAAAAAACACTCCTGGCTGAGGTTCAGAGATCCATACTGTCTCTTTTCACCACAACTCTTTCAATGTTACTAGCAAGAAGAGACATAAGGCACTGCTTTACTGCTGCTCTGTTTGTTTTTAAATAAATTGTCAGACTATTTCTAAACATAACCCTCAAGCCATAAAGTCAGCTAACACCTTACATAAGTCACTCATAAGGGGCTCTGACTACCTCACTCGGAGGCTCAGAGGCATAAACTGCCCCCTGCACTTCAGTTCTTTCAGAAAGCACACGGTAATGGAAACAAGAAGTTGAATTCTCACTTTGAGAGTTTTGTGATAGAGCCTAAATGCTGTGTGCATATTATTGATCACAGATGCTGCTTGGTTGGCTTTGCTTGCTTCAACTCGGTTTGCCCTCTGTCTTATCGTCTGTCTGTATCCCCTCCTTCCTTCTGCCCATCCCAGTTGCCCCCTTTGTCACCATCCTCCATCTGCCACCCTTTCCTGCTTCCCCTCTTGCTCTGGCAAATATTTCTTTTAGTGTCTTTGTGTTCTCTGCTCCCGTCTCCGTCCTGTCCCCTCTTCTTCATCTGAGTGCCCTTTGGAGACACTCGAGGACGAGTCTGATGTACTGAGGGAGAAACAGTGTTTGGTACTGTCCAAGTGTTTGCTCAGCATAAGAGCACCCTTGCTCATTTGTAGATTTCATGAATAATTGATTAAATAATGGAAAACGTAATGGGGGAGATGTTTTAAAATTCAAATTCAAATCAAACAACTTGCTGCGGCATTTACCCGCTCCTCAGTAAGCAGATCTCTGTGGTGATTGGCTCGAGGACGGGTCTGTGCCTTCTTGGTGCTTACTGAGGCATGGATAGACAGAGATTAATTTAAGGCTATTTTGGGGGAGTTGGAAAAACACAGGTGAGTTCTTGCAACTTATTCAAGTTGAAGCAGATAACCTTTAAAGTTTGCATCTTGAAGAGGAAGTTGTAGTGACACAGCTGCCTTTTCAAAAAGGTTTCCTAGTAATTATTATAGGCTTTTTTTCTAGTCCATGTCCTTATGAGAGTCTACATGGTAAATCTGGTTACACTCTGTCTAAAGAATGTCTTTTATAGCGCCTCAGACTGGATTTGAGACAGAGTGCATGTTTCATGTGCCCAGAGACAAGATTCATGTCCAATCACGTCACGCGTATTGGACTATGTGCTGATGTCAAGGTTCTGATACTTTGTCCAAGTAAAAATGAGTAACTTTTCCAGATTCAGAGAGTTTTAAGTTACTTATGGAAATATAAATGTACAAGTTTGCTATTAAATTATGGAAGATATCTTTACATGGATGGATGGATTCTGCTGATGCCACCATCTTGCTCATCTCTGAGAAAGGAAATTCTTCATCTCACTGCTTCTCTCACTGACCCTCCTCCTTTCCATCTCCTTCTTCTTCATTGTATTTTTTTTTATCCACTCACTTCATAATTTCACCTCTTCTCTGCATCATTCCCTTCCTCCCTCCAGCTCAGACATGTTGGTGCCTCTCTCTGACTCCACCATGGTGCAATCCAGGGATCATTAGGGACTTAATGGAGGTAGCCATTTTCTGTAGAGGGAATAACGCTGCCAACGAGCAGCATCCACTCTCCTGGCCTTCCTTGTTCCTCTCTCCTTCAATCCCACACTCCTTTTCTCCGAGAGCCTTCTAACGCTGCAGTGACAGTGACAAGGAGTGCGGCGCGGTCCACTCGTCTCATTTAGACTGATATTGGATTGGGTATCAGGTGTGCATATGTGTGTGTGTTTTGACATGGGAGCAGCCATCACTGCCAAATAGCTGCATAAGCGTACCGCGATGTGACACACTGGGAAGAACAAACACAGGTGGGAGGCTTACACACACCTGTAAAAAAACTCACACACACTCACTCACACACACACACACACAGTAATTTCACTTCATATTCCTTCATCTGAACAACTTCCTGACAGTTTATTTTTGGTGCTGTTGTTGCATAGAGATGGGGGGGAAATAGTGACTCAGTGACACTTTGCTCAGGCGCGAGAACATTTTATAAAATCCAACACAATATTATCCACTAGCAAACACACACACCTCATGCAGGCCTGGGAAGAGAAAGTAGACTTTTCATTTGAAGGGTTTTATGTTTTAGGGCATTATTAAAATCTATCTTTCACCAAAACACCCAACAGAAAGAACAAATCATTAGCAACAATCCCTCAGTTGTCATTTCTCTACGACTTTATCACTCTCTCATATTTTTCTTGTCCATTTTTTTTTTTTTTACAACACTGCTTCAGTTTACAAAGGCTTCCAGAGATTTGTTACAGCAAAGCTCTCTTAGGTCCCACACCTCAGATTTCAGCCATTCTTTTGTAGATTTGCTGCTGTGTTTGGGATTGTTGACTTGTTGAATATTTTGGTATCCAGAGGAGTTTACGGCTGGCCAAGTTCCTGTCGCATTATGTCACATCTCGGTGCTCCACATTTATTTTGATTGTGTAATTAAGGCAAAGTTGTACAGATGCACATTGTTGCCAGAGATTTCTAATCTTTGATGTCATCTGTACTGCTGTGTTTGGAACCCAGAAGCATGAGTAGACAAAGAACTCTTCTTAACAGATTTTATTCTTAACTTGCTCAGCTGTATAGCAACTTCAGGTATTCCTTTCCACCATCTTATCTCTTCTTCTTCTGCCCTCTGCACTCAGTATTATTCACGTGTACCACCTAGTGGTAGCCACAAAATGTACAAAGCACGTCATTCCTGAATATTGTGATCTAGTTCTACAGTGATCGTCCTGGGGCTCCTGCTCTCTGGGGGGCCTTTGGATGTTTGCTTCAGGTCCTTGGGGCCGGGTCTGCAGCTTCTCATATCTGCAAGTGTTGTTTGTCGCCGTGGTTTCTCAATTCTGTTTTGTTTTTTTTCCTTTTTCTGTAGGTGTAGAAGCAGATTTCTAGGGTGTTTTCTTGATCTTTCTCCCATCTATTCATATCTACCTCTTTGCCTTGGAACTTTCTGCTCCACTTCATTTCTTTTATTCTTTTTACTGTTTCTTTTACATATCTGCACCCACTGCATTTCAAATAAATGCAAACCAATTTCTCAAGGATGATATGGAGCATATGCTGTAATGCTCCACTGATGAAGCTAAATCTGTTGGGCCTTGGCACTCAGACAGTACTGCTGACTCTCAAGAAATGCTACACCACTGGACAGGACGTGTAAAAAAAATAAAATAAAATAAAATAACAAACCATAATTGAGTCATTTTGTAATCAACCTAAGCCTTGTGCAAGACGTCGATTTGTTTGGAAAGGAACTTTACACACCAACATGAACCCATTTTAAGCTCTTGGACCGGTCAGTCCACAGCGTTTCTCTCACAACCCTCCAACCTAATGGGTGGTGCCAGTTTGCCAGCTGTCTGTTCAAGAACAAAGAGTGGGAAATAAAGACCTTCGAGTGATTCCTTACCATGAATTTGTCACAGTTTCTGTCTTTGTGGTCTCTAAGGGATAAATTATCTAAATGTGGAATAGCTGTGAATCTTCTCTCACAGTATTTCTTCAAGGACTCTCACACTCTCATACTGTTTCTTTTCTTTCTATGCAAATAAAATCCTTAATTAAAAATATTTAAAAATAAAAAAACTTCATTTATTCTTGAACCAAAGCACATAGAGATATTTTACAGCATTATATTTACAAAATAGGACTGTATCTTGTCTGCTCATCATGTTACCATGTTACCAGGATACATCTTGCTGAAACCTGGATCTTGCTTACCAAGATCATTTGTGGTGGATTTTCCTTCCATTTCCCACACATCTGCATCCAGCCCACACACTCCTACATTCCTGATCCTCCTCTAATTGTCTACTTTGATATTCACTTGGTGGCGAGTCACAAATTGTTGGCATTAAATTTTCATCGTATAGATTTGGCTCATCAATATGAATGAGCGCTGCTGTGTGTTTGCAACAGTCCATCTGTGAGAGGATTCACAGCACAGCACTCACAGGCTGCAGCGTGCAGATTTACCGACTCTGCACAAACACACGGCCATGTACACGCATACACACACACACACATGTTGGCACAGCATGTCTGGCCTGACAAACTGCTGCTCTCCAACTCACATCCCTTTATTTACCAAGCCATGTGCCCTCTGTCCCTGCCCGCCTCTCCTTCCGTCCTGTCTTTTTCTTCTCCTCCTTTAGCAGAAGTCTACCCTGAAGTTACCTCCTCCCCAATCGCTGTCTGCCTCCACAAATCACAGCGGCTGAAAGACTGAAAAGACAGCGGGAGAAGACGGTTTAAAAAAAAAAGAGAGAGAGAGAGGAGCAGAAAACCTGAGAGGGAGGGGAGACATTAGTAGGACTCTCTTTTATTTCCTCTGTTCTCCTCAACAACAGTCCAGTGGGCATCAATCTGAGGCTGATCTGTTAATACAGGACCACAGAGTGAGCAGCCAGCAGACTGGATCAGCATGGATTAGAAATGGTAATGTCGCAGCAGTAACATCAGCCAACATTATTATTATTTTATTTTTTTTCAATAAAGGATTTAAATCATGCCAACAACTGAATGAAAATGAAACATAAACATGAGAAGCATCAATCAATAAAAACATTGTGGAAAAAGAGCTAAAAGCATCTCTCTTAACATCAGTTGGTGCACTTGGTAACATTTTCTTTTTTATTTTCACTTTTGAATTGAATTTAGAGAAATCCAATCTTCTACTTGAGAGAAAAAACACCCACCATTGTTAAAAAAACAACAACTGTTAATGGTACCACACACAGTTCCTGTAAAATAAGGGACGATTTTTCATCATGTCAGACAGATTCGACTTTAGTGATTCATTCATTCATTCCACCGTTCCTGCATTCGTTAGGCCTGTGTGTGGATGTCGAATATGAACGCAGGTTTCCAAAAAATTTAATCAATCTCAGTTAATTAACCGAGATCGGATCATTCAAGACGGGTTTTAATAACAGGCGTGAGAAGTCAGGCTCTGTCTTCTGTTTTAACGGCAGGTCTGAACAGGGTCAGCGTGCATCATGTCTGTTTTATAGACAGGAAAGGAGGAAAGAACAACATCAGTGCTGGTTTCATTCAGTGCCTGAGTGGCTCGCTTTGAACCGTGAGTCATGATGTGAGTCATAAAGCATCAAGGAGGTGGTCTTCAGATGGTTTCCAGAAGTTACATTTAATATGAAAGGAAATTAAGATTGCCTATATACCGTGATGGCATAATTATTGCTTCATGAGATAAAAGAACTGTAGTCATAATGGATGAAATAGCAAAATTGTCATTTAGCGGTTTTGTTTGGTCATTACTTCTTTGCTTAATTGGCTCATTAGTAATGATTGTGTAACCAGGGGTAACTGGAGTCAAAGCTGCTGTTATTTTTGAAGGAATACAAAGAATCAGGAGTAAGATGGAGATCTGGATCTAACAAAACATCAGCAGCACAAACACAAAACCCTCTAACACCATCTCAAACAGCTCCACTGTCTGCTACAAATATAACTTGTGCAAACTCTGGGTTTAGTGTTAGTTTATTCTCCCTCTCCTGTTCTCTGTTCGCTCTTTCTGCAGCTGCTGCAGCAGCAAGGTGAACATCTGAAACCCCCTAAATCTAAAATTTGCACGAAGGGGCGAAAAAAGCAACACTCGGCCATTTTCTCCCGACGCAGCCGATCATCTTCCCCTCTCCACCTCGCAGCCACCAGCAGAAGCAATCAGTCGAGATCCTTCACCGAGTGCTGGGAAGGACGATCTGGAGAAGGTGGAGAGGAAGTGGATGTAAGGGTGCAGCTGCTTGACATCAGAGGCCAGAACTGGCTGGGCTTCCTGGCTGCTGACGCCACCGTCATCGTTTTTAAAAATATACATTTAATGATGTTTCAGGCAATACTATAAGTAGAAAAGTCAAGGATAACTCTAAACAAATAGAGTTATTAATTTGTCTCCCTTCTTCAGTTTCCCTGATTTTCTTCTTCCACAGCTGTTCCACATTCTCTCTAATGAGTCAATCTGGTTTCTTTGTATTCAAGCTCCTGGTTTGTAATTGTTAATTGCTGGATTTTTGTGAATATATGCAAATCTGATAGAGGCAAACTAGAAGACTTGGGGCTGTAATTATAGCCAAAGGTAGCTCTAGAGTGAAATCATGTGTTATTTGAGTTCAGCTTCTAATGTTTAAGAAGTATTAAATCTATTAAATCTGCAGATGCAGGCCCAGCAGTGACATATTTTCTGCCCTTAGGTTTCAGTTTCTTATGGTAAAATTCTTATTAATCCAGAGAAAGATGCATTCATCAACGTTAGAGAAAATATTGCAGAGATTGGATGAAGTGCTGCAGACCCAGCAGACCCCATTTGACTCTGCTCTGTTCCAATTAGCTGGCCTGAGCATCAGGACCAAACGCCAGCACGAGTTATGATCAACCAAATATAAAAAGAAAGGGAAACTGGTACAGAAGTTAAGAAAAACCATAATGGTTAGCATGCCTTAGATCCTGTTCTCCTGCATTTTTTCTTTTTTTGTTGTCTTGCAAATGCAAAGTTGAACAAAAGAACAAGACATGAATTAAAGTCAGCTTTTGAAATTACTGAAGTACTTCTCTAAACTCTTCCTTCAAGAGTTGAAACACATGGACGCTATGCTAACTGGACACAGTCATGTTCGTTTATGTGTGACCAGCAGGTGCGTGTGCATGTTGCCTGGGATGGTCTGGTGATGGAAACTCACTCACTGAAAAGACTAAAGTCAGTCCATTCAAACCAGTGCTGTCCTGCTTCTCTTGATGTGTTCCTCCTCTGAAGCTGTGGATCCATTTTCTGCAACATAACATGGGTTTTAATTATCTGAGATATAATCATCAAAATGAAATGAAATAAATAAAAAGTGTTGCCTTTTTTTAAAGCTTTTGAGTTGAATTGGGGAAATAAATAGACTTTTTTAATATACTCTTAGTCCTGGATTTGGTCTGGATGCCCATTTGTACAAAACAGCCTCAACATGGCAACACCTCCTTCTGTGGAAACATAAAAACTTGTTACACCACACCAACTTTTCACACAGAGTTGTTTCCGAGTTGGATAGTTTTTATGCTCACCTCGGAAAGCTATATTCTGCACGATAGGAAACCTTTCAGAGGCACATATTTTCAGGCCCACGATGATGATGGTGATGATGCTGGAGATTGGATGGAGGAGAAGAGTGAGCGATGATGTGGGAACCACAAATCAGGCCAGGAAGCGAGAGCGAGTGGAGGAGAATGGAGGGGAAGGACTGAGATAAGAGCGGTGAGGGGCCGGAGCGCCGAGAAGTGACGGCAGCTGATCTCTATTGATCACCACAGACAGCTTCATTATCAGCACTTACTGGACACATGGTGAATTCACAAACACTTCCTCCTGTGTGTGTGTGTGTGTGTGTGCGTGTGCGTGTGTGTGTGTGCGTGTGTGTGTGTGTGTGTGTGTTGGAGTAGCTGGAGGCAGAACTGTCCACACAGTGATGAGTATTTTATGGTGTCTGTAATATGAAGGTCATTTTCCTGCCTGGTTGTTTTTATTGTATTTACACATTTTAACAGAAAACATATTTAAAACTGAAAAAAAAAAAAATTCAACACTGAGTTATGTATTGTGATCAAATGACTTATTTTCCTTTTATTCTCCTTCTTCACTTCTAAATGGTCTCTCAATGGTCCACATGAAATGGTATCCATGGTACTTATTGATCTTGTATTGCAGCAGGCTGAAAAATAACAATAATAATATTACAACAGATTTATATTGTAGATTTATTCAGTTCAATCTAGTTTATTTTTGTGGGATGAAGTTAATTGGGAAAATTAATCGCTGGTGGCAAACTTACTGATAGTTTTTATCAATTAAATTCTTTTAACTCTTTTATTTATTCTTTATACATTTATGCAGCTTCAAACCAACAACCTCTGTTAACTAAATAACTTTTTTATGCTTGGCTCATTCTTTATTCTTTGTTTTGTCTTTGCTGATATTTGTTTATCATTGTCTTTTGTTTATTGCCCCTCGGCCGAATATAAAAACTGCTCTATGAATAAAGATTGTCTGATTCACGTAGATGCACAAGGATTTTTAATGGGTCAGGAAATGGCAACAAGCAAGCTGCAATCTCCATTCTCAGCAATGACGAAAATGTTTTTTCTTTTCTTGTTTTTTTATACTTAATGTACTTTTTCCCTTTTTTGGTGAGAACTAAAACGTTTTCACCAACAGGAAGTGGGACATGATGCTGTTGGCTTGCTTTTATTGGGTCTTTCATAGTCCAAATCAACACTGGGATAGCTCAGTGATGAATCTTTTAGAATCAATCTTTCTCCATCACAGGAGTTTTAAAGGTTTGTTTCTGTGAATCCTTATCTAATATATTGCCGATGTTTTCTTCTCGATTGTTTTGTAGCATAACCCAATTTATCTTTTTGTTTTTCACATCCAAACATGCCTTTGTGTTCTTAATGCACGGTGACACTGTTGACTGAACTCTTACTGAGCTGACGTCACTTTGAGCAAATAGGCCATGCAGGCTAACTGGCATCACTAGAGGATTTTTTTCTCATGGCCAAACAGTGACCGGTCTGGTCTATACTGAGAGAATCCAGCTGCTTTCTGCATCAAATCAGTCAAATCAAGACCACTGAAGAACAATAGACGGGCGCTGAATGTTTTCAAATCAGAAATTCACTAATAGCTGCAAAAATCAGATGAGACTCAGTAGTTTGTACCGTCATTGTGTAGGCTCTTAGAGCAAATCCCAAAATTATTTGTGTCCTTAATAGATTTAGGTTAAAGTATCTTAATTTTACCATCACATTACTTCTGACCTGAAATTTATCACTAAAGACCAAATGCCAAAAACATAAATGAAATGAAACAGTAGATGCTACTTGACACACTATTGGCTGGTGTTTGCAGCCAATCGAGGAGTGTCGTTCTTTGTCCTTGATGCTGATTGGCTGAAACACCAAGAGTGGAGCTAAGAAAAACTGTAGACATTAGCTCCTGCAGCCGTTTCCACCCTCACCAATTAATGGATATTAATGTATATTTGGTGTTCGAACTATTAAAATAGACAGGCATAACCAGTTTTGTTGGTGGGGAGTCTCAAATGTTGTATTTTGCGAGTCGTAACAGAAAAGCCTCCCTCTGTGAAAAAATAATTTGCAGAACTTCGCTACCGATACAGTTTCTGGAAGCCATTAACTGCATAACTGCAAATGTTTTCTCCATTGACTAGATTTCATCTTCACTTCAGAAAGACATCTATTTCTGCAATTAAAGTCACTGGTGCAAAATACCAATGTATGTGTGCTGTTATGAGCCATATACTTTAATGATATAATGAACCATTTTGTGATACTGTATTTGATTTGTTGTTCTGCACATTATGATTGTGTGAAGCAGATACTGGCAACTGAAATGTGAGCAGAAAGGAATAACATTTTTCTTCAGAAGAAATCCTACAGCTTGTCCAATTGGTGGAGGCACAGTGAAACTTTTGTGAATATACAAATGTAAATAAATGTAAATTGTACATATATTTGTTTTTCTATTCTATTTTTATTTCTGTAATTCTAAAATATACATATAAAAGTCATTTTGTTCCCCCTTGTTTAGAGAATATATAGCTTGAAATTAAGTAAGATATATATTTTTTTAATTATAGCAAAATACCTCTGCTCACAATTACGCACACATACATCAACCTCAGTTTTACTGAATTTCTTTATCGGAATAAAATCTGACATTTTCCACCCACTCTATGGCCCCTCTATGAGTTTTGCTTAGGTTTTGGATCTTAAAATTTGCACATACTTTTTTCTTGAAATATTAAAACTTAATTACTGGTATCATCTTTCTAGTCTTTTCTAAAGATACTCCATCTCACAGTGATATTGATCACAACAGGAAGCTGATGATACAACACCAAATATCAGGTTGGTTTTTAAAGATGGCTGAACTAAAAAGGCGTGACCATTTTTCATCTTGGCAGCTGATCCTTCCCCCATCAAGTCTTGCTAAGCGACACTGAAGACATGATACATTTTATGAGTCAGTGTGCGGCTTAGTATTTAGCAGTGATTATGAAAAATTACAATGACAGTTATAGGCATGCAAAATTACATTTTACACTTAAAATTTGTAAGGAGTGACAGACAAATGAAAACATTTTGGACACAGCTCTTGTCGCCTGGCAACTGCTTCCTACCACGAAAAGTCACACAAAAACCATTAAAAAAAAAAAAAAAAAAAAGATTAAACTAACGAGGTTTAACTCAGAAATTAATGAGCTTCAGAAATGATGCCAGTCAAAATTACTGCTTAGGACACGACCAACCAAGAAATTTGATTTGATTTATTTACTAAATTATGCATCAGACTGTTTTTAAAGAAAAGACAGTTTTTTGATTGTGTAGTCCTGCCAATTAAAAGGTGCTCTTACAACTTTGGCTTCTTTCACTGCAGCAACTGGATATCTAAGAATGAATGCTACTTGTCAGAAAAGACTAAATGAATAAATCTGTGTTTCCAACTTTTTTAGCCAGTTGGCTAATGCTAATCAATGCTACTTCATATGTTGAGTGTTAGTGGTATTACCAATACTTTTCATTAGTTTCATTCATCATGTAACACACTTTCAAAAAAGTAAGTGAGATGCACTGCTAATTAAAAGTTTAGTCAACTGAAAGTTTATAAAACAGCAAATTAGCGCGTTAGAATATATCTGTAAAAAGTAAAGTATGGGAATGCCGTTATGCATATTGATCCGATAAATAAATCCAACACCTATATCACCAATACCAATACCTTTTTATTTAAGTTTGACACATCATTATCTTTTGACTTTTAGTGTGTTTTAGAATTTTTCTTTGAATTATTTTGTTCAAACCTTGAAGAATCTGAACAAAGTTTATAGGTGTCAACAAAACACTTAAATAACATTAATATGGTTCGTTTGTATTTCGCCTCGTAAAATCCATTGTTTTCATATAATCTCGGAGTGCAAAAAAATATGTATTTCTTTTATTTCATTTTACAAATAAAGTGGGACTTTACCCATCAAAACTGACTTTTAGATGGTTAAAAACATGAATATCTCTGGATTGCGAGGACAGAGGGAAAGATGTTATTACCTAAAACAGCATTTCTATGTTCAAGGCACAAGTGAAACACAAAGAATGGAAAAAAAAACCCTCTGGTTCATTAATGATGAAGCATTAATAAATTAAAAATATGCTTTTGATGTCCATAGACAGGAGTTTAACTCCCTCTCACCATCTCCTTCACCCCCAAAACCAAGCAGAGCAACACAGTCAGATCTTCTCCTCAAAGTTCATTTATTAAGAATCCGTTTAATTAGCACAGTTTACACAATTTATCTGACTGAAAAATTAGATGCAACAACATCATCCAGACCGCATTATAGGACAGGATCAGTTCCCTGGCCTTTTTTTTTTTTTTTCTTTTTCTTTTTTTTTGCTGTGACACCAGTTGCTTGGTTCCCTTTTTGATCTGCTACTCCAATATTCCCTTGAGCTTTTTCCAGTGCTTATTTATGGAGTAACCTGTGTAATGGAATCAGTTTTAGTATTGGAGTTACTGCTATGCTTTAGAGGTCACTTACATAAATAAATATCCATTAGAGCAGGTTTTGTCCTAAATTCATGCCTCATTTAAACGAGGGTAAACTACGTCCAGCCCAGAAGCTTGACATTGTTGAGGCAGGTCTTCCTTCTGCTTGTAGATTCAAAATCGGAGGCAAGTGCAATCTCGAGTTCACAAACATTTTGGCAAAACAAATGTCTGAAGCCAAATAACCGAGGTGGTTAACAGGTTTTGCACATTTCTCTGCAGATTTCGCTGAGGTCTGTATTCATTGGCTCACACACACAACCATCCCAGTTGAGTTTATATGTTTTATTTTCCTACTTGATAAATGTATTTAGTCTGAATGACCTCCTCCACACACACATATGGTCGTCCTGTCAACCTGAAATCGTAACTGCTTGGTTGCTTTGAGTGTGTTGCAGCAACTCTGACATGCAGGTTAACAGAATAACCGACATGATAATGAAGCTGTAATTTCCTCAGGACCCCATGCTGCTGTCAGGTAATTGGTGTGTTTACAGATAGAAATATTACAGTGTATGTGCATATGTTTGGGGTGTGTGTATGTGTGTGTGTGGAATAGGTGGGCGGGCGTGTTTGGATAGTTGACAGCCGACTGTGACAGATGACGTCTCTATCCTAGCATTACAGAGAGATGAGAGCGAAGGATGAATCTGTGTTTGTCCATGTGATTTACTGGAGGTTGGGGAGTGTGAGGGGGCTTTCCTTTGTAACACCCTTCCACACACACACTTGCTCACTTTTTTTTAAGCTAGCCTCTGTTTTATTGAGGGCGGGCTCTTGCGCGCATGCAGGCAGACATGTACATGTTGGTGCTGTTATTGAGGGGCAGGAGACCTAAGCTGACAACCATGACAGATGATGTCTTTATCCAGCTCTTTCAGGAGCAGATGAATGCTTCTCATAGGCGTGCGCATGTCTGTGTTGTGTGTGTGTGTTTCAGGTTCAGGGTCATATCTGCCCGGAGGCATTTTGGACTCCGTTCCACTAGGGTGGAATGAAAGGGAGGGGTTGTAACAATTCACACCCCAGGAATGTCTGTACTCCCCTTTCCCTCTGCTGGGAATTTCCTTTCCTCTTATCCAACTTTCTTCCCTTTCCTCTCCGCAGCTCTCACTCATCCCCTCATCCCCGAGGTGACAGGCTGAGGGAGGAGGGAGTGCCAGCCGCACACCTGGTTTGTTTTTGTTGAAAAAAAAAAAAATAGGAGATGAGAAAATCAGAGGGACAAGCAGACAAAAGAGAAAAAGAGAGATAGTCCTTGAGGTAGTCCTTTGGATCTCTGGTTTACTCATTCAGCTTTCTTTGGACAAAAGCATGTGGGTCCTTGCATATTTCTGTGCTCGGTTCATTGTCCTTGATTGGTTTGTGCATCACTGCGCTTCCTTATGTGTCCTCTATCTCGCATGCATATCCAATGTAAGAATAATATGCCATTTGGTGGCACTCTTACTATCCACCATACGCTGGAGTGCAGTAAAAGCATCTGAATCCACAGAGATTTACATGCAGCCTTCACGGAAACACACTGAAAAGTTTTATTTAGATCCTCTTCACGGTTTAATTTTTTAAACAGGCCTTCTATAATTGCTGTGTTTGTCCTGATGAACGTGTCCTTCACAATCCCAGACAAAAAAAATGTCTTTATTCAGAAATGTTTAGAATGGTTTTATTAATTTGTGGATTGGATTGCTTCTTTTTTTTCTGTGGTCCTGATGTTATCTCTTCCTTAAGTGAGTAATTAACTCTGTACAGAGTATAAAGTATAAAACTTTAATGGGGTTGGAAGACATTCCACTCATTCCAAATTATGTGGTTCCTGACAGGCTGACAGTCGGTGTTCTGGTAGGTTCTGTATATAGAGTGCTGGCAATATGCCTGTATGTTTCTATGACGAAGGCAGGACAGGCACCAACACAAACAACAGTAAAAAAAAATAAATCCAAACAGGGATCTGTGCAGCGGCAGATGTTCTGTGCAAATTTGTTTCAGGGTCTTTGTTGTTGCTTATCCATCATACAATGAGATCAGGGAATGGAGCGGTTCCATTTCTAATTATTCTTCATTTGGTTCGTCTGATTCTGTCCGACATGTAAACAGCCACTAAACATTTGTGCCAATTTGGTTTCATGTTTCTGTTCCGACAAAAGCCCTTCCTCCCTCCTCGCTCTTTGATCACATACGCTGTCATTAAGAAAAATAAGAGTACCTCCTGTCTCTGTCTTGAGCTTTTACAAACATGATATTGCAAAAAGTATTCACTATCCAATCTACATAGCTGAATAAAATTGATGCATGAACTCTTCTACAATCATTTACGGAGGAATGGGTTGCTCTTCAAAGCTTGTTGGGTTCCAGCGTGGCACCATGACATGATGCCCCAAAGGCAGTAAGTCATAGTCTAGTAGTGAAATTTCCTCTCTATTAAATTTTCCAGTCAACTCATAGTGTAATAAAGTGGAAATAATGGGAACGATTAGAACGATCGCCGACTTTCTGTAGACTCAGTAGTTACAGACCTCCAGCCGTCATGTTGCTCCTCCAAACTGACTACGCAGCTGCATCCATGTCTTACATCACCAGGTTCAGTGGAAAGCACAGAAATCATGGTGCAAAACTCTCCACCACTACAGGAAAGGAGACGTCTTGTCTGCAGAGATGAATCATGTGTCTCTGTCTGCCAGTGGACCAGACTGGGTTTGGTAGTTGCCGGGAGAACAGAACTGGTGTCAAATGCAACTTTTGGTACAATGAGGGATTATGTTGCTTACAAGTGAAAATGGCAAAAGGAAGAAGGTTTTGTACATCGCAAATTAGGAAACTGGTAAAAAATTATGAAACAATTAAACAAATATGGATTATGTGGAATGTTTTCCAGTCCTTTGGAAAACATTCCACATAATGTGAAATGTTTTCACATTATGTGAAAACATTCCAAACAAGAAGTCCTTTGGCTCAAACAAGAACATGCCATCTCATTTTGACCTCCAGAACGTTTGGAACAACATTTTTTACACAGATGGGAGTAAAGCTTTGACATTCATTGATAATCAAAACACAGCAGTTTAGTACAAACATCTCCAAGCAACTACCAAGCATGGTAGAGGAGCAATTATGATTCATGCTGACCTTAGGAGATTGAAAAAAAAATCATAAAATACTTAACTCTTCAAAAACAGCTTTTCCAGTTTGGCTTGATCTGTGTTTGATGGACTACAGTAGTAGTAATTGTTTCTATTTGTACACCTTATGTAGCTTTAAATAATCTTAAAACCTGATGAGGGTCCTGATGCGCTGAGTCCTCGGCTGACATTGCCTGTTGGAGCCCTTGTTCTAATTCCTCTTTTTTCCGTCCTCCTGTTAGATGTCCACTGTTCCTTGATCCCAAATGAAAAGAGACACTTTCCTTTTCAAAACAGAGGGTTGCAGCAAAGTGGTAGGCTAAGTGGTGGATAGCGATTGGACCTCTTTGACATTTTAGATCCTTTCAACATCTTCTGTCAGAAAGCAACAAACACAGAGTTCAGCTCTTTCAACTAACTGCACCTGCTTTCTATAAAAGATAGTCCACTGACCCTCTGAGCAACACCAGATTGTGTGTAGTAACATCTGCTTTAAAGGCCATTAGAAAAGGAAAAATCATTTTAGCCTGTAATCTGCAAGATGAGACAAAAGTTAGTGAATTTTACATGTAGTGGTAAAAGTCACTGCAGAGAAAATGTTTTAAGTAAGGTGTGTATTATGATCTGCAGATGAAATGTCTTTATAGTACACTTTTAGTTCTTCTTAACAAAAACTTCAGTCAAATGTTTCTGTATATAAAAATACTGAATAATTAAGGACTGTAATAAACTGAAATATATCTTAAATCATACTGTGTATGTATGTCTTATTATTGTAGGGTAACCATTGGTTACAGAACCTAATTAAACATGTTATTGTCTAAAGTAGTTTTTTTGGGGTCTTCATTTTATATTTTATGGATAATTATCTCAGTTACAACACCACATATTAACAAATTCATATTAAGTTTTATATTTTTCCACTTTTACTTATTTCTAGGACTAATTTCAACATTTCTTGTAATGAATCCTTGCTTTTAAATATTGGTTTATTACTTTTCAGAATAATCTCCAATATGCTGTTCATAGTAAACAACTATGAGCCAATTAACTTACTTGGATTTTTTAAAATATTGTTTTCACTCCCAATAACTATCTTTGGACATTTCTGTTAGCATAATAATGCCAAAATTAGTACTAGCTTCAACTTTCAGCACCAGCAAGAGTGTATTTGAGTAATGCAGTGTGTTGTCTGTAAATGGAACTGTCACTGGATGAAGTTAAAGTGAGCTTTAGTAAATAAATAACTATAGATGACAAAGTGTCTGATTCACAATAAAGTAGCTAAACAGAGCACATCTAACAAAGCTCCAGAATTTTTCATTTTCTCTGTCAGATCCTCGTCCATTCTTTGATTTGCCACCTTTGCTACTTTTTAAAAAAAATCTCCGTTGTCTATATTTTTGCAAATGTCTGGTGTTTGGTTGTTGAATAATATCAAGATGCAGCTGAGTTGGGTCAGGAATTGGAGAGATTTAAATCGGAACCAGAAAACCTGATTTGACGATTAAACACCAAAAACAAGACAAACACTGGAATAAAAATTCCTGAGCAGGACACGGAAAACGCAAAAAACTAAAACACATGACTGAAAGCCACCACCAAAGGTCCCTCAGATTGTGACAGCATGTGAGTCTTTACTGGGTCGGATCTTTGACTGAGTCTCCGTCGCCTTATGGGAAAAAGCCAAATCAACTAAATGAGCACCAACTCTGTTGCAGCGTATAAATCATGGAGTCCCGCTTCCTCTGGCATCAATACCCTTCCTCCCATTCTCTGCCTTAAATGCTAAACAAAGCTGGAAATAAAACAAGAGGAGGAGAAGCTAATTACTCCTAGCCCGAGGAAATAAGTCAGCTTAAGCTCTGACTTAGTCGATAGGTTGACAGCTTCGCAGAACATTCCTTATTATCGTTAAAGTGGCAGACTCTAAAAACCTTCCTCTCCTTTGACCTTCTGAATTGAATGATTGAATTTCGTCATTGAGGTTATGGTTTGCTTGTGTTTAACGATAAAACATTTACGCAGGTTCTGCCCATTATGTCTGTCATGCTAGATGTAAATCACAGATGAGGGAGCTGATCATTTATTTTGCACAGTCTGAATAAAAAGGTATATTCTGTGTCGTGTCAGACATGTTCATTATTGCCTATTGAGAATTTATGAGTATAGTGGAGCACTTTGCCTCTCTGAGCATGCCTGGCTGCACTGATGTGAAGTGGTAGAGCAGGGTTCCTGAGTTGTCTTTGTGCCGATAAGTGGCCCGGCCTTGGGCACTTGTGTTTTAATTAGCAGTGGGTTGTATGAACTGGAAATGCATGAAATGACTGTGTACGTTTTGCAAAATGCCTCATGAAGAGTCTTCGTCCAGAGACGGCGAAGCACCAGGGACGACTGAAGGAGAGGGAACTCTGGGAGAACCTGAACAGGCAACAAACTGATAGGTTTCTGAGTGTGTGTTCAGCAGGAGACTCAGGGAAAAAAGGCATAGAGGGGTGGAAAATACAAACTGACAAACACAAGTATTGATTTGAATGTCCTTTTCTCTCTCTCCTTGCCCTCCTTGTTCCCTTTGCTTTTATTTTTTTGTCTGAATTGTCTTTTTTTCTTTTCTTTCCCCATCTGAAGATCTGCTGGAGGACTTTATTTTCTATCCTTCTTGAAGTATTGTGGGGATGGACGGAGGACGGGGTGAAGGAGAAGGCTTGATGAGGAAGGCAGAAATGGATTGTAGAAAGAAAAGTGGAAATGGAGAGACGGCGAGAGGGAGAAAGACAGCAAAGAGAAGACGAGAGGGCCGGCAGTTGTTGAAATGAGTGCAAAGCAATCTAGTAGAAATGGAAAGAGACGGTTAAAGTGGAAAGGCAGTTAAAAAAAAAAAGTGAGAGCATGTGAGAGACAGAAACAGAGGAGTGAAAAGGGAAAAACACAGAGGGAATGACTTCAGGTCCAAGAGGAGGAAACGAAGGATGCAAGGTTAGGTAAAGCAGCGTAAATATGGTTTCTGGTCTTGTTTCCTTCCTCCCTCAACCTGCCTCGTCTCCCCCCTCATCACCCCCTTGTTATCTCTATTAGCACCTGCTGGGCTAACGAGGACCCCGCTCCCCGTTGCCAAGGCAACCCTCACCAACCTTGCTCACTCTTACCTCCCTTTTTGTCACCACCCCGCCTCACCCCACCAACACACACCCCTTCAACTTCGGCAACCGCTAACTACCTTCAATCTCAGCTCCTCCTTCCTCCCTCCCCATCCACCACTTCCTCTCCAGGTAATGAAAGGGAGATATGAAGCAGAGGGCGTGCGAGGAAGGAGGGAGAGGTGGGGAGCCAGAGGAGGAGTGATGCTGAAAAGGAAAGAAAGACGATTTGAAGTGAACATGCATTATACCCTGTTTCCATTCCCCTCTGGCGTATTATCTGCCGCTGTATCCTATTCACTATTCAATGCATTCAGATGGTGCACTCGTTAATGTAATGGCTGTGTGGAGAGGGACAGGGTAACTGTTTTTATTGCTGGCATCCAATGAGAGAGCCCTGTAAACACTGAGCTAAAAATCTAGTTGCTGCCTATGTGAAGAGTTTACCTTCATAAATCTGAAACTAGAATGCTGTTTAAAACGCTCAGCTTATCTTTGCTAAATGGAAATTTGTTTTAAAGCTTACCTTGTTAGTCATGATAAAAGGCCTGGTATGAGCTGCTTTTTAGCCGGAACCTTGATGGGTGTTTTTTTTCTCAGCTTTGCTCTAACTTTCCCAAGATAAGCTAATTGGCAGTAGGTATGTTAATGGGCATGGTTTGTCTGGCGTTTTATGCTAAATGCCTGGCCACCTCTCCAGAGTATAAGCTGCTTTTCACCTTGTGGCACACACAATGCTGGTTCATGACCAACTCAGGCTTTTTATGTCCTTTTTTATGGATTCTTGATCATTTACCACACTAAAAAATTGTGAAAACACAACTGACGTCCACAAAAGTCATTTAGAAACCATGGAGAACAATTGTTCATGACCATTACTTGAGAAAAATATAAAGGAATGATGGACGACCACATTCTCTAAAGTGCCCTACAGTTTTGAGAAAACCGGTTAAGTCTAATGCAGTCACAGTTGCATCCCAGCAGCGCCGCTCTCTAATGTATTTTTCAATATTCTGTTGTAACTACGTTAAAGACCAGCACCAGAGCTGCCTGCCTATTACGGCAAAGTGGCTAAGTGCTTCCTTCCACCCTTCAATACCTGTCTTGGTTGTTAGTGGAGAGAAACGAAAGCATGTAACAAAAAAAGGGAGGGCCTTATAAAGAAAATTGTGGAATAGTCGGAGTAAAAAGCGGGTGTTTTCCGTCACTGTTGGTTGACTTACTTCCAAATGGAGCAGTTATTTTATGGCTCTTTTACTTTTCTAACTACCAGATTAAAAGTCTCTTCATTAAGTTCTGGTCTCCTGATTTTTGTCACTACGGTCTGAACAGAGGACAGATTCCCACAGACCACTGCACATAAAGCTGGCTGTTTCAGACATTTCCCTGGACTGTCATTGGCAGCAGAACTACTCCCTTTATTCCCACTTCTCACTTGTGCTGGCAAAGCTCTAAAATGAGCACACAAAAAAAAGAACTTACTGTAAAGCGAGGAACAGAAAGAGAGAGCAATGGGTCAGCAAAATTTACTTCTGAGGAGTGTTTAGCCCTCTTTGATGATGTCGGCTCTATCATCCTGTCGCTGGATTTAGGCAGGCCAAACATCCTGAGCGGCGTCCAACCCTAATATGGGCTCCATAAAATAGTTCACTGGCGGCCGGGCTCATAATGCTCAACGTCCCCACCACGAGGAACCAAGCAGCGCTGGGGAATCGCATGTTTTCATAGTCTTCTGACCTTGACGATTGAAAGGTATTTGTTTTAGAATCATTCTCAAGTGTATTAAAAGGCCGGGCGTTTTGCGAGGTCGGTGGTATAAACTCAAGCTGTGTTTAGGTTTTCAGGCATTCCTGAGTGATGGAGGGTGGTGGTGGTGGTGTTTGTGGGGGTGGTCATAGCTCCTGGCAGGCGAATTGTTAGAATGGAATATTATATCTGACTAAATATGGAAGTAGCCATAAAACAATCACATCAACAGCAGGCCTTCTTTCAGGACAAGCTTTTCAGTGGTCGTCCAAGTGAGGGGATTGAAATGGCAACACACCCTCTCTCACTCACAGTATCTCAATTTAAACAGGAAGAGTGCAGCAGACTGGGGGCCGGGGGTTGGGGGGAGCCCAGAATGCACCAGAGAGACAATTAGCTTCTGCACATAAAGCCACGTTTTGGATATTTGTGTTTTTTAGCACATTCATGTGTGTGACACTGCAGTCTGCGTGTACGTGTACATGCCAGTCTACTTGTTTGCTCAACAAATACCCGCCACTTGCGTGTGCATTGTAGCTGGCAATCTTCCGCCATCCAAAACATACACACACATTAGCTGGCATCGGTGTTGGCATTTATATTGGCAGCTAGTGTCTGGTATCCATACAAAGAGGGGTGAATGCTGTAACTCAGACCCAGTCCTCAGTGAGTCTGTGTGTCATCATGAAACACAGTAGTTGTCTCTGGCAAATTGTGAAACGGCACGTTTCAGAGCCGCTTTCCCTTTTTTTTCCTCCCCACTGGCACTACAAGCTGCGGCAACGAGAGCCAGTCATCAAGTGCCATGCCGGTTCTCTCCGTGTTTTTTGCGTGATTTGGGTGTGCAGTAATGTCGCCGTTAATGTGCGAATTTGAAATCCTCCCATGTGTGTGCGTGCGCATGTGTGTGCATGATATCACACTCAGATAAAAGCAACAATCACCGTTGCACAGGTGTTGCACCACTGATATGCTTTTGTGTTCTGGTACAAGGCTGAATTTACACGAGCCGCGTATCTTTCGCACCTTAAAGAGCTCTCTGCGTGATCTCTGCGTGTTGATTGTGTACGTGGGAGACACAGGTGTGGATTAGCTGGCAGGAGCTCGGGGAGCGAGCTCAGCGCACAGCCTCTCCTGAGGGGGCTGAGCTGGGTGAAGGGGGGTTAATTAACAATGGATACACAACCATGCACACCCAAACACACACACAAGGGCACCTACACCTGACTGACTCATAGCAGGACTTGTGTTTTACTTCATCCCCAGCAGAGCGGGGGTGTCGGCATGTGTGTGAATGTGTGCGATTGGATGCTGCAGATATATAGGAAGTAAATTGGAACGGGGCAGACCGGAGAGGAGGTAAGGAGACGGCATGGAAGACGGATGAGCAAAAGGACAGGAAGCAAAGGTCAGCAGAGAGTAAGAGAGGCAGAATGCAAACAGACAGAGACAAACAAGCCGAGGAGCAAACACACCAAACTAGATTGAAGGAGACAAAAGGCTGAAGGGTTTGTGATAAAACATGTTACAGACAGGAAGCCAACAGGGAAGCAAAAAGAAGGAAACCGTGTGCCCACCAGCTGGTTGTAGCTACTGCTAACGTCATGAGCTGAACTAAAACTGCAATTGCAAAACGTTTAACTAATTTAAATCTGTTTGTCCATCCTTTTCTCAATTTATAAGATCATTTATGCAGATGTTACCTGACAAGAAAAGATGGCAAAAACATAGCCATAATTTCACGGCTATGCTAATGCTAACTCACGAGCTAACTAAACATGTCTTTGAGACACATACAGTAAGTCTCTTTTCTTTGAGACAGGTTCCAGCTCATACTGGAAGACCCCCGGCTAAATGAATACACGGCAATCAGGCATAAAATTATGACCACCCAAGAATCCTGACGATGAGCTTGGGTATCTTCCACCAAGATGTTGGCAGCAGAACCATTAAGTCCTCAAAGTTGCAAGGTTGGGACTCCATGGCTCTGAAAAATGTTTTGCCCAGAAAGTCCCAGAGATGCTGTCCTGCAACTTTTAAATTTGTTTCTGCATCAACACCTGAGGTATTATTAAGTCATTACTCTGTAGAACCAGAGTGTATGAGGAGGTGATTTAGTCATTTGATTCAGTTGTATTGGACTTGAGACACCAACATGTTGCAGGACGCCGCGCCTCGAGAGTTTGACGTCCCTGCTCTGTTTGACAGAGAGTTGGAGATCAGTGGAACACCTCAAACCGGTTGTTGTTCCCCTCAAACCATTCCTGAAGCATTTTTAGTTTTACTCCACACAACCTTTTCTGACACCTCTAAAGACAGCCCTACTACATGCCGCAGGGTTTGAGACCCCTGGGTTTAGACCATAAATTTAGCCCTGTACTCTAACTTTTTTAACGGTTTCTTTATAGCTTAACATTTTACTACTCACTGCAGCTAAGAAGGACAAAAATAAAATGGCTTCTTAGCCCTCTGTAATTGTAGGTTTTCACTTGGTTGCAATAAGTAAGACAAAGCTCGATAATTTTTATTGTCAATTTGAAAATAGACCTTTTTTTACTCCATCTTTTGTTCTGTACTCACAATAAAAAGAGCCGTTTAAAAACATAATGTTTTTGACCCTTTGCTGATATTTGATTTTGACACCGGCAGCAAGTTTTCTACAAATTATTCATTCAAGTATACAGAGGCCTGCATCTTGATGAGCAATAAAAGGATGAAAGTGACTGGTCAGAAACTGGTCAGGCTAGAGCAAAGAAACAGATGCTTGGGGATATAATGTGATAAATGGACAGATAATGAATTTTGTCATCAGTATGGAAAATGAAATAGTATTTAAAATAACGTCACTCTAAAAAGGCGTCTCTACAAAGTGGAAGAGACTGAAATTAAGGACTGAAGCAAGAGTTCCTGAGAGGGAGGCGGCGACTGTGTTAAGTGAACTGGAGGAAGTGATACTAGGCCGCACCAGCTGGAGCATAAAGCAGTAAATCAGAAAAATAAACCTCTATTTACTGGCTATTTGAGTGCAGTTAACTTATAAAAGACAAATAAACACCTCCGTACAATACTTCCTGACTGCGTGGGAGGCTGCAACGTTGTCAGAATTTATAAGAAAGTTGCTGCTCTGCAGAACAAGCTTGGTTCATGCTCTGCCAAGCTGAGATCAGATTGTCGGAAAGGAGGCAGCAATTTGGACTAATTGCTCTGTTTTTATAGTTCTCACACCTATACTCTGTAAAAGACCACTGGTTACATATCCACTGACGGAAAACAGCCTGCAGCTCCTAAACATTCAGAGAGCAGCAAAGCAAGAAGAAATTAGGGAGATTCAGATGCAGAAAAGAGGGAAATAATGTCTATTTTAGGGAAAGTTTATGTTTACACTTTTATGTAAGAGACCATTATAGTTGTTTCCTTAAAGGAAAGATTAGTTAAGCCTTTCTCCAACCTAAACCTTTTCCCTTCCTTACCTTAAGCTCTTAAAACAGTTTTACTTAAAGACACAGCAAACATCTTCTTTATCAATAGGTTAGTGACAAGTTAGTAAATGGCTTTCTAACCTTTCTTATTTTTAAGTAAAATTTTGTATATTTAAATCTCAAGTTGAGTAGAAGAACTGATAAACTAATGGTTTGATCCTGAAGCTTGTTTTTATCAGTCATTAAGAAAATTGAACATTTTCAAAGCACTGCCACCTTATCAAAGACAAATGACCAACTTTTTAGTCTCCTCTGTCTCTGAGTCTGTTTGTGTCAAAGCATATTTATAAATAACTGACCAAATGACAATCTGAAGACTCAGTGACATGCATCAAAGCAATGACGTCTAAAATTATGTCTAGCAAATTAGAAATATTTATGTATATGTGTGTAAAACTTATTGTAAGCAAACATTTTATAAATATCTAAAAATTTAAACTCTTCTACGAAACTAAGCTCTACATGTGAATCATTAACAAACTGGAGCAGAGTTAATAAACTTCAGATGTGGAGCAATAGGACAATAAAAAGTACAAAGGCGTACTTAGCAAAGGACTCGTGATGGGTGGATTTTGGATTGAAGGACATGCGGTTCTCAGCTGTGGTAAAAGTGTTTCCAAGCTGATCGAGAGAGAAATAAAATTATGGTCGATAAAAAGTTATTCATCCAGAGACAACCAGCAGCTTTGAGTTGTTGAATATGCAGCTTCCTACTGACAAACAGTGGAAAAGATGATGTAATGACAGATCTACTTCCTTCAAGTACTTTCAAAAGAGTAATGAGAGGAAATGGCAACAATAGCTGCAATAGTGTCGTGGAAGACACTAGATGAGTGCGTTCTTCAGGAAAGAGAAAACAGACACCAAGCTAGAAACGATTTCTTGGCTAGCAAGACTTTCTGTGAGAAAAAAAGTACACAAGCTTAATGACAGCGATATCTCTTTTTGTTGCTCTAGGGATGACAAACGACTGAATATCAAAACATTAGGCCAGGAATAATTTCTATAGTAAAGAAAAAACATGAGTAACCTTGGAAGCAATTGATCTTGAACAGAAAACAAGTACAGCTAAAGACAGAGGCAGGAGTTCCTTCTGTGTGGAAAAAACAATGTCAGAAACATCCTTGTCAATGAAAAACAGAAAAAAAAATACTATGTACAGAAGCACCCTCATGAGTACTTTCTATGGAAAAAATATCTGAGCACATAGAGTTAACATATAAATCTATTCAGAAAAGAAACACAGCTAAACACAGGGGCACTGTGCACTAAGCACATTTATGAAAAAGAAAAGCTAAGAGAACACAAAGTTGAAGGCAGGATTACCTCCATTAGTGCCACTTTTCAAATGGAAACGCTCTGCCAAATACTTCTGAACAAAGAATAATTTATGGGTAACAAAATCAGAGGAAAGATAAGGAGCTCTGACACCTCGATCAATGGCTCCATCAACGAAAGAAACACGGCTAAACACAGATGCTCTGTGGCTGAAATGCTAGCAATGAATACATGGTTGGAAATGACAGCAGTAACTCTTTAAATGACTGTCCAGAAAGGAAACTAAGCAGCGGTGAGGCAGGTGTACCTTCTGGAAAAGAAAACTAAAAAACAAAATTACACTGAGCTAATGGCAAAAGTAATAGGCGCGCAGAATTAGAAAATCAGAGCGTCTCCAAATAAATAAAACACTCAACCTCTGCAGAACTGGTGAAACTGTTTTGAGCAGTCTACTGTATTTGAACCAGATTATGTCTAAAGGTGTAGGAAATGTTTCTGTCCAGAAAAAAAAAGAAAAGAATGAAAAGGATTTAACGTCTGGAGAGACTGTTTGAAGAGTGTCCCTCATTCTTTCAACAGAGCTGTAAAGGAACATTTTAATCAGATATTCTTCAAGTGTGCATGAATTAATTATTACAATGATTATCGCTCTTTGAATCAGTGGATTTCGTGTCGTGGGGTGCAGTGGACCTTGTCTAATGCTGCTTCTGAGGAATTTCCAGTCGGCTACAGTTCTAAGGCCAGCTTTGAATAATGATCGGATTTAAAGATGAACATGCCTGCTGCATTCGCCTATTGGATGCTATGTGACTGGCTGTGAAAAGACTGCAGTTGAACCTTGCTCTCCATTTCTTTTTATGTCATATGCAATCATTAGATGAGAACTATTGAGTTTCTCTCTGTGTACTGACGCCAGACTAATAGTCTGTGTCTGTAGAGGTCAGTAAATGAATGAATTGATCACTGGTCATCATCGATGAGAAGAAACAGAGACACACAGCCTGAGTGATGGAACAGGAAGACAGAGGTAGCAGAAAATCTGCCACTGGACAAACTTTTCAGAAATACAGAGGTCAAAACTATGCATCGAGGTCAGGACTGCAAAATGGAGGTGATTCAGTCACATCATCTTGTATAGGAGAGCAGAGAAAAGGGAGAAAGAAGGAGAAGGTAGAGAAAAGGAAGATGGCAGAGAGAGTCATTTGGGAAATAACTGAGGTGCAGAGTGAGGGAGACCGGCAAAATGTCAACTCAACTCATTTCAAACACAGAGAGAAGGAGAAGGATGGCAGTGAAAGTGTGGAGCATCTGTGTTTCTATCTGAGGGTATATATGCAAATGGTAGGGAATATGCAAGCGGATGTGATTTTTAGACTGGTTGCTTTATACTGGGGAAAAGCAGAGACAGCGGGCTTGGACAGAGCCAAGGAGAGAGCAGAATATGAAGAAAGAGGCGGTAGAGGTAAAGTTACCAAATACAACAAAGTCTTATGAATACTTTTACTGGCCATGTGAGCTTTGCAGTTTCAACGATAGGAAAATGCACTCAAAAAAGTTGAAGGTCCCAGAAAAGCAGCACAATTAGCACCAATAATAAGTCAATTTCATGTTGCATAGCACATTTCTGCAACAAGGCAGTTCTAAATGCTTTACACCATAAAAACAGAATACAGTAACCAATTATGAAGCAAGAAACAAACGTCACGTTTTGTCAAATACCAGTATCAAAGTTCAAAGTAAAGAAAAAAAAGACACACAGAGAAGAAGACAGGACCAAACAACCACCAAAATCCAGAAGGAAATTATGTCAATCGGGACCTCGTGGTTGGAATTGCAACACATGGTGAAAGATTAACAGATAAACAGAGTAACCGTTGTCTGAAAACTGATGCACATAAGAACTTTAATATATTAAAATAAGAGAAACGTGTTTGTAAACTGTTACAAGGTCACATTTGCTTCCGTCTCCCTATTGTTTGTTTTTATTTTGGCACCTTT
The DNA here is from genome assembly GCF_019740435.1 of Gambusia affinis. Classification (NCBI taxonomy): domain Eukaryota; kingdom Metazoa; phylum Chordata; class Actinopteri; order Cyprinodontiformes; family Poeciliidae; genus Gambusia; species Gambusia affinis. Next base: position 19,285,624 of record NC_057885.1, read on the forward strand.
GACGGTTCACTGGTGGGGTGAACCTGGGCGCACAAGTGTTTTTAGCTGGGCTGGTGGCACACCTGAGATGAATGAGTGATGTGCGGCGTGTTTGAAGCTGCTGCAGCAGTGGAGTTTTGTTAAAAAAAATTATTTAAAGTACGTACAATAAGTAGGTACAATACGTACCTATTGTTGTGACCCTACTCTTCCGTATCCAGTCAAAAGAAGAAAGAGCAAGGGTGAGAGTAGAGGTACGTAACAAAACCCGCAGTGTGAGGCTTGTTTTGTTTTTTTTTTGTTTTTTTTTGTGTTCTCCAAAAGTGGGTGTGGCCTACAAGGTTTGAAAACAAGAAGTACAGTCTCAGTCTGTGAAGGCAAAACACTAAATACCACCCATTTTGTGGAAATTGGGCCAAAATAGTGAACGCTGATAACTCAGTGAGAGACTCTCTGATAAAAACAAGCGGCACTTCTTCAGCAAAAAGAAACAAATGGTGGTCTAGGTTTCAGTCATCTGTAATTTCTTTATATTTCTCTTCCAGGAAAACAGATTTTCTTGTTATCTTTTAAAGTGCCATTTTCTTTTTTAAAGCTCTTTTGCTTTAGTCTTTCATTCCTCTCTTCTAACAACTAGGACACATACTCAGCTGTGGTAGGAAACCACTTAGCCACTTTGCAGAAATAGGCAAGCTGCACGCATGCTGGTCTTAAACGTAGTTACACCAGAGTATTGAACAATGCATTTCAGAACAGGGCTGCTGTTATACAAGCAAATGGTGAATCCATTAAACTGGTTTGTTCAGAATGGGAGCAGAGTGCTGTGGAAAACGTCTCAAGTCAGTCCTCATTTCTTTATCTTTTTCATTCAAATACTCACATTTCTTGTATTTAGACGTGATCTTACACAAAAGTTGTCTAACTCTGAAAATCTGTAGTTTTTCTTTTAGTTTTTTCAATATATTATTTGTATTTTTAAGCTTTTTTATTCTAGCCTGTTATCTTAACATGGTTGGCGCAAAAACATCAGGTGGTGGACGGCTTCATTTTGAACCCAAAGAAGTTGAATAAAAAACAGACCAAAGATGCAAAACATAAACAATAATGAAGAGGTTAAATGACCTGAAATCCCAGCATCATTTCAGTTCAAACAGACTTGAATTGGACCAAATACTTTGTTTCTTTAACCTTTTTGTCAGGTTGCAAAGATGTGAGACGGGTAAAGAAGTTCACTTTCCAGCAGGACAACAATCCAAAACATACAGCCAGAGTTTTAATGCAGTGGTTTATATCAGAGTGTACATGTACTGGCCTATTCAAAGTCCAGACCTCAAGTACATTAAATATATGTGGGGAAAAATGTTATACGGATTCTCTTAATGCAGTCTGACAGCTTAGTCTCATGATGTGTGCAGTTGCTGGACACATTGCATTGACCTTCTTTTGGTTTTATACGTTAATCTACAAAAAATAAATAAAGAAATTTTAGTTGAAACTTGACAAAACTTAGGAAGGTTTTGGAAAATTACTTCTTTGTCTTCAAGACACCCACACAGAAAATGACTAAACGTATCAGAATACAGATAAAAATTTTTTTTCCTTAGTTTATCTATTTTTGTGAATAAAGCATGTCTGTCATAGGGAGGCTCTGTGTGTGTGTGTGTGTGGGGGGGGGGTATCCATATGGGACACAAGGTATTTATTATTAATGCAGCAGATTTGTCTTAACTGTTAAGTAGATCTGCTTTCACATGTCTGTATGCACACACACACACAAAGCGGGACTTGCATTACAAAGAAGTGGCGCATTTTAAATTAGCAGGGCTTGCATCTTGAAGCATACGCTGAAACAACACACACTCACACACGCACGCATACACACACACACACACAGAAAGAGCCAGAGCCACCAAAAAACCATAACAGAAAAAAAAGAATACACGCCATTATGGGATCTTCAGACACTTTTGAAAGATAACGTCAGGAGAGCCCAATTACCACAGCGACTGATCCACCATTTCTTCTACCTCAGTCAAATCTCTCCGTCATACTTCCCTCCCAAACTGGCCACATGTCCACAGGTGCTGAATGCATAATGAAAGCCCACCTATACGTGCACCGGGTCTCTCTCCTGGCAGACACTCTCACTTATTAGCACTTCCTCCGACAGATAGGAGACCCCTCTTCCTCTTTTCAGGCCGTCTCAGCATCCTTGGCGAGGGCGGGAGGCCACGTTTGGAAAACAGGAGAGGGTTGCTCTGCTACGACGGGGAGTTCACACCGGTAGATGGCTGCTGCTTCATTACAAAAGGCAGGGTGAGAAAGAGAGAGAGAGCAGAAACTCCCCAGCTCTCCTGGATGCATATTAGCCAGAACTCCCCTCCGTTCCCCTCTTGTCTTTCCTGTTTGATGGTGGGTTCCTCTGGGAGGGTGCGTTGTTAAACAGAGGAAGACACCAGATTTTGGCAAGAATCTTCCGTCTGCACCAAACTGGGAACATTATACTGTTGCTTTGGCAGCTAAAGACGCAGCAGGGTGTTTTTTTTTTTTTCAAGTTTCCCAACTGTATCAACTTGTGGCAGCAGAGGCTTGCTGTCTCGTTAGTTCCTTTGATTAATGTGTTCACATACATAATTACAGGGGTGGTTTTGAGACTTTAATAAACCCAATTTTACTGTTTTTGTGAAACTCTTGTGAGGTGTGAGGTCATGATGCGTAATTATAGAAAACTGTCAGAAGTGTGTGCTGTTTAGTTTTTCTTCGATCCGTTGTGTTTCATACCAGTCACAACCACCTGTGAGTTTTTCTCATAGATCAAACATCAGTGGCATCTTCATTATTTCTACTCTTCTAATTAGGCCCTTAATAAAAGAGAAAAAAAATTGCGTTTTTTGCGAGAAAGTGCAAATTGACATCATGATCCTCCAGGAACAAATCATTATGAGGTTTATTACCAAACACTGATTAAAGGAACTAATTTGTTGCCTCGACAGGAACAGAAAAGTTTTGATTCAAAATGCCAAACTTCTCCAGAATACAGTACAAGCTGCAGATATGTCAGCTAGTTGTGTGCATGAAGGTCATAAATTTCACTTTACTTATGCTGGATTCAGCATAGTAAAGTTATATGAGATTTTCTCTTGTAAAGGTTAAAAAAAGAGGCTAAAAGATATCCATACACCCCCAATAACATGAAGTTGAATGTTGGTTTCCAAGTTGCACCCTGAGAACTTCACCCCTTTTCTACTGATTGGCAAGCTTTTATCATAATTCTGGTAATATATTCAACCATTCCTTCTGGCAGAATTGGTAGAGCTCATTTAATTTTAATGTTTTCCTTTTACAGACCATGATATGAATCATAGTCCACAAATTTTACACAGAGTAGACATCAGGGCATTAGGAAGGTAATTCCAGTTGCTAGGTGTTACCATGTTAATCAACTCCAAAGTCAGTTTAGCTTTTTGCATCATTTTCCTGTTGGTCACCCAATTCTGTCCAAGTTAAGATCATCTATCGGTTTTGAGTTGAATTTCTTTACCTTTCCATCTCACAGAATGTGCCAAACCCAGTGAGAAAACAAACATTACCACAGCACAATGCTGCCACCACCTTGCTTGGCTTAGCCACTTCTGAATGGCTAGCCTTAACTCCTCCAATAATTTTCATTGTGGCCAAATAGCTCACTGTTTGTCTTGGCAGACCATAAAGGGATTTTCTTCATTTTGTTTGGTTTGTCCAGGAAAATTTCTGTCAACCTGGAATTTGCTGATATTGACATGGACCATCTGTGTCATGATATGTGTGGATGTTGGAGCCAAATGCAGCAGGCTGAGACTTTTAGTTGATTTTTAAAAGTTAAGAATGAAAATATAATCAACAAAAACATGGAGAACACAGGGAGCCAGACCAGAACAATAAAAAACAGGAACCAGGATTAACAGGAAGGTGACAAGACCAGTCAGGATTTAACAGGAGGAACCAACAAGGAGAAGGGTTTAAATACTGAGGGTGAAAGCTGAACAAAAGACCTGGGCTGATTAGCTAATGGGATGCAGGTGAGAGATGATACCTAAGAGATGGACTGAGGAGGGCGAGAGAGTAACATCCACACTCCAGGCCTGTAGGTGGCAGCAAATCCACCTTAAGTTGGTTTGACTTGCACCAATAAAATTCAAAAGAAAAAGAAGAAGGGAGAGAGGAGCCAATAAGGAAACTGACTGCATCTAGGAAAGGAATGAATGAGGCTTAATGATGTAAATGATTAGTTAAATGGTAGACTGACACAAGGCAGCAAACAGGGGAACCAGGGCATAAACTGTAACTATCCCAAATAATAAAAACTAAGAGCAGGGCTTCTGCAGATGTTATGTTTCAAAGTTGCATACTTTTGCAGATTCAGCTTTTCCACATTTTCAGTAAAGTTTGATAATGTTGTAGATTTTTCCGTGCAAAATATTCACCCAGGTGGGTTTTATTTTTATCATATATCAGCTAACCATGAAACAATGCAGTCCTAAAAATTTCCAGTTTATTATTTACATGCCTCAGATAAAATCTATAACATAAAAGTGCGGACTGATAAATGACTACAGATTCTTTAGGTTTGTTATCAAACATTCTTTGAAATTAAAAGCCACATTTGTAAGGAAGGAAATGTTTTGTGGGTTGTGCAACATTGTTGAGAGCATGAGATGCATAAAAAAACAACCTTCTCTGCTAATGCCAAACAGCTTACAGTTCTATTGGCTCTGGTTTGAAGCTGCTTATTGCGACGAATAATTTGAGTTTAAAGACAGAAGATATAACGGCTGCACAGTGGCGCAGTTGGTAGAGCTGTTGCCTTTCAGCAAGAAGGTCCTGGGTTCGATTCCCGGCCGGGGATCTTTCTGCATGGAGTTTGCATGTTCTCCCTGTGCATGGTGGGTTCTCTCCGGGTTCTCCGGCTTCCTCCCACAGTCCAAAAACATGACTGTCAGGTTAATTGGTTTCTCTAAATTCTCCCTAGGTGTGAGTGTGTGTGTGCATGGTTGTTTGTCTTGTATGTCTTTGGCGACCTGTCCAGGATGTACCCCGCCTCTCGCCCGGGACGCAGCTGGAGATAGGCACCAGCAACCCTCCCGACCCCATTTAGGGAAGAAGGGTGTAAAGAAAATGGATGGATGGTTGGATGGACAGAAGATATATCGACCGCTTAACGATTGATCCTCCTGATCAGCAACTTAGTCAAACAGAGGAATGACTCTGTGACTGAAATGATAGTGAGAATCTGGACTCAGTTAATGTCTTTGTAAGTAAAAAAATGTAAGTAAAAATAGAGTGGTATCAGATTTTAGTGGTTGTAGGATTTCAGTTTTGTCTTTGATAAAAGATCACAAGCCATTCCTCCAGCCAACTCTATACTCACATGTTTGTTTTGGTTGTATTTACCCAGGATTCTCCACACTATAATCCGCTTCCTACTTTTAGAATGGTCTCTGGTCTGCTTGGTTATCAGTATATAAACATTCAAACAGCACCAGAGTTATCTTTAATCAAAACGATACCTAGATTTGTAGACGGCTCAGAGGTCGAATACATATTCCCCCAATTTAACTGGACGTCCTAAGAAAACAAATTAGAGTTTGATTAAAGTGGACTAACATGGCTGGTGTGAATGCATTCTTAGAAATAAGGCTATGGCTCATTACAAGTAAGGCAGCAGCCTGAGGCACCAGAAGCTCAAAACAAGATTCAGCGGCAGAATAATCAGCTTGAACCTCTAGAAATTTGTTTTATGGGTCTGTTTCTCTCACTATTAATGTTTATTATGACATTAGCCTGCCTTGGAAATGAAAGGTTCAAATAAATCACTAATGGTGCCAAATCAATATTACATAAAGGTCTATGATGACTCTACAATTTCTCCCCTTTCGTTTTTAAAAAGTTGTTTTTCTTGCTCACATTACTGCTCTGTCCACTGTCTTTGTGCATGGGTTTTAAAGTTTACGTAAGCCAAGTCCCAAAGTTAGAACCGCTCTTGGATTTCTTGAATACTAATCAGACATTTGGTGAGCTTTGTTATGGAGCTGAGCTCCAGAGAAAAATATGAACATATGGAGAGTGGAAAATATGCCAGAGACCAGAGAATAAAGTGGACTTAATAATGGCCAGAGGTGTCATTAGAGACACACACAGACCTCCTCCTTAAAACACACACACATTTCAAGAAAAGTGTTGGCTCATTGGCACACCAACATTTTAGACTGGCCTCATTTCAGTTGCTCACCTTCTCTCTCTCTCTCACACACACACAGCCGCTCTCTTTTCTGGCCAGGCAGGGGGTCAAAGTTCAACTCGGTAATGGAGTCACTCCCACCTGGCAGTGTCAGGTAATACAGAGGAGGGAGGAAGAGGGGGGGAGAAAACTCATCGGCGAAAACGGGGCCGAGTTCTGAATGACCTAAATTGTGGCAGCAACCTTGAAGAGCTCAGGTGGTGCATGATGAAAACTAAAAAAAAAGAAAAAAAAAAGAAAGGTGGAGTAGGGGATGAAAATGAAAATGGGGAGAAAGGGGAGATGGAGACATGGAAGGCCAGTGGTAATGCGTGTCCTTAAACTGATTTTGGTTGTTTTCAGAGCGAGGTGTGGTCCTCTCATCTCTGCGTGGCACTGCCGCTGATTGGAGCCCGTTAAAGGTCTGCACCACTGCGTCTGCACTTCTGGGACCGTTTGAGCACCAGCAGAAAGGGCGACAAGGAGTGTGCGCATGCTTCTTTCCGCGCACGAACTCATATGTTATGTGTGTTTTGCGCGCTCTCCTTCCTTCGCTTGCAATCACAGTGTTTGTCGTTGTGATAGCCCGAGCTGCTGGCTGCCTGTTGCCTAACGCCTCTGATTAGTAATCAGTAAGCATTGTGCCTGAATGCAGATTGCTAACATGTGCTGATGGACATCATCAGAGCCACAATCCAACCTCTATTTGGCCTCATAAATGTCTGCTCGAGTACATTCAAATGTATTCCAGTAGAAGGTCACATGATTGGCTGGCCCATGTCTGACTGGTCTCTGGCTGATGATCTAGTCGGTCGTTTAGCGTCACGCAGAGAAACGTTTTGGATACATTTGATTTTTCAAATCTCTCTGCCTTGCAGAAAGCCTCCAACACCTTGAAGCTTTACGAACTCAAACAGCTTTTATTTGAATTTTATCTGATATATGAGGACACATGACAGAAAGGATGCATTTTTCACAAATAAAAATTTAAAGATACGTGTTGTGAATTCAGTCGGTGGTTTTATTGATGTGTTTTGAACCTTCTCCATGTTGTTGGGTTTGTTTTTACTTCAGCTTCTATGTTTTGTACGGATAATCCCACATTTTTATAAAGCAGCTTCTGTTACGTCATAAACATCATGATTATCATTTCTCAAACTGTGATGCCGCCACATCTATGGGGGTCATTTTTAAAGATCTTGCATTTTGTCTGAAAACATCACCAAACATGTCCTAAAAATGTAATTCTCAACTCATCTGTTCAAACAGCATTATTCAAGAAGTCCCGGTCTTTATTGATATTCCCTCTGATTTATTCTAGTCTAGTCTTTTGTCACGGTTTGCAGGAACAAAACGCAGAAAGGAACTTGGAATTATGTCATATTAAGACTGAAAACTTAAAAAAAAAAAAACAGAACAAGATGAGCAGAACATTGAGTTTGGACAAAGAAAAAGGCAGAGTAACAGAAGAGACCAGTAACAAACAATACAATCTCTGGAGCTTAAATACCAAAATAATAATGGAAAATAATAAAGGAACCAGATCAAATCAGAGGGAATAATAAATCAAAATGCACAAAGAACTGAACACAAGAATAAACTAATATGACAATATTTTTCCAGCAGCTCATTTATTCAGCTGATAAATGAGCTCATTATGGCCCAAAACCAAAACACCAAAAAATTATAACAGCCTGTTCTTTAGCCATCCGACTTAGAGTTCATTTGCTTGACCAGCCAGATAAGAAAATTTTAATGTTAGCTTTGAAATGTTTTCCAGCTGCAGAAGGTTTTCCATACAGTGGATTTCTTTAAACCGTTACCCGGCCAACAGACAGCTTTATGGATCTTGCCTCAACAGTGAGGAACACACCTTGATAAAGGTCTGAGGTTTAAATGGTGCAATTTTAGTCATGTTAGATAAGAACAAATGTGTTTGTTTGTTTATTCTTCATTAACTTTCCAAAACATTTTGAATAATGTTTAAGTATTTGACCATAGAAACATCATCTGTTTAAAAATGCAACTATTTTTTTTTTCTTTTTTTCGAAATACAAGCTTAATTTCGAAAGCAAAGTTTTCCAAACATTGAAGCATGTTGCTTTGTTTTCTCAGCCCTTTGTTTCTTCATTTGTCACAGTTAAAAACATGATGTGGCTGCATTAATGAAAATGACCTGCCGGTGGAGGTGTGATTTGTCAGTCTGACTCACCCGGAGTGATGGATGTGTGTGTGTTTGAGTTTGATTTATTGCACTGCGGGAAGTTAATGGTCGCGCGAGAAAGAAATGTTTATGAAAACGACCTTGTGAAGAAAAACTCTCGAACTGACCAGCTATAAACTAAAAACGAGAACTTAAACGGACGGAGCTGGGTGTGGGATTTTAATGGCCTTCAAATATTGTATTTATTTTAGGCACCGGGGACAAAACGAATGACCCATTTTGGTTTTCTTTCATTATTTTTCACCTCTTCTGGCTTTAAATCTCCTCCCCCGCCCTTGTCTGTCCCTCTGTGATCGCTGCAAATCGTCAAGGGATTTCTGTCCCTTAACCACTGATCTCCCCTGTAGCAAACACACTTCATTAAACCACAGACTCATTCATCAGCTGCCTGCTTATGTCTCCTATATGAGCCTGGCTCAGACCTCCACCAGTTATTTCAATGAATGCAAGTGGCTTCCCCCTGCTGGGCCGTCTCCGCACCAATAGATTATTTGTTAGGAATTCTGGGCATGCACTTCTCCGCTAGACGCACAAATCTGAAGAGAAGGATTCATTTCTGACACAAGGACATCAAGGCTGCAAACCTGAGTTAGACTTGACAAAAGTTAGAAGTCACTGTAGAGGGAATACGAGATGAGGGAAGCATTTTAAAAGCGCCTGACTCCGTATCTGTC